>NW_027507790.1:75889266-76216766 GCF_037356315.1 Lithobates pipiens
CATCTAGAAGACAAGCCTCTTCCCACTGAAAGGCAACCAACAGCAACTCCATCATCAAAACCAGCAATTTTTATCCCTGTGGACAGGACTCCTGAAATTCAGGTTTGTTTGAATGGTTCTTTTTGATATTGATATCCTTCCTTAAAGCGGGATTCCGCTGACCTATCGTTTTTTTTCCTGTGTCATTGTAATTCTAGTACTCACTACTTGTAGTTTTATTCTTCCCGGCTTGCCGATTTTTTGCGCAAATGTAAGTTTTATAAAACTTCCTCCCGGCTGTTTCCATTTTGCTTTTGGACATTTGAAGCCCACAAGCATTTAGTTCCAGGATGCGGTGAATGCTGTGCTCCCAGCATTCACCGCTCGATCCTGCGTATGCTCATTGACACCAGCGAGCAGCGCCGTAAGATTTCGGATTGCCATCACAACGGGTGGCGGCCGCGGAAGTTCCCGCCCTGTTGTGATGGCAACCAAATAAATACTTGCCTGCCCACTTCTAAAATGGCTTTTTCCGACATGCCCTCGTCACGTGACCGGCGTCTTGGTTCAGAAATCTCATGAGATTTCGGCATGACGCCGTTCCCCACTGATTCCTGGGAAGACTCTAACAAAACTCCCAGGGGGCTTTGCGAGGCCGGGGAAAGGCGATCAACACACCTACTCCCACGGGAGGAGAGCCCGGAAGTCAGGAAACGAATTACTACTAAAAGGTAATTACGGCATTATTATTTTTTAAAGGTCATTTGAGCATCTATGGTCCTAAGGGAATTAAATTATATCAACTTGAAAAATTGAGTACGAGACCGCTTTAAGGCACATAAAGTACGTAGTACTTATGTGGCTTGGATAGAATCTACCAAAGTACAGAAAATGTAGCACAGAGATCTGTGCTGTTAAAGAGCACCAAATGAACAAATTGGTATAATTACTAATGAGATGCATAGACCAGACAAAGCTTTGCCTCATCCTCTTGGTCTACCTAGAAGCAAATCTGGGGATCTGTGCCTTATCTCATTGCACAAACCCTCACCTTGTAAAACAACCCATTCAGTTTAAAATAGAAATGAAAGGCAAACCATTTATGTATTGATATAAAAAAAACCTGCATAAGAACTGGAGGAGGAGAAACAACATCACATTGATCTTCTTAGTGAAAGACTGCGTGTGTGTGGGGGGGGGGGGGGGGGGGTTGTCAGGACAAGTCTGTTCATTGGAGAAGAGCAGGCCGAGTTCCCAGAATAGCGAGAGAACTGCCCACGCCATGCTTTCATGCCTAGTGTGGTGGGTTTTTAATGGTAACACAGAGGAACTGGCAGGACCATCAGGGATTTCACACAAAGAAAGCAATACAAAGAGAACAGGATACTTGTTCATGCAAGTAAATGGTACAGTAAGTAGGCACATATCATGAATATGAAATGTTTGGGGTACATAGCCTGTACTTGCTCCAACAGTGTCCCTCCATCCATTCGACTTCAGCGATGCCGCCTTTCATAGGCACTCCAGGTCCCAGTTACATGCGTGCCTTCTTGCATTCAATGCAAGATTCATAGTCCTTAAGTGAACATGAAGACACCGAGAGGTACCCATAACCTTAAACTTTGGGTAGAGGTGAACAGCCCTTGAGCACAGAATGAGGTGGGTAATGCACCTTATCCATGCATTTAAGTGGTATTAAACCCAACAGCAAACATTTATTAAATTGCAGCTTAACAATTCTTAGATGTGTTGGCTGCATTTGTTTTCTTTTTTTAGTCTCTGTTTCCACAGCATGGAAGATACAACATACAGAGTTACGTTGTATGGGAGGCAGGAACCCACAATGTTCTTAGATACTGTCCTTTTTAAAATACTTTTTACAGCTTACCAGTTCTTAGATGTGGTGGCTGCATTCGTTTTATTTTTAGGCTTTTACCCTTTATTTTCACCTGGTGATCTAGCCGAGAAGTCTTGTTTTTGAACAGAAGAAGCTGTCCTGTAGATAAGTTAAAAGGTTTAGGACAAACCATTTACCACTGGCAGGGTTGCTTGCAATAATCAACTTTTATTTATTATTCATGATTTATATAGAGCCAACAGTTTATGCAGAGCTTTACAATATAGAGGGGGGACAGCACAATTACAGTACAGTTCAATACAGAAGGGACAAGAGGGCCCTGCTCATGGAGCTTACATTCTAGAGGGAGGGGGTGGAGGTACAAAAGGTAATAGATGCAGGGAATGATTCAATTGGTTATTGTAACAAAATCTGCTAGTACATCTAGCACTACCTTCGTCCCAAGACTGACAATGCAGCTGTACAGATGTGTCTTTGTTGCTCCTTTATCCAGAGTGCATATTTTATAAGGCCTCATTTACATGGACCAATTACATCTGCGCCCCATGCAGGGCCATGTTTACTGGCAATAGGCAACAGCGGAACTGCTGACGCAGGGATGCAGCCAATACCTGTGCATCCCCCTGCCGGTAAACATGTCCCTGCCCCAAGCAGAAATTGTGATCCTAGCCGGATCAACAGGTAGAAAAACCTAAAAAAGAAAAATCTGGAGAAACTTATTTCTTTTTTTATTCCAATAACCTTTTTGGGGATTTGACCTGTCTGTCTTTGGCACAAATTCTTGGCAGTTTTTTTACTTTATATTACAGCTGCCCTAATTTATGGAAGTGACCCTTTGTTTCTCCCTCTTGTTTTATTTCAGGAGTAGTGATTGTCTCCGTCGAGTTCCTCTACTCTTTTTTTATTTTTTTATTTATGGTTTCTAGATAACTGTATTGTGAAAACTATTCTGAAACAAAAAGTAGTGCGTTTTGGTTCTTTAACCAGTTCCCGACCAGCGCACGACGATGTACGTCGACAGAATGGCACGGGCAGGCATATTGGCGTACAGGTACGTCCAATCTTCAATGCCGCCCTGCCATCGGGAGCGCGCCGGCGGCGGCGCGCTCCCGCACTGGTCGGGACCCCCGTGAGTCCGGTCGCGGGACCCGCGGACTCGATCGCCGCGGGCATCCCCGCGATCGTCTCACGGGACGGCCGAATGGAGGAAATGCCGTGTAAACAGCATTTCTCCATTCTGCCTAGCAACTAGTGACGTTGATCTCTGCTCCATGTGATTCTAGCAGAGATCAGTGTTCACTAAATGAAAGCCCAACCCCCCCACAGTTAGTAACACACCCCTAGGAACACTTAACCCCTACACTGCCACCCACTGGTTAACCTCTTCACTGCCAGTGTCATTTACACAGGAATCACTGCATTTATATAGCAGTGATTACTGTATAAATGACACCCACACTCACTCAGGTTGAACTGGATGGACTGGTGTCTTTATTCAACCTTACTAACTACTGTATGTAACTATGTAATTCAAGCAATAAATAAAAAATATACAAATAAATTCAGTTGATGTCAATAATCAAAAAAAGATCATAAAGAATCTCTTTATTAAAAAGGTCCTTATATAAATACTGGTGATAGCATTTCTCAGTACTGAGAAGAGTCTTTAAAAAGAGCTAAAGTGCTCCTTGAAAATAAGATGGCCGCTTACCAAACCGTGTTGAGCCCGAATTACAGGGATTAAAAGAGCATGAAATTCATCTCTAGGTGAGGAGGCTCCCATACAAAACCAAATTGTGACAATGTGCTTCCTCAGTAGAATGTGATGGCCTATTTGAAAATTGTCTCATATATCATCATAAGCTGGCTCTCCATAAGTTCACATATGGAAGATAAGCAGGGAAAAACTCATAGTGCAGTAAAGCCAGATTTACTTTTATTAACCACTTAACCACTTTCAGACCGGACCATTTTGCTGGTAAATGACCAGAGGTCTTTTTACAATTTGGCACTGCGCTGCTTTAACTGGTAATTGCGCGGTCATGCAATGTTGTACCCAAACAAAATTTGCGTCCTTTTCTTCCCACAAATAGAGCTTTCTTTTGATGGTATTTGATTGCCTCTGCGATTTTTATTTTTTGCGATAAATGGAAAAAGACCGCAAATTTTGAAAAAAAATGATATTTTCTACTTTTTGTTATTAGAAAAATCTAATAAATTCAATTTTAGTCATACATTTAGGCCAAAATGTATTCAGCCACATGTCTTTGGTAAAAAAAAAGTCAATAACTGTATATTTATTGGTTTGCGCAAAAGTTGTCACATCTACAAACTAAGGTAAGTTTTCTGGAATTTACGCAGCTTTTAGTTTACGACTGCCTATCTCAGTTCTTGAGGTGCTAAAATGGCAGGGCAGTACAAAACCCCCCCAAATGACCCCATTTTGGAAAGTAGACCCCCTAAGGAAATTGATAAGTGGCATGTTGAGCCCATCGAATATTTTATTTTTTTGCCTCAAGCGATTGAATAATGACAAAAAAATATATATTTTTTTTTTTTTACACAAAGTTGTCACTAAATGATATATTGCTCACACATGCTATGGGCATATGTGAAATGACACCCCAAAATAAATTCTGCTGCTTCTCCTGAGTACGGGGATACCACACGTGTGGGATTTTTTGGGAGCCTAGCCGCGTACGGGGCCCCGAAAGCCAAGAACCGCCTTCAGGTTTTCTAAGGGCGTAAATATTTGACTTCACTCCTCACTACCTATTACAGTTTTGAAGGCCATAAAATGCCAAGATGGCACAAAACCCCCACAAATGACCCCATTTTAGAAAGTAGACACCCCAAGCTATTTGCTGAGAGGCATTTTGAGTCCATGGAATATTTTATATTTTGCCACAAGTTGCGGGAAAATTACAAACTTTAATTTTTTTTTTTTTTTTTTCACAAAGTTGTCACTAAATGATATATTGCTCACACATGCTATGGGCATATGTGAAATGACACCCCAAAATAAATTCTGCTGCTTTTCCTGAGTACGGGGATACCACATATGTGGGACTTTTTGGGAGCCTAGCCACGTACGGGGCCCCGAAAACCAAGAACCGCCTTCAGGTTTTCTAAGGGCGTAAATATTTGACTTCACTCCTCACTACCTATTACAGTTTTGAAGGCCATAAAATGCCAAGATGGCACAAAACCCCCACAAATGACCCCATTTTAGAAAGTAGACACCCCAAGTTATTTGCTGAGAGGCATGTTGAGTCCATGGAATATTTTATATTTTGCCACAAGTTGCGGGAAAATTACAAACTTTTTTTTTTTTTTTTTTTTTTCACAAAGTTGTCACTAAATGATATATTGCTCACGCATGCCATGGGCATATGTGAAATGACACCCCAAAATAAATTCTGCTGCTTCTCCTGAGTACGGGGATACCACATATGTGGGACTTTTTGGGAGCCTAGCCGCGTACGGGGCCCCGAAAACCAAGCACCGCCTTCAGGCTTTCTAAGGGCGTTACAGTTTTGAAGGCCATAAAATGCCAAGATGGCACAAACCCCCCCCAAATGACCCCATTTTGGAAAGTAGACACCCCTAAATTTAGGGGTACACTAGTGAGACTAGGTAATAAATGGCGGGTGCCCTGAAACTATAAAAAAAATAACTAACCAACCAGCGTCACCTGTAACAGTTATATGGTGATCACTGGTGAAAGGGTTAACTAGGGGGCAATCAGGGGGCTTTATGCGGTAGTATATGGGGGTCCCTGGCGCTATAAAAAGCTGCGGCGAACCTAAATACCTACCTGCCTAACTAGCGTCACCTGTGACACTAATACAGTGATCAGAAAAACGATCGCTTATTAGGCTGGGTTCACACTGGAGCGATGCGGGAACGCCACGAATCCGCGGCGGGTTCCCGCATCACATGCCTCCCGGCGGCAGTTCACACTGCCCTATGCGAACTGCTGGGAGTGTCAGTGAAATGTTAATGACACCCCCAGATCAGTTCGCATATCGCAGTGCGATCTGCAAACTCGGATCGCATGGTGTGAACACCCATGCGATCCGATTCTGCTGCGGACCAAAAAAAGGGTCCCGTGCGAGTTTGCGGCGGGTGCGACACGAATTCAGCCATACTATCTGTATGGCTGAACTCGAATCGCACAGAGATCGGATGGGATTTGCACTGCAGTGCGGTGCGAATCACATCCGTTCTCATAAACCGCTGCAATGTGAACCCAGCCTTAGTGACACTGGCGACGGGGGGTGATCACGGGGTTAAACCTTTATTGGGGGGGTTAGGGGGGTACCTTAGAACTAAAGGAGGCTAACCCTAACTGCCCTAACAGTTATTACAGTCACAAATGACACCCGCCGGGTGATCAGGGGGTTAAACCTTTATTAGGTAATAAATGGCGGGTGCCCTGAAACTATAAAAAAATAACTAACCAACCAGCGTCACCTGTAACAGTTATATGGTGATCACTGGTGAAAGGGTTAACTAGGGGGCAATCAGGGGGCTTTATGCGGTAGTATATGGGGGTCCCTGGCGCTATAAAAAGTTGCGGCGAACCTAAATACCTACCTGCCTAACTAGCGTCACCTGTGACACTAATACAGCGATCAGAAAAATGATCGCTTATTAGGCTGGGTTCACACTGGAGCGATGCGGGAACGCCACGAATCCGCGGCGGGTTCCCGCATCGCATGCCTCCCGGCGGCAGTTCACACTGCCCTATGCGAACTGCTGGGAGTGTCAGTGAAATAATGACACCCCCAGATCAGTTCGCATATCGCAGTGCGATCTGCAAACTCGGATCGCATGGTGTGAACACCCATGCGATCCGATTCTGCTGCGGACCAAAAAAAGGGTCCCGTGCGAGTTTGCGGCGGGTGCGACACGAATTCAGCCATACTATCTGTATGGCTGAACTCGAATCGCACAGAGATCGGATGTGATTTGCACTGCAGTGCGGTGCGAATCACATCCGTTCTCAAACCGCTGCAATGTGAACCCAGCCTTAGTGACACTGGCGACGGGGGGTGATCACGGGGTTAAACCTTTATTGGGGGGGTTAGGGGGGTACATTAGAACTAAAGGGGGCTAACCCTAACTGCCCTAACAGTTATTACAGTCACAAATGACACCAATGCAAAAAAAAAAAAAAAAAAGCAATTGGTGTCACTGTGACTGGGGGGGCAGGGGTAATTGGGGGGGTAAAGGGGGGGTGTGAGTGTGCCTGGCATGTTCTACTGTATGTGTGGTGTGTTGGTGCAACTCACCGAACCTCTCTCCTCGGTGCCGGAACGAAAAATACCGACACGGAGGAGAGAATACATCACTTCCTCTCCTGTGTTTACATTACAGGAGAGGAAGTGATGTCACGGAGGATTTCCATTCGTCGAGAGCGATCGCGAGGGGGTGGCCCATCCCGGATCGCTCTCGAAGGAATGCCGACCGCCGCAGGCACCGGGGGGGGGCCCGATCGGGCCCCCCACCCGCGGGCATGCAGGGACTTATATATACGCCCATATGCCTGCCCGTGCCATTCTGCCGACGTATATCGTCGTGCGGCGGTCGGCAAGTGGTTAAGGACCGCCGTATTGCCATTGTACGTCATCGCAATGGCACCGGCAGGCACAAGCACGTACATGTACGTGCTTGCCTTCCAGCGGGTGGGGGGTCGGATCGGACCCCCTCCCGCTGGATACGGCGGTCCGGTTCGCTTCAAGAGCGATCCGAGATGAGGGGATAGCCGTTGGTTTCTGGCCATCCCCTCTCGATCGCTCCTGGCCAATGAGAAGCTTCCTCCCTGTATATAGTATATAGTAAACACAGGCAGGAGGAAGTGATGTCATTCTCCTCGGGGCGGTCTTTTTGACCGGACTACGAGGAGAAGACAGAAAGTAAGTGTGCATCAACATTACACTGACATGTAGGCACACACAGGCACACAAACCCCCCCCCCCCCGATCCCCCCCGGTCGCCCCCCTCCCCCCCCGGTCGCCCCCCTCCCCCCCCCCCCCCAGTCACAGTGTCACTGATTGCAGTGATCATTTATTTACTGATCACTGCATTGAGTGTCAGTTGTAAAAGTAAAAACTGTCAGGGCAGTTAGTGTTAGGTCCAGGGTAGCCCCCTACCACCCCCCAATAAAGGTTTAACCCCCTGATTGCCCCTAGAGTTAACCCTTTCACCCCCTTTTGCCAGTGTCACTAAGCGATCATTTTTCTGATCGCTGCATTAGTGTCGCTAGGTAGCTAGTTATTTTTTTAGGTTCACCGCCAGGGTTTTATAGCGCTAGGTACCCCGATATACTACCCAATAATGGGTTTAACCCCCTGATTGCCCCTAGTTAACCCTTTCACCCCCTTTTGCCAGTGTCACTAAGCGATCATTTTTCTGATCGCTGCATTAGTGTCGCTAGGTAGCTAGTTATTTTTTAGGTTCACCGCCAGGTTTTTATAGCGCTAGGTACCCCGATATACTACCCAATAATGGTTTTAACCCCCTGATTGCCCCTAGTTAACCCTTTCACCCCCCTTTGCCAGTGTCACTAAGCGATAATTTTTCTGATCGCTGCGCTAGTGTCGCTAGGTAGCTAGTTATTTTTTAGGTTCACCGCCAGGTTTTTATAGCGCTAGGTACCCCCATATACTACCCAATAATGGTTTTAACCCCCTGATTGCCCCTAGTTAACCCTTTCACCAGCGATCACAGTATAAATGTCACTGGTGACGCTGGTTAGCCAGTTAGTTATTTAGGTTCCCCGTCAGGTTTTTATATAGCGCCAGGGACCCCCATATACTACCTAATAAAAATTTGAACCCCCTGATTGCCCCTAGTTAACCCCTTCACCAGTGATCACCGTATAAGTGTTACGGGTAACTCTGGTTAGTTTGCTTTTTATAGCATCAGGGCACCCACCATTTATTACCCAATAAAGGTTTAACCCCCTTATCACCCGGCGGGTGATATCAATTAGGTTTTAGGGTCAGGGTCTGTGTCGCCCCAGGCAGCGCTAGGTTAGTGCCAGTACCGCTAACACCCACACGCAAAGCATAAACCTCCAGTAGTGGTATAGAATCTGAACAGATCAATATCTGATCTGATCAGATCTATACTAGCATCCCCAGCAGTTTAGGGTTCCAAAAAAACGCATTGTTAGCGGGATCAGCCCAGATACTTGCTGGCACCTGCGTTTTGCCCCTCTGCCCAGCCCACCCAAGTGCAGTATCGATCGATCACTGTCACTTACAAAACACTAAACACATAACTGCAGCGATTGCAGAGTCAGGCCTGATCCCTGCGATCGCTAACAGTTTTTTTTTGTAGCATTTTATATTTAAATCCGGAAGGCAGTGCTTGGTTTTCGGGGTCCCGTACGTGGCTAGGCTCCCAAAAAGTCCCCCACATGTGGTATCCCTGTACTCGGGAGAAGCAGCAGAATTTATTTTGGGGTGTAATTTGACTTATGCCCATAGCATGTGTGAGCAATATATCATTTAGTGACAACTTTGTGCAAAAATTGTAAAATTCCTGCAACTTGTGGCAAAATATAAAATATTTCATGGACTCAACATGCCTCTCAGTAAATAGCTTGGGGTGTCTACTTTCCAAAATGGGGTAATTTGGGGGGGGGGGGGGTTGTGCTATTTTGGCATTTTATGGCCTTCGAAACTGTGATAGGTAGTGAGGAGTGAAATCAAAAATTTGCACCCTTAGAAACCCTGAAGGCAGTGATTGGTTTTCGGGGTGCCGTACGCAGCTAGACTCCCAAAAAGTCCCACATATGTGGTATCCTTGTACTCAGGAGAAGCAGCAGAATATATTTTGGGGTGCAATTCCACATATAACTACTATGGCATGTGTGAGCAATATATCATTTAGTGACAACTTTTTGTAAACTTTTTTTTTTTTTTTTTTTATGTCATTATTCAATCACTTGGGACAAAAAAACAATATTCAATGGGCTCAACATGCCTCTCCACAACTTCCTGGGGTCATTTGGGGGGGTTTGTACTGCCCTGCCATTTTAGCACCTCAAGAAATGAGATAGGCAGTCGTAAATTAAAAGCTGTGTAAATTCCAGAAAACGTACTCTAGTTTGTAGACGCTATAACTTTTGCGCAAACCAATAAATATACGCTTATTGACATTTTTTTTACTAAAGACATGTGGCTGAATAAATTTTGCCCTAAATGTATGACTAAAATTGAGTTTATTCGATTTTTCTTATAACAAAAAGTAGAAAATATCATTTTTTCTCGAAATTTTCGGTCTTTTTCCATTTATATCGCAAAAAATAAAAATCGCAGAGGCAATCAAATACCATCAAAAGAAAGCTCTATTTGTGGGAAGAAAAGGACGCAAATTTCATTTGGGTACAACATTGCATGACCGCGCAATTACCAGTTAAAGCAGTTCAGTGCGAAATTGTAAAAAGACCTCTGGTCCTTAGGCTGTTAATTGGTCCGGGCTGAAGTGGTTAAAGACAAGAAGTTCACTTACAATTAGGCAGTATATCAACAGCATCAAAATTAAAACACGCTAGCCGTGGCATCTCCTGTCCTGCCGGCACGTGACGATCTCACCAAAAATTGCATCCTCTGGGATTGGAGGGTTGACCAATGCAAACCATTCCCTACTGCAAACCCTGTAATGTTCTGCTTTATGAACACTAAAGAGTCTCAGCAGGCCTTAATCGTGATGTCATTTTTTAAGGTTATCTCTGCATAATTCAGACTTTCTTTCCCAATATTAGGAGGCCAGGTTAAAACTTCCTATTCTAGCAGAGGAACAAGTTATTATGGAAGCCATAAAAGAAAACCCTGTTGTAGTTCTTTGTGGAGAGACTGGCAGTGGAAAGACGACTCAGGTGCCACAATTTCTATATGAAGCAGGATATGGAAGGTGGGTTTTCTTATTTTTAAATGAACAAACTATAATAATTTTTTACCTGTGTTGACTGAAATGATAGTTTCTGTTCCACTGCATGGAAGATGGAACATACAATACAGAGTTGAGCTGAAATTCAATTTCTCTGAACATTTATTGGGGGACCAAGAAGCCCACTGAGGGAATCCGCTCTACCCTTAGGAGAATGGATACAAAGCAGAAGTGTACAGTATGTTCTTTCATCAAATCTACAACACAGGAAACAAGAGTCCACTTTTAGCTCGGTGTTCTTTAGAAGTAGGATGTCTTAGGGTTTGCTGTCTAATAAATTATATCTATACAGCACAAGCCTTTGTGAAGTGCCAGAAAAAAACAAAACACAAATGCCATTAGAATGCAATGCTTTCCAGTTCAGTATAAAAAAAATAGATCTGGCATCATTTCAGATTTGCACTTATGGCTTTAGCATCAGATTTGTTCAGTGTACTCCCAGCATCAGCCATTCCTTTCTTGTTCAGCTAATTACTGCAATCCTGGTATGTGTATGTACAGTTTTTATTGCTATGTAACCATTTGGCTGTATGGAGGTTTTTTTTTGTTTTTTATTGACTTTTAATTTTTCTGTTTTATAGTAACAATGACATAATTGGTGTTACTGAACCACGACGTGTAGCAGCAGTGACCATGTCACAGAGAGTGGCACTAGAAATGAACTTGCCTCAAAGGTTAGTATAATATAATGAAATGGTCAATGTGAATCAGCAACTCAAGCCTTGGGAGATTAAATAGTACTTCAGGTACTGATACTCTAGGTCAGGGGTCTCCATACTTTCTAAACATAGGGCCAGTTTGCTATCCTCTAGACTTTAAAGGTGCCGGAATGTGAGCCAGAGGGAGTAGAAAATGTCGTTGTCTATGGGAGGAATAGTGTCCTATCGTTGGTGGAAAGGTGTCGCACTGTTAGTATCAGGAATTATGCCCCACTGTTAATTTGTTTGCACGGGCGTCGGATAAAGGCATGCAAAGGGCCGTTTTCCAGTCGCGGCACCCTCTAAAAGTATGCCAAATCTAAAGGCACCCTAGGGTAAAATGACAAAAACATAAGGCCCTTCCTCATGTCAGCATCCCCCTCCAATCCAGAGCAAACTGGGTCCTGTGCTTGCTGCACCCCAGGGTGTCGCTTCACCCTGATTGAGAAATACTGCTGTAAAATGCACCATAAAAACCAGAATGCTTGGCCTGGCAGACCAGCAACCATACATTTTAAAAAGATCTTTAAATCCAGCAATCTGCTATGCAGTGTATCTTTTGGGAAGTTAATGCTTTACCCAATTGCCTAGAGCTCCTTATTGGTCAGTGAAGCTATCACAATGATGGGCCATCGATGAGGCATCAGAATCCTCTGACATCTGAGCTTGATTAGCATTTGCATTATAGAGTGCCTCAGATTTTGGGGCTTCTGGATCCATCTATATTGAAGAATAATAACAATTACAGTAGTACCAAGGGGTGATGTGCATCATTTAGGGACATATTCTTAAGAGTGCATAATCCTTTTTTTTACTTTTTATTTCACTTTTTGCTGTTGTGGCCCACTTGTCACTGTACTTATAAAACAAATTTGCAATTCCAACTACATTTAAATATGGCTGCTTTTCTTCTGTCCTGTTCAGTTCAGTGGTTGTTTACCTTTATGCTTTGACATGAAAGCACACCTTCACCCTATCTTTTCCATGTCTTCATTGTATGTGTCTTGGCATATGCATCCACACTACCTTTTTCCTACCCCCCTCAACCTTTTCAGTTGTTGTATGGATATCTACAAAATATAATAATCTAATCAAAACATATACAGCGCTCCCCTATCCACAAATACCTATATTTATATATGTAGGGATGGGGTGAGTGTGGAATACTAATACTTCTACAGAGGCACCATCCCAGGAAGATATGCAAAAAAATATATAGAACAATTAGAGTCCCATCCAGTTCTATATATTTTTTTTACACATTGTTGCATACACCTATCTATAATATCACATAAAGTGCAGAAGCTTGTAACACAGAGTGCAGGGAGCAGGAGTGTGTAGTGTACGAAATGCAAGAGTCAGGGGTGTGTAATGTGCACAGTCAAGGGAAGAGTGCAGTGGTCTGTATCCCCCCAAAACAAGTCCTCTTCTCTCCCTCCAACATTGCCCTCCCAGCACAAATCACCCCTACTTCACCTTAAATCCCTCCTCATAGCACAAGATGTAGCTCAAATCTTTGTTACCTCCCCAGGGCATTGTGTACCTCAGTACAATCCCTTCCTCCCTCCTAAACTTACCTCAGATACAGCGCAACAGAATGGCGGGAGATGTTTTTGCTACCAGGCTCCCCCCTCCATGTGTTGTCACGTGACATGTTGGCGCTAAAGAGGAACCTATAGGCAGCTTCCATTGCCTCTGAAGTGTATAAGATGTTGGCTGTTGCAGTGGGGTGCGATCACAGCTTCAGGGACACCCTGCAGAAAATGCAATACCCTTGATCATGGGCAAAATAAATATGCAGCTTTTTTTTTTTTTTTAGCTCTGTGGCATTTTTGAGAAACTTGGAAATTTCTTTTTTACACATGTATTAACAGCATTTTTTGTCTTTTAAAGTGTGATCTCTTATCAAATCCGGTATGAAGGGAATGTCTCTTCTGAGACCAAAATAAAGTTTATGACAGACGGTGTCCTGCTGAAAGAAATCCAAAAGGTGGGTTTGTCAGTACCATGTATCTACTGTTATAGATTTTGTCTAGACTAGACAGATCACAGAGGTCACCAGGCTAATGCACCCTGCAGAAAAGTGTGATTTTTTATTTTTTTTTTGTTTTTTTGTGTTTCTATTCACACAAAATTATTTTAAAAAAAAATCGTATCCGTTTAGTTTCTTTAGAGCAGTTTTTTACATAGGACTGTATAGAGGACTTGAATTGTCAGCACAGTACAAAAGGTTCGTCATGGTAAACCTAATTCTGCCTTATCACATAGAAGAGGAAAACCATGTAAGATTTTACAGATTATTTCAGCAAATAAAAGATACGGTAAGCAGAAATGTTTAAAATATTTTTAGCTATGCTATTTACTGTAACTGGAAATGTGTAACAAATATATAAAGTAGGCGTTAATCCAATGTGGCTACAAAAGTGGATATAAACCTTGAAGATTGTCTCCAGTCTAAAGATTTGTTTCCTTTACATTAAAGTGGTTGTAAACGTCAGACATGAAATATGATCAAAGCACATCCCTCTATAGTGTGTACTTGTCTCAATTTAAAGCACTAAGTGTCATTTTTATTTGCTCCTTTGTTTCTCCATCAGCATGAATCACTTCTGGCAATGTTTCCTGACACCAAGTGAAAAATGGTGACAGGAGAGGGAGCTCCAGCTGATTGTCAGCCTTAGCTTCTATTCCTGTGTGCTTTGTGGAGGGGGGTGTGTCCCGCCCTTCCAATCAGCTCTCAGACCTCTCCTCACTGAGCTTTGCAGAGTGTAATTTCAGTTCTCCATCCCCTTTTTGTCTGAACTCTGACAAGCTTATAAAATTCTGCACTTCTGAACTGAATAGATGTGGAGAAGAGAAGACTAGGCAGACAGGTACAACTTATTTAGGAGGATTTGTTTAATCTCTTTGTATCACCTGAGGACAGTCACTTCACTGGGTATTTGTGAGAGTTTACAACCACTTTAAGTCTATGTTTACACTATGAATCACACAGGAATGCACTGTGCACTCGCATACGATTCAGTGCGGTGCGATTTGAGCCTATTCATTTTTCAAATGACACCTCATTGTACCAAAGAAGTCCATACACTACTTTTGAAAACACTCTTTTGTGCCATGCGATTTGGTGCAGGTGTTCTATCGCTATATGCCCTCTGTTGAAAAGTGCCCAAGCATTACAGCACATTACAGGAGGCATTTTTCGACAGGAAAGGGAATTTCATGGACACAATTGGAAGATATTTACAGAGCAGAGGGGGACACCATAGTGTCTACTGGGTTAATATAAGGATTTACAATGACGTTAAGGTTTTTGAGATTATTGCCAGTATGGGTAAATATAGTGCTTACTGGAGTTCTTCTTTGAATGATAAGTCCACTTAAAAAAAAAAAAAAAAAAAGAAAAGAAAAATGAATACACATATATTTGATGGGGAAAAAAAAGGTGCAAATAATATTTTTCAAAACATTGCAACCGTGATCATGAGTACAATGCCAGGCTCCTGCAGACTTCCTCCACCTCACTGTCCACATTATGGACTTCAGTTGTGGAGGAACTCCCAATGGATTACGTATGTGGTTACCAGCAGTTTTTCTGCCGCATTGGAATATGGAACTTGTAGTTAATTCTTTCACAGATCTTTGTGAATGAATCATGTGGCATTGCCACACAAATATCAAACTTGACATCGAATGAGAAAAAAAACCCACATGCTGTCACGGTTTGGGTTACGGGTGCAAAAGGTCTTTAAAGCCTCATACACACAATCGGATTTTCCACACACAAAACCGCAGACTTTTGTCCGAAGGGCGTTGACCTCAAGCTTGTCTATGCAATTGTCAGCCAACAAACACGAACGTAGTGATGTACTATGTGGTTGTTCAGCTTTTTAACACCACCCTTTGGGCTCCTGCTAATATCGTGTTAGTAGAAGTTTGGCGAGTGTAGATTTGCACTTTTCAGTTCGTTTCTGAACTTCCATTCGTCAACCAGACATGTTGCGGAATCGGAGGAGATAACGTATTGGACTTGGGGTTATTGCTTTGACCCAAGTCCAGTCCATGAACAGGAGGAGGAGGATTTCTTGGAACAAAAATTGGTTGCCTTATTAATCGTGACCAATTATGTCATATGCCTTTGCTGCGGGAGCTCCAGGAGAATAGGATGGTTTCTGGAATGATCTCCGGATTACGGACCCCTGTTTTCACCAACTCTTGGCATTGTTGACCCCCTATATTAAGAAGCAGGACACATGCATGAGGCATTTATTTAATTTTTTGGTTGGATAATAATGATTTGATTTGTTATGTTTTCTATATTTTTGGATGCATAGAATGCACTTTTTGGTTAAGTTCTATTGGCAGATAGCATGTCTAATTTTGTTTTCTTTTTTTATTGCACAATGAAAAAATTGTGGTGAATAATACTTGGCTGTGTGTTTTACTTCAAAATGACAGTTCGGGAGTAGGCAGTTACATTTTAACCCCCCTGACGGTATTCCTGAGTCTGGCTCGGGGTGAAAATTTAGTACCGTTAGCGGTAACCCCGAGCCAGACTCGGGACTGCATCGCAGGATCCAGCAAGAGGTTACTTACCTTGTCCCCTGGATCCAGCAATGTCTCCCCACAGTGCGAGCCGTCCTCCGCTCGATCTATCACATCGCCGTTCTCCGTCCCCGCGCGTCACAGCGCTCGCAGGGAACGGAGAACTGCGCCAAATTCAAAAAGTAAAACGCACACATTACATACAGTATAATGTAATCTTACAGATTACATTGCTGTATGTAATTATTTCACATCCTTTTTGTCCCTAGTGTTCTGTCCAGTGTCCTGCATGCAGTTTTATATTATAAAAACTGTTCTTTATGCCTGGAAACTGGAGATTGTCCATAGCAACCAAAACTTTCCCTTTACATCAAAAATGGTTTTAGACCAGCTAGAAAACAGAGGTAATAAATAAGAATCACTCGCAGAATTGAGCGATAGTGATTTGTGAGGAGATCCGTCATCAAATACTGAAAAGTAACGACAGTGACAATTCTGCAGTTGAGCAAATTTCAGTGTTTTTGATTTGATTACATTATTGAATAATTGTTATTATTGTTATATTATTATTTGGTATAATTATTTATTATATTATAATTTATGATTTCATTTTTCAAACTTTATCATACCCGGGATGTCCACTAGACTCTGGTTTGGACAGATTTAGGTGAGTTATTCCTAAGAATTACAGGACTACAATATAAAATGCCAAATTTTCATGAAAAATAATTGTACCACTTTTAGCACCTAAATCTGAAATAATCGTACCGCCAGGGAGGTTAAAAAAGACAATGTAAAATTAACAAGGGACACCAACATTGTAACTTTGATCTTAAAAACTACAGAATAATGGTGGTGTAACTTGCACCAAAAAAAATAAATAACAAGCATAATATTATTCTTGATATCACTAGAAAAAAAAAGTTTTTACAATTTGTTTGCAATAACTCCATCAGTATCACCAGCAAAGCTTCATTATTATCCCATTAAAGTGGTTGTAAACCCTTACAAACCACTTTGACCTACAGGTAAGCCTAGATTAAGGCTTACCTGTAGGTCCAAGCAATATCTCCTAAACCTATATGGTTTAGGAGATATTTGCGCAAAAACGCCACCGCTGTCTACGGCGCGCAGGCGCACTGAGCGCGGCATTCTCAGCGACGGAGCTGACGCGCGTGTCGGCTCCCGTGTGCATGCGCGGGAGTGACGGCTTCGCCGAATGACAGCGGCGGAGCTGCGAGACCCCACCAACAAGATGGATGCGGCGGACTACAGGGGACAGCGGCGACTTCGCTGGCTCCTGTGTCAGGTAAGTGACACATAATGGGCTACTTTGCGATGCATAGTAGTCCATTATGCTTTGCCTTTGCAGGGAATGAAAGGGGACGTAAACTCATCAGGGTTTACTTCCTCTTTAAAGAAGAATCGAATTGTGCACTGCATTTTGAGAAATCATAATTTTCTGCGTCATGAATGTTAATTCTCCATTACGACCGCTAGTTTACAAGACCAACCGCTTCTGGCTCGTCCTTGCTTCTGAGCATGCATGTTTTTACTTTGGTCTTTTGTCCAACGGACTTGTGTACACACACTCGGAAAATCCAACAACAGACATTTGTCCGGAAAATTTTAAAGCCTGCCATCCAACATTTGTCTGCGGAAAATCCGACAACAATTGTCTGATGGAGCGTACAAATGGTCGGCTTTTCTGCCAACAGCCTGTTACCACACATTTCCTTCGGAAAATCCAATCGTGTGTACGGGGCTTAGGATTGGTGTAAATTGGACTTGCTGGTTCTTGCGTATCGTAATTAAAACATTTGAAAGAAAGTGCTGACTCCAAGCTTTATATACGCATGTATGCTTTTAAGTCTGCAGTATGGATTAATATTTAGGTCTAATATACAGTCTCTAACATCCAAGAGCTCTGTGATGTCATCATGGAGGAGTGGAAGAGGACTCCAGTGGCAACATGTGAAGCTCTGGTGAGCTCCATGCCCAAGAGGGTTAAGGCAGTGCTGGAAAATAATGGTGGCCACACAAAATATTGACACTTTGCGTACAATTTGGACATTTTTCACTTAGAGGTGTACTCACTTTTGTTGCCAGCGATTTAGACATTAATGGCTGTGTGTTGAGTTATTTTGAGAGGACAGCAAATTTACACTGTTATACAAGCTGTACACTCACTACTTCACATTGTAACAAAGTGTAATTTCTTCAGTGTTGTCACATGAAAAGATATAAAATACAATACAAAAATGTGAGGGATGTACTCACATTTAAGAAACATGTTTGACTACTTCAGCTCTGGAAGGTTTACCCTACTTCACAACCAGGTAATTTTTTGCGATACGTCCCTGTGTTACTTTAACTGACACCTTTTGTGGTCACGCAATGCTGTACCCAAATAAAATTGATGTCCTTTTTTTCCCCCCACAAATAGAGCTTTCTTTTGGTGGTATTTGACCACCTCTGTGGTTTTCATTTTTTGCACTATATACAAAAAAAAAATTATTTTTGGAAAAAAAAAACAATATTTTTTACTTTATTCAAGGATTGACCAAGTCAAAAAAATCAATAGACTTTGTGGGCACATAATGAGAGAGAGAGAGAGAGAATCGGTAAAAAAGTATAAATTTTAATACAACATAGTTAAAAAACATATAAACAACACCCTGTATGGACACAGTTACCAGTTACCCAATAATGCAGCTATAGAAGACTGGACCTACGGTACAAAGATTAATTTAATACTGTATCAAGGTAAAAGAAAAATTTCTGATCCAGTAATGCCTCCAAAAACTTGCTCGTCAAAACGTGCCCACAAAGTCTGTTAATTTTTTGACTTGGTCAATCCTTGAATATGTTTTTTGGCTGTTGGCATGGTGAGGGTCTTCCCTGCTAATATTTTTTATTTTCTGCTATAAAACATTCCCAATACATTAAAAAAAAAAAAAAAAAATCTAATTTCTTCATCAATTTAGGCCAATATGTATTCTGCTACATGATTTTGGTAAAAAAATAAAAAAAATCCCAAAATCCCATTATAGTATGATGGTAAATATAAAGGGGAAGTAGAAAACAAGGAGAAAGAGGGGAAGCAGAAACGGATCCCAAACACTCTTACCTAACTTTAGTATATGGATACAATTGTTAATAATATCAATGACTGGAGGCACTATAAGAGACATCATCCTATAGTGCGTCATCATACTATTTTGGCGTTTTTACTTTAAAAGATCCTTCCAATCCGCATCTGTTCATGATGAGTGACAATATGACCATGAAACACGTAGAGCTTTCCTATGATGCTACGTCACAGTAACCATGTGCAATATCTTAGATCTATTATATATTTTATTATAACGAACCATTTCCATCATTTATTATCATGTTTATATTTTACCAAGTTTCACTTTTTGTCTGCATACCTAAGGTCCATTACAATGTGTATCATGTTGGAACAAGTGTGTGCGTGTTTGTGTGTATATATATATTGTTAGGTCGCCCGTCTTCTCCTTATGGCCTAGGCTCTTAGAGATGGCTCAGTGGAGGTCCTCGCCGGCGGATAACCAATGACTCATCATACAGACACAATTGGTATGCTGAAATGGTTACATTCTTTAATTCTGGTTTTGCCGTTTTATACTATTTTTACAAGACTCTGCCCCAATTTTGGGGACCAATCAAAATTATACACATTAGCTCACATTGTTCATTAGCTCATTATTCTGTAATGTCTTGTGACCTTAACCTTAACCTCTGTATTTCAAAGCTTATTCCAGTTCAATAATTCCTTACTCTCTGTTACCGTCTGCTGACCGGCCACAACTTCCTAAAAACCAAATCTAGCCTTTTCATACCCAGTAACAGTGTACAGAGAGGAAAACCACAAACAGATGCTTCCTGAAATGAAGACATTTAACAGAAATAGATAGACATGACCATGAGATAATTCAGTATTAAGCAATACTGTCATGAGATGATTGAATTAGATTCTCTAAATTGTATCAAGAAAAGTTTCTTTAAATCACTTAAGCAGATAAGCAGGATAAAAGCAATAATCAGAATCAACAATCAATAATGCAATGTATTATGGAATCTCCTTACAATCCTCCCTTTGACCATTCGATATTATCGAAATGGTCATTCTCTACCCTTTTCGTTAGGCCTCATGGATTCATATCCTCCGGCCTCATGTTCCTGACTCTCGTACCATACAGTGGGATCTCTGGAAATGGAAGTCAGCTTCTGGAGCATGGCTTCTACCCACGATTTGAAAACTGAGGGGCTTGTTGGGACTTTTTCTTATGACATTGGCAAGAACAATAGGGGGTGTTCCATTCAGGAAAGGAGTGATGTTTAAGGGAATGGCCATTAATGGGATTCTGGCTGTACTAGGGTGGAGTTTGCTGCATATCCAACATTTCTCAAAACCAGACTTTTGTGCATAACTGTACTTAAACTTCAACAACAACATTCTGTCGGTGAAACCTGAAGGGGGTTCAGTGGGGTGTATACTTCTTTTATATTTTAAACTAGGGGGGGCTTTGGCTGTCTGTGCTTTCCCACATATGCCTTCTAGTAGCCCTGAATCTTCTGGATGGTACACACAATTTGCTATTAACCAAACAGGTATGAATACTATCAGAATCAGACATGTCCAGAAGCATAATGTTTTTCCTGACACAAAAGTGGAAATCATTTTTGTCAGGTACTGTGTACAAAGTTCTGCTACTCGTTTCTTCCTGTGGGTGAGGGATTTGTCTTTTTGTTCAGAGAGATTTGCTTTATGCCTTCTTGAAGGTCCTTCAAATCTGGTTGCTGTTCCTGGTCAGAGGAGTCCTGGGGTGCTGGAGGCGGGTCTGGGGTCTGGGGTTGCTGTGGACACTTCTTTAGCCGGCTGGCGTGGATCCAGGTGTTTCCTAGATCGGTCAGTACAGCAGTTCTGGAAACCTTCTCTATCTTCCAAGGTCCAGAGTAGATTGGTCCGATCCTCTTTTTGTGGGCCAGTTGCTTGACTAGCACTTGATCTCCTGGGATGAAGGGGTGTGTCGGCTCTGTGGAAAGAGGAGAAAAGGTGACAGAGACATGTTCATTCATTTCCTGTAGCATACTTACCAGATTTTTCACGTACATTTCCTGTTGGGAATAGATGTTAATGTCAGTGTTTTGATCTAAGAGGGGCAGCTCTATGTTTGCACACTGCTTGATTCTGGTATGCCCAATATCTTCCCCTCTTTTGACCAAAGACCTTCTTGGTCCTTGGTCAAGCCATCCTTGACCCAAAAAGAAACATCCTCCTTTGTAGCTAATCCCTGTATTTGTGCCACAATGGTTTTAAAGTTGGGTGATGTAAAATGTTCTTTGAAGAACATTGTTGTGGGGGCTGGCTGACCAATGTATAGGGCAGCGGCCTTTTTTGCTTCTCTGTCTGCCAGCGCGTTTCCTTTGGAAATTCTGCTGTTATTTGATGAATGGGCCTTTACCTTGATGACCGCTATCCGCTTTGGGAGAAGAATCGCTTGCAAGAGTGCTTTAATTTGCGTAGAGTTAGCAATTGGCTTGTTGTCAGCAGTTTTAAATCCTCTATTTGCCCATATTACGCCATAGTCATGCGTGACCCCAAAAGCGTACCTACTATCTGTGTAGATGTTTACCTCCTGATCTGAGAAAAGTATGCAAGCTCTTGTGAGCGCCTCCAATTCTGCTACCTGTGCCGAGGAGGGTGGTAAAGCTTTTGCTTCCAACACCACATCAGGGAGTTGGACAATGGCGTACCCTGTCAGGAATGTTGCATCAGAGGGGCGGGAGCAGCTGCCGTCTATGAAGACGTCCTGTACTCCTGGCAGGGGAATATCAGTGAGATCTGGGCGAGGGCTGGTTATTGCTGCAACCTGTTCAACACAATTGTGTTTCTGATCAGGGTCTCGTGGCAGTCTGAGCAAAGAATGCAAAAGGCGGACAGTGGGATTACTTGGTGGTGCGTGTTTGAGGGTGAGGTTATCAGTATTCAGAAGTGTGATCTCATACCCACTAAGCCTTTGTGCTGTCATATGTTGCGTGTTCATGTTTTGCAGGAGGTGAGTCACTGAATGAGTAGTGTAGAGAGTCAGCTCATGGCCTAATACTGATTTGTTAGCTTCTTGAACTGCCATTGCACAAGCAGCAAGGTTTTGTAGACAAGATGGCATCCCTTGTACTTGGGTAGGCAACTTTTTTGAGAGATAGGAGACTGGTCGGTACCCGGTTCCATGTTGCTGTGTTAAAACCGCAGCAAAAGAATTTCTCGACACCACACAGTATAATTGAAAAGGTTTGCCATATTCTACCAATCCCAGGGCGGGGGCCTGAGTCAGACTTTTTAACAAGGCCTGAAAAGCATGGAGCCTTTCTGTTGTCCAATCTATTGTCTTTGGGGCGGTGGACAAGGTAGCCTCCCTCAGAATGCCATCATAATATGAACAATCTGGGATCCATTGGCGGCAATATATGATTGCGCCCAAGAATGACAGCAAGGTTGCTTTGTCTCTCGGGGGACTGAGAGCCTGCAGGGCTGCGGCACGTTTGGGGGATACTAGCCTGGTTCCCTCCTTCAGAATGCATCCCAGGTATTCTACCTGACTTTGACACCATTGTATCTTCTTCCGCGATGCTAGGTGGCCAGACCTGGCCAGGTGATGTAACAGAGATGTGGAATCGACCGCACAATCTTCAGCAGATCGACTGCACAGGAGCAAGTCGTCCACATACTGTATTAGTACCGACCCGCGCTCAGCAGTCCATGACTTAACTGTCTCATTAAGGACCATGGAGAAGGCTGCCGGACTGTCCACATACCCCTGCGGTAATCTTGACCAGGTCAACTGCTTTTTCCCCCATGAAAATGAGAACATGGGCAATACCCCTTCATCGATCGGGATGCTAAAAAATGCATTTGCCAGATCCACTACTGTGTAGCAAAGGGAATCAGCAGGTATTTTCAAAAAGATGAAAGAAATATCTGCCACCAAAGGTGGCAGAGGTATAACCTGCTTGTTGACGGCCCTTAGGTCCTGTACAAGCCTCCACTCCCCATTTGCCTTTTTCACAGGGTAGATTGGTGTATTCCAGGGGCTTATAATGTGTTTCAGAATCCCTTTTGCTATGTAATCATCGATTAATGGTGTGATGCCTTCAATTTTTTCGAGTGGCAGGGGGTATTGCTTATGATATTGTACTTTGGCGTCTGGACGCATTTGTGGTGTGTAAGGTGTACAGTTTTTTTTGAAAATTTATTTTTATTGAACAGTTTTTAAACACATACAGAACATACAAAGGGTCCCAAAAACCCCAGTCCCCCCCCCCCCCTTCCCACCCTCTCCCCCCCCTGTGCAGCCCCCCGATCAACTTCTGAGCGTAATCCATGTTCACCAACAGTACTTCACATATAGAAAACATATCTTATACCATTAATAATTGAATAATTTTCCCAAGACCCGCGACGGGGACGGGATTCAACCTAAGTGTAGCGACCCCCTGCCCCGTCCCTTACCCGACTCTCAAGGAGTTCTCCCCCCACCTAGTGATTAGATCACAGTATCTGTGGCATCAAGCCAACACCGCCACACTCTCTCAAATTTATTGGGACATCCTCTACTGAGATATGTTGCTTTGTAGAACGGCAGAGCTTTATTAACTAAACCCTTCCAATAAGACACTGTAGGAGGATCAGGTTTCTTCCAACACAAAAGAATAGCTTTACGTGCATAAAATAACGTCAGAGAGATTAGAGTCCTCTGCACCTTTCGAGGTGCCAACTCCCCCACCAGTCCGAGCAAGCATGTCGCAACCGTGACTGGGATCGGTACCGAAAGTACCGATTGTATAACTTGCGTCACTCCCCTCCAGAACTCCTCAATCTGCGGACACTGCCAAAACACATGATCAAAGTCAGCTCGGTCGGCTGTACAACGCCAGCAACCCCCGGCACCCGTACCATACATTCTGGCCAATCTGGCTGGGGTGTAATACACTCTATGCAGGATTTTAAACTGGATAAGTCTGTCTCTAGCTGATACCAGCATCTGGAACGGGTAATCCCACATGTCATCCCAGTCCTCCCCCTCAAAGTCCGGCACCAAGGCACTCCAGACATCCCTGCATTTTTGGATGGGCTTCGGCCTGTCAGGGAACAACATTTTGTACACAACAGAAAGAGGCTTTTCCAAGTCCTCCGTTCGCAGCACACTCTCCAGAGACGACACTCTCATCTCCAGAGCCCCAGGACCAAACTGTGAGAGAAAAGCATGCCGCAGCTGTAGATAGCGAAAGAAATACCAATTTGGAAGAGCATGTTTAGCTTTAAGCTGATCAAACGTTAGAAGCTTCCTCTCTCCTACCACATGCTTCAGTTGTTTGATGCCTACTCTGGCCCATATCACCGGGTCGGGTATTTCCCTGAAATGTGGTAATCTAGGATTAAACCAGAGAGGAGTGTCAGGAGACCAACTCCCCTCCGGTTGTTTCAGTAAGACCCGCACTTTGTCCCAAGCCCGTATCGTTGCCCGCATTGAGGCCGTCAGAGCCAATGAAGCTCCTTGACCTCTATACACCAAATAGGACAAGCTCTCGTACGAGCCCAGAAGGGCCGCCTCCAGTACATTAGCCGAATCCCCGTCATCCCGTGTTAGCCAACGTCTGGCGACTACCATTTGCCCAGCTAGATAATATTTAAAAAGATCCGGCAACGCCAAGCCACCTTGCCCCCATGGCTCCTGTAAGACCCGGAGACTTATTCTGGGGTGCGCAGTGGCCCATAAAAAGGAGCTAAAGAGGCTATTAACCCTCCGAAAAAAGGAGCATGGGATCCAAACAGGTGAATTACGTAAAAAGTAAAGAAATACTGGCAGAACCTTCATTTTGAGCAAGTTAACCCTCCCAATTAAGGACAACGGCAGATGCTTCCAAGCTTCCAACTGTACCTTGACCCTGGCCAGCAAGGGGAAGAGATTTAGAGACATATAATCGCCCACCCTTGGTGATACTCTCACTCCTAGATACTTAATTTCTTCCACCCATGCAATGGGAACCCTAGTGGTAGCCAGCGCTCGAGCCTCCCCGTCAATAGCCATCACATTGGATTTCTCCCAATTGACCCGGAGTCCGGAGAACTCAGCAAATTTGTCGAGCACCCCGAACACTGCCTCCAAAGACGGCCCTGCGTCCCTCAAGAAGAGAAGCATGTCGTCCGCATACAATGCTGTACACTCCCTAATACCCCCCACCTCCAGTGCTCCTACCTCAGGCGAGTGCCTCAGGGCTATAGCCAGTGGTTCTATTGCTAATGCAAACAAAGAGGGAGACAATGGGCACCCCTGACGCGTGCCCCTACGGACTCTAAATTGGGGGGAGACTGAAGTGCCTATTCTGATACTCGCCTGTGGAAAACTATAAAGCAGAGATATCCAAGTCACATAGATCTCCCCAAAGCCCATTCTCCGCAGAACTGTCAACATGTATTGCCAGTCTACTGAATCGAAGGCCTTGGCCATATCCAGGGAGACCACCACTCTAGACCCCTGTTCAGCGTGTTCAAGCTGTAGGTGGGCAAACAGTCTGCGTAAATTAGTGTCAGTAGATTTCTGTGGGATGAACCCCGTCTGATCAATATCCACCAAAGTCGTGATAACCTGAGAGAGTCTGGTAGCCAGCACCTTCGTTAGGATTTTTAAATCTTGATTCAGCAATGCAATCGGCCTATACGAAGAGCATGACAGAGGGTCCTTGCCCGGTTTTGGCAGCAGGATCACCTGCGCCTCCAGCAAAGAGTCTGGGAGACGCCTGTGGTCCAAGCAGTAATCATACAAATTTTTAAGTCTAGGTACCAACACTTCCAAATGCTGCCTATACCACTCGATACAGAAACCGTCAGGCCCCGGGGATTTACGAGGAGGGAAAGACCGAATGGCTCTTTCAATTTCCTCTGCAGTTATGTCAGCTTCCAAAAAGTCCCTATCCGTCTCAGACAGCTGCGGGACCTGCAGCGATGCCAACAACCCTCCCAACTCCGTGAGGTCATAAGGCGGTATGGGGGCATACAGGGTTTTGTAATACTCCACAAACGTGTCCAGTATGTCTGTCGGGGTCGTCAGCAGGTCCCCCTGAGCATTTTTAATACAAGGGATGTTAGTCTGTGCCCTTTGCTCAGCCACCAGCAGGGCCAACAATTTACCGTTCTTGTCCCCTTGCTCAAAGATGGATTCAGCCATTTTCAACCTAGATGTGTGTGTTAGTTCAGAGTAATGGAGTGCCAGAGCACGCCTCGCTTCAAGCAGTTTACCATAAGTGACAGCAGACTGATTGTTCGCATGTTCCATGGCGCACACCCTCTCCGTGTCCTGCAATTCCTGTTCAACCTGATTATGAGACCTACGAGCCTGTTTGATGGCTGAAATATAATGCCCCCGCATGCAGGCCTTAAATGTATCCCAAACTATGGTGGCGTCGGCAGACCCCTCGTTGTGTAAGGTGTACAGTTAATAAAACCCACACTCCCTTTGTTTTCTGCCCATATGGCATGTGTTTCTAGAGTGGGTGGTAATGATGCAAAGAGTCCCCTGTAAGTGTGTCTCTTTGGAGCATGTAAATCGCAAAATGGTGAGCTGGCAGTGAGGGAGCCCCCTCTGTCAAATTTAATGGTGATATTCAGTTTTGAGAGTAGGTCCCTCCCCATTAAAGATACTGGACAATCCACAAGGACAGCAAAACTCTGGGTACATAGTTCCTGCCCTTCTGGAGTAGCCACGGGCAATGGTGGAGTGATGGGGTGGGTAATTGATGTCCCATTTATACCAATAGAGTTTCCCTCAGTACAGTGCGGTGTGTCATATATGGCATCATTCAAACTACTGAATGTAGCCCCTGAATCTAATAATAGACATATCAGGTGATTGTCTACCCGCAATAGTACCTGCGGAAGACTTTTCCACGATGGATTATAACACACAAGGCTGAGGGACGGGACATTCTCTTGGCATCCCTATTGTGGGGTCCGCCGAGCGGATGGCCACTGCATCGGGATGCGTGGGGGTGGTCTATGAGGCTGAGGCTGGTATTGGGGTTGTGGTGGGTGAGGATACCTGATATCCTGAAGGCGATGTGGGGTGGTGTTTAGATTCCTACCTCTTCCTCTCTGAGCGTTTGTTCCAATTCTGTAGGGACATTGGGACTTCCAGTGTCCCAGTTCCCCACAGTTAAAGCATCCCTTGTCTGGTGGGTAAGCCTGATCTGGGGGATAAGATTGCATTGGTGGATAAGGTTGCATTGTCATTATGTGGGTGGGCGGAGTCTGGGTTGGTGTCAGGGAGGGAAAAATGCCACCCTTCTGCTCAAATACCCCTGATGTTTCTCGTGATCTAGTATCCTTCATAAATTCATCTGGGGCTTGTTCTGCCCACTTTGGATTAGTAAATTTAAGCAGCTGTGTCACCTTCGTATCGCCACCAGCCATAATGGTGGAGGTGAACAATTGGGGGGTGGCGTTATCTATTGCTTTCCACAAGCCATATACCCGGGTACAAAATTCATAGAATTTTTCCTTTGGTCCTTGTTTTGCTAGGATAAGTTCCTGGAGTGCGGATGAACCCTTGTATATAGTAGACCAGTGATACCCCATGCCTTTCCAAAAAGATACCCAATCTTTATCTTCCTTAATGTGGGCTGTCCATAAGGCCTCTACGGGATGCCCTTCTGGACTGTCAGGGTCAATTATACTAAGGATCCCTTTTATATCTTCCTTATCCAAGCTTGTCCCTGCACTGTATTTTGCAAGGAAAGCGCCAGCCTCCCTTGGGCTTTTCTTTGGGCTGGGGCATAATTCCTTTATTTTCGACAGTGTGCCTAAAGGTAGGGGAATATGGACTTCCGTCTCCCCTATATGCATAAGCGGTGCTTTAAAGGTGGCACCTAGACTTTCCTGTTCCATGTCTATTTCTTTCTCACCCTGCTCCCTTTCCTCCTGTGGGGGTTTCTGGCTTATGGCCGGTTTCGTTTGGCTTCTGAGTGTGGTGGATGGCTGTGAAATTATCTTTCCCTTGGCCTCCTCAATCCTTCTTGCCTCTTTCTCTAGTTTCCTTTCGTATGCCTCTAAATCTTCCCTTTTCCTCTGTATTCTTTCTTCCTCTACCTGCTGTCTCTTATTAAATTCTTTCTGTTTCTCCTCCCATTCCTTTTCCCTGGGGCTCAACTTCCCGACTCCTTCCTCTTCCCCCTCTTTCAGGGTCTTTCCATCCCTTTCTTCCTTAGTTATCGCAGAATATTCTCTCATCTCACCTTCCCTCTTATCCAGCTCTCTTTTGTACTCTTCTAGCTCTTCCTCCCTTTTAGACATTTTCCGCTCTATTTCCTCCTTTCTTTCTCTAAGCTCTTTTAACTTCTCTTCTAATTCCCTTTCCATTTTTCTAATCCTCTCTTCTTCCCTACTTTGTATACCTTCTGCCCGGACTTCCTCTTTCCTGCTTCTACTTTCGTTTTCCCATCGTGTAACTTGTGCCTGATCAGCTGCCCCATACACTATGGTGGCCAACACTGCTGAGTCTAAAGATGGATACAGCTGAAGACATGGACCCAATGTTCCATCTTCCTGTTTAACCATCACATAAGGGGGGGGTGGTGGTGCCTCAGGTTGCTGAGATAGGGCGGGTGAGTTTACAGGCTTTACTGTGGGGACTTTAGTTACATACTTTGTTTTGTACTTGGCTAAGCATTTATTCCATGTTTTGTAACAATCTTTCATGTACTGGGTGTCTTCCCATTTCCCAGGTGGATAAGAGTGCTTGTGCACCTGACACACCTTGCTCACCTCTTTCCATTCATCCTCTGAACAGGGACCTAGTGGTCCTGGGTCATGTATTCCCAGCTGTTGGCACCGTTCTCTGACCTGTGTCCAAAAAGGTTCTACCTGTGGCCCCGGTAGTGTGTTTTTAACATACTCATAGGGGGATGGGTTGGCCGTGGTCTGGGTTGCTGCAGAATTCCCCATCCAATAATCTTGGTAGGGTGTGTCTAGTACAGGGACAGAGATGAAAGCAACCTGTTTGGGCTATAATTTGTTCCCTGACTTGTGAATATGTCCCCTCGTCTGTTATTGCTGTGGGGCTGATATAGCTATGAAGGTTAACCCTCAGTACTCGGTATAGGAAACCCCTCCTTGTGGTAGGATATACTCCCCTTGCACCAAGTCGGTATGAGAACCCAGTTGGTCTAGTAGTTAGCAGGATCCACGTCCTGTCAACACTAAGGAACAGTAAACCAAAGGTGCAACGTGGGCAGGCGGGCGCTATCTCACTACAATCGGGTTCCTGATTTATGTTGTTCATTTAGTGCATATATGTGTAATGCCTTAATAAAACCCTTCAAATCAATACAATACTTTACATTCAGTTGTCAGTCATACATATATATACCATACACTTATCTCTAATTCTCTATACACCCTAAATACTTACGGTGGTACCTAAAAGAAAAAACAAGCAAAAAATCTATATATATATATATACAATGGCCAAACAAATTTACATTATATCAACATGTTATTATAAGTGCACTTTCCAATATTTCCCCAAAAAGATTGGGCGTCCACTCAGCCACTCCTTATACTGCGGGCGTATCCTATACTTCCCGAGTTTTAAACACACTTATTATATATACCTGCTCAATACAGTCAGACCAGCCTAGTCAGACTACTCTAAAAAAAAACCAAAATACCTGCGAGCCCCTCTAACCTTCCAAGGGGCCAGCCTAGCCCGTTGCGAAGGCACAGTTATGTAAGTGGGTGGATATACAAGGTTATTTGAACAAGGCAAGCACCAACACCAGTTACCTAAAATAGGTAAAAAGGAGCAGAATGTGTCTTACCTGTTCAAACAAACGCAAGACCCCACTTCTGGTACCAAAACTGTTAGGTCGCCCGTCTTCTCCTTATGGCCTAGGCTCTTAGAGATGGCTCAGTGGAGGTCCTCGCCGGCGGATAACCAATGACTCATCATACAGACACAATTGGTATGCTGAAATGGTTACATTCTTTAATTCTGGTTTTGCCGTTTTATACTATTTTTACAAGACTCTGCCCCAATTTTGGGGACCAATCAAAATTATACACATTAGCTCACATTGTTCATTAGCTCATTATTCTGTAATGTCTTGTGACCTTAACCTTAACCTCTGTATTTCAAAGCTTATTCCAGTTCAATAATTCCTTACTCTCTGTTACCGTCTGCTGACCGGCCACAACTTCCTAAAAACCAAATCTAGCCTTTTCATACCCAGTAACAGTGTACAGAGAGGAAAACCACAAACAGATGCTTCCTGAAATGAAGACATTTAACAGAAATAGATAGACATGACCATGAGATAATTCAGTATTAAGCAATACTGTCATGAGATGATTGAATTAGATTCTCTAAATTGTATCAAGAAAAGTTTCTTTAAATCACTTAAGCAGATAAGCAGGATAAAAGCAATAATCAGAATCAACAATCAATAATGCAATGTATTATGGAATCTCCTTACATATATATATATATATATATATATATATATATATATATATATATGAATTGTCTAGATGATGTCTACTGCGACCTATTGTATATATTTTCTACTGTTTTACATTATGTATGCCCAATGCAATAATAAACATCTACTATTTTACAATTGTTGGTTCGTTTAATTTAGTTATGTGCTTCATATAAAGTCCCAAAACCCCTCTCCTCTTTTAATATGTTCTCTCCTGTGAATCCCACTTGCATGGGTAAAAGTCCAGCTGGTTTTCTGGGACTCTGCTTCCTGATGACCACCTGAGTCTGTATACCCTCTATATGACATCCCCAACAATGCAAAGCATACATGTCACGCTTTACATCTTGGTGAACTGAGCTTTTGGCAGTCTGTCAAATAGCAGCATTGCCCATAAATCCAGCTTTTGTAGGTTTTACTGGAATCCGAGTGGGCATTGCATCTTTTGGTTCAGTATTTTAATGTGTAAATGATAGCTGTGACTGTAATTGCTGTTAACCAAAAGTATATATATATATATATATATATAATATATACATACACTGTTGTCGGTCTTAAAGCAAACCTTTACAAATAGGGTTGCCTCTTTTTGATTTTATGTTGCCATGCATTCAGGGCCTTTTCCCCAAGATCTTGCAGTTTACTCAAATGCTCCCTGCACTGGTGAGAAGGCAGCTGGGAGGCACTGGCTATGTCACTTTGAAAAGCCAGAAGTATAAAAAATAAATTTTGTACGTTTTCTGAAATAAGGTACCTTTTACATATGACTATAAAGTGTTTACTGTTCAGCATGTGTAGTTGTATGTGGATGTTTTTTTTGAGGTGGGGATCGCTTTTAAATAAAAAAATTTTTATTTTTTTTATTTAAATTACAGTCTACCAGTATTTATCTAGATTGCAAATATTTAAGCCATTGTTTTTGTTCTGTTTCAGGATTTCCTGTTACACAAGTACAAAGTGATAATAATTGATGAAGCTCATGAGAGGAGTGTGTACACTGATATTTTAATCGGCCTCTTATCGCGCATTGTTCCTCTTCGGACAAAGGTTACTTTTGGTTCTATCTTGCTTTCTCCTATTACTGTAAAGAGTAAGAACAATCCAGTCTTGTTTATTATCAGAATTGTGTTAGGAAGTTGGAACCAGCCTTTTTATTATTAGAAGACAGGCTACTATAGGGTGACTATTAGGGGTTTATTTACTAAAACTGGAGAGTGCAAAATGAGGTGCAGTTCTGTATAGAAACCAATCAGAATAATATGAAAAATGCTGCACACCCAGAAGCCCTCTAATTCTGGCTGCACTTTTTAAAATGTAAATCAAACTAGACCTATGTAACAATGAAATTCTCATATTTGCTTCCTTTTGATCTGTTAAATATACAATTGAAAATATGTTGTTATATGTTCATGCAAAAGAACCCCATTGATCCTGTCAGAAATCAAGTCTTGTCCCGTACATTCTACAATGTTATCAGGCATATATTTGGACTACGCAAAAGGAAGGGATTACTCTGTAGTCCTTACGCAGCTTCTTGTCATAGTTTGACAATGCTACTCCTCTATCAATACACAGTGAGTGTTGTCACTTTAGGACAGGAAATGTGTTACTGGCAGGATCACCAGGTGGAAATAAAGAGGAAAAAAAGGAAACTAATTTGGCCTAATTTCTAAGAACTGGTGGGCAACAATATATTACATTTTTGGATAGATCCACTGAACTGTCTAAATTTAACACAACTGCAATGTTTCCTGTATATGACCATAAATGTTCTTTGTTACCTTAAACACCTTTTTAAAGGTAGTAGTCATTTTCTAATTGATATTTTGTTTCTTAACAGAAAGGAAGCCCTTTAAAATTAGTTATTATGTCTGCTACCCTGCGCATTGAGGATTTCACAGAAAACAAGAGACTTTTCCCGGTGCCCCCTCCAGTAATTAAAGTGAGTGAGTTCTTTCTCTGTTCCTTTACCTCATCAGGTGCTTTTATCTCACAGGGACATTTTTCAATTTTTTTGGAAAAACTGTGTTACTGTGGAGCATATAAAATCACCCATGTACATTGCTGCATTTTACATGGGTCTTGGGATAAAATTCTGGTAGTTTCCACCTCATTCATGGATGGTTAGATATTTTCCCTCATTCTCAGGAAAATATCATGTATGGTCACCCTTAGCAAGCAGCTCTTTAACCTCTTCACGCCTAAAGGTAAAACAAATCTTAATGCCTAAGCACACTTTTGCAACTTTGACATGTGTTAGTAAAACTGTACATTTGTTATGGTACATCACGGGACACAGAGCCATAGTAGTTACAATGTGGGTTATATGCCATCTTCAGGTGATGGACACTGACATGCCCTAAGACAAAAAGTGCACTCCCTATATATCCCCTCCCACTGCTGAGAGTACATCAATTTTTACATCAGTGTCTAAGGTGTTGGTCATGAATAAAGATGTGCTGTGCTGAGCTCCACTGGAGCAATCCTTGCTGGGGTTAGCCATGCAGCTGGATCCATTCAAAGTGTCTTTTTGGCTGAATTGAATGGTACCTGGGCCTTGTATCCGAAGAAACAAGGTCTTACCTGTAATGCTTCTCTTTAGAGAGCTGGACCCTGGTATCCAGTACTTTTTGGTATTAAGGCCATAAAGTTTTTACTGGTGGTGGTGCTATTACAGGTCCAGAATAGTGGGTTTCCTCGAGGATCTCCAGCTCCTGAAGGTTTAACGGAACCCACCATGAAGGGTGAAGATTGGGTCTGTTTACCACAGAAAACCCTGCGTGGGAAAGGTAAGTGGAGTTTTCTAAGATATTTTTTACATTTTCCTATGATTGTCTCCTTTAAATTTAGTAAGTGTTGTCATGCCTATGTGTCACCACTGGGGGTTGTATTGAGCACTTAGCATCTCATGCTTCTCTGAAAGCCCACATTGTGTCTAGGAAGCAGCAGTTTCTTCTTCCTCCGGCCAAGCAGCAGACCTCCGGTAAGTCTGGGGGGGGGGGGGGGGGGGTTCCCTCTCCCCACCAGACACCCCCCTGTGCTGTTTTTTCTTCCCCTCTTCTCGGGGAAAGAGCACCACAAGAATTTTGTTTTAAAAAATGACGCGAACGGCATGCTCCTGGGCGGCTTCCAGGCCCCGCTCTCGCCGTTCCTCCTTTCCTCCCTGTGGATCCCATAGGATCAGGAACCCGCGCTTGCGTGGGAAAGAGCTCTTGTTTTAAAAGGCACCATTTGTGCTTTTACATGCTGCAGGAGGGGCACAAGAGCAACAGTGGCATTTAAAAGGTTTGGTGACACAGGCATTCCTTTTGACACATTTACTACTGCATCAGGCTGAGCATTAATAGCAGTGACAGAGCTGGACTATTGCTCAAGCAGTGGATGCATTTCTTCTGGTAGTACCTCTGCTTTGTGCATCGGGCTATGGTCGGGGGGGGGGGGTGAAAAACGCCTCAAAAAAGGGCACCAGCAGGACTGCTACAGTCACACGGAAGCCTAGATCCATCCCAGTAAAGATGGAATCCTCCACTGAGAGTAATATGGTTGGTCAGAGTGAGCCATCAGGAGGGGCAAGTGTTACAGCTGCTCTTAACACTGCAGCCCCTATATTACTAAGGAGGTTATTTCTTCAACCATTTCAAGCTTGAAGCAAAAAATGCTCCAAAGATGCTTTAATTGCATCCCAGAGTGGGACTAAAAGCAGCAGGTCCCCGTCCATTGCTCAGGACCCTCTTGCTGAGGAACAAGGAGCGAGAGATGATGAATTTCTTTCAAAGGACTCATGAAGAGGCTGAAGTCTCCTCTTCCAAAGAACCGAAAGTGTCAGGTTCGCAGGAAAGATTGTGTTGGTACAGTCTCTCACTGAATTGGTCCACTCCACATTTTTACTGCCAATAGCACAGTCAGTCGATGAGCCCACTTATGGTTTGGGTTCACTAAAGCCTCCCCAATCTATTCATTCTTTTCCTATCCATTCATGGCTAAGGAAGCTACTGTATTCTGTGTGGGAGCACCCAGATAAACTGTTTTTTCCTCTGAAAAAGTTTTCAATCCTTTATCCTATGGAGGAAGAGTTTTATAAGAAATAGGGAATTCCAGCAATTGACGCTGCTATATCCTCTGTAGATAAAAACCTGAATTGTCCAGTAGACAATGCTCATATGCTAAAGGATCAGATGGATAACAGATAAGAAGTTGGAGTTCCTTTTTAAAAACTATATTTCGCTTGCAGGTTCAGTCTTCCAACCTGCGCTGGCAGCGATCGGATTATCTCAGTCCTTAAAGGACCAGTTTATAGAGGTACTCAAGTTATTCCTGATCAGAAGGCCCAGGATTTGGCTGGAATATCAGAAGCATTGTGTTTTACAGTAGACGCTATGAAAGAGTCTATTCTCCAGGCCTAACGGCTCATGCTAGGGCTGGTACATGTGCGTAGAATCCTATGGTTGAAAAATTGGTCCGCCGAAGCGACATGCAAAAAGCTCTTGGCCAGTTTCCCTTTTCATGGTGGACGGTTGTTTGCAGACGATCTGGATAAGTATATCCAAAGAATTTCTAATGGGAGAAGTTCTCTTTTACCGGTTAAGAAGAAGTTTAAGCATTTTTCTTTTAAACCTGCTTCTTCCCCAGTGCCCGGGACATCAGCCTCCAGGCAGTCATGAAGGCCTCCACCATCAGATTCAAGAGGTAAACCTCCGGGTCAGTCACAGGGCCAAACAAGGACCTGGGGGAAGAAACCCACAAAATGGAATACTAAAGCCTCCTTTTAAAGGGGTACCCCCACCCGCTTTAGTGGGGGGAAGGCTTCTACAGTTTTCAAAGGTCTGGCAGGAACAATGTCAAGACAGATGGGTGGCTTCCTCAATTTCTATAAGTTACATAATAGAGCGCCGTGAGTTCCCGTCTCCTCGTTTTCTCAGATCAAACATTCCTAGAGATCCAGTGAAAAAGAAGTCTCTCTTTCTAGCTTTGGATCATCTCTTGTCTCAAAGAGTGAGATCGGTGGTCCCATTGGAAGAGCAAGGTTTGGGGTTTTATTCAAACCTGTTCCAAAACCAATAGGGGATGTCAGACCCATTTTAGATCTTAAAGTTACAAACCGGTTTTTGAATATCCGTTCTTTTCGCTTGGAGTCAATCCGATCAGTAGTCTCCATCCTACAAGGGGGAGAACTTCTGGCATCAATCGACATCAAGGATGTTTATCTCCATGTGTCGATTTTCCCCGCTCACCAGAAATTTCTACGCTCCGAGGTGGAAAATCTTCATTTCCAGTTTGTAGCTCTGCCTTTGGGTCTAGCTACGGCACCTCAGGTGTTTACAAAGGTTTGGCTCCTCCTTTAGCCAGGTTAAGGGCTCAAGGTATAACGATACTAACCTACTTAGACAATCTACTTAGTGATATCATAGTTTCATAGTTAGTTAGGTTGAATAAAGACACCAGTCCATCCAGTTGAACCTGAGTGAGTGTCTACAATTGTCCCCATCCCTGTACATTGCACACTCATGTTGGTCCCTACCCTCAAGGAGCCCACAATCCAAGGTCCCCATTCATATCCTAGGGCCAATTTTGAACAGAAGCCAATTTACCTACCTGCATGTCTTTGGATTGTGGGAGGAAACCGGAGTACCCGGAGGAAACCCACGCAGGCACAGGGAGAACATGCAAACTCCAGGCAGGTAGTGTCGTGGTTGGGATTTGAACCAGTGACCCTTCTTACTGCTAGTGAGAGTGCTAACCACTACACCACTGTGCCGCCCTACTCTTGAAGTCGGTGCAGCACTGCGCTAATCACAGGCAGTGAGACATTGCCCCAACGCGCGGCTGCAGAGATCGGGCAATGTCTCACTGCCTGTGATTAGCGCAGCGCCGACTTCCTGGCAGGCTCTGCACATGGAGTATGCGAACACCCTTACTCTTGATAGAGTCCTTACTCTTGATAGATCAATTGGTAGCCCGCTTGAGCCAATTCGAGATATTCCCTTGGTCCTCTTGACGAGGAAAATAATTTTCTTGGTTGCCATATCTTCTGCAAGAAGAGTATCTGAGTTGCCTGCTCTTGTAAAGAGCCATAATTGATTATTCATAAGGATAATCAATCCTCATCCTATTTTCCTACCGAAGGCAGTGTCAGGTTTTCATTTAAACCAGGATATTGTTTTTTTCCAGAACCTAATTCTGTGGAAGAAAAGTCACTACAGTTTCTTGATGTGGTGAGAGCGGTCAAGGTCTATTTGAAAGTGACCGCTCAGATTCGTAAAACAGATGTGTTGTTTGTGTTGCCAGATGGTCCTAAAAGAGGACAGGCAGCTTTGAAATCTACTATTTCTAAATGGATTTGTCAAGTGATTGTTCAAGCTTATGTTTTAAAAAGGAAAACTCCTCCTTTTCATATTAAAGTGCACTACACCAGGGCTGTTAGTGCTTCATGGGCAATGCATCACCAAGCCTCCATGGCTCAGATCTGCGAGTGGTCTTCATTCCATACATTTACCAGATTCTATCAAGTAGATGTAAAAGGTCATGAGGATATCACCTTTGGGTGCAGTGTACTGCAAGCTGCAGTTTAAGTCCTCTAGTCTCGGTGCCTGACTTTTGTTGTGTCTCCCTCGCTTCAGTTGGCATTGCTATGGGACATCCCACATAGTAACTAATATGGCTTTGTGTCCCGTGATATATGATAAGAAAATAGGATTTTAATAACAGCTTACCTGTAAAATCCTATTCTTTGAAGTATATCACGGGACACAGATGTCCCTTCCTTCTTGGTATACATGTGTATTGCTTTGCTACAAAACTGAGGTACTCCCAGCAGTCGGAGGGGTTATATAGGGAGTGCACTTTTTATCTTGGGCCATGCTAGTGTCCATCACCTGAAGGTGGCCTTATAACCCACATAGTCACTACTATGGCTCTATGTCCTGTGATGTACTTCAAAGAAAAAGGATTTTACAGGTAAGCTGTTATAAAAATCCTATTATCATCACAACTACTTTGTGCATCCATGTGGATTATACTTTGTTTTTTTTCAGGACAAATTGGGCTTTCATTTAAATAAATTTAAATAAATGTAAGTAAATGGTTGTGGATATCTCCTTATTGATTTTTTTTTTTTTAATTTATATATATTTTTTATTAATCAAAGGAAAACTGGGCCAAAATAGTGCAAAAAAGTTTTCTTTTTGTATTGTAGCTGTATATTTCTTGTTACTACCGTACCTACTATCAAAGGTCAACCCAAAATAAGTTTTCATGCTCCTGACGATCTCGGCGATACCACATGTGTATGTTATTTGTTGTTTGTACCTGTAGTACAGCCCAGAAACAATAGTGCGCATTTTTCTTTTTTTTTTTTTGTCTTACTTAAAACGCACTAATCGTAATAAAAAAATAAAAATAAATCCTGCCCAAAATATACTGAGCTTTGAACCCTTACTTGACCCTAACACTAACCCTGGCACTGAACTAGATCAAACCTTGATCTAGGCATTTTTTTTATTTTTTATTTTTTACACACTTTTTTTTTCTCTGCATGAAGAAAGAGAAAGATACATTTTATCTTTCCTCTCCATTCACACAGAGAAAGAGAAACACGGGGTTAGGCTTCACAGTGACTAATCACTGTGGTAGCCATACTGAGGCTACCACAGTAACCAGGTGGCCCGGATTCGGGAGTCCTGGGGCTCAATCGTTAGTACAGACCGTGGGGCTCTCGCGAGACCCTGGTCTGTACTGGGCGTGCGTGAGGGAAACGCATATATATGCGACCCAACAGAAAAAAAGGCCAGTGCATTGGGGCCACATATATGTATTATGTTAGCGTCGATGGGTTAAAAGGATTCTTGATAATAATAGTTTAATGACAACAATAGTAATAATGTTTATTATGACCATTGGAAAAAGCTGGATCCCAATTTGCTTTTCATTTCATATTTTTAAGCTTGTTTCCTCCTTAATCCTCTAAATCTTATTAGTAGTTTCTAGCCACCCCTATGCAGTCATGCAGGGATTTACTGCATACTTAACATTTTCCAAGGAATAATATAGCAGCACAAAGTTTGTCATTATTTGTCTGCAGCCAGTCATGTTATATTGTCACCAGCTAGCAATGTCCAGCATGAAGTCCATACAGATGTTTTGTGTGATGGGCAAAATTCACATTGTAAAAAGCAAATAAATTCAAACATACTGTCTTTCTTGCCAACATTACAAAGCTCGGGTATACGTCTGTTGCATTGTTGCAGTTGGTTGTCCTTTTAAAGAGGTGCACAAAACAGGTGTTAGGTCTCTGGTATAGGTAAAGGTAAGTATAATGTCTTCAAACTCCAGTATACCACAGAAATATTATATTTAGCTCATCAGTCTGCCGATTCCTCTTTTACTGCCCAGTCACAGGCTAAGAGAGGGATAAGACCATAGCAGATACTTGCTAAATTGGCTGCTTTGTAATCCATTTCTGAATACTGAATCCTACTCTTTAATGATTTATATGGACCTGGCACATGACATTGAGATATCAAATGGCAGCAGCCATTGAAATGCTCTGTATGTATATACTTGCAAGCATGCAAAAGTTGGGTATTCTATTATATAAATGACTGTGCAAATATCGTGCATCACAAAAAACTTCAACAACCAGCATTTCATTTTCCAGGGCCTCTGCTTTCAGAATATATATATTGTTTGGGAGTTCAAAGTCATTTTTTTTACAACCCCCCCATAAACTATGTAATACTGGTGACCAGTCACTTGCCCTCTGCCTGCCTTTTTTGGGAACAGCTTTCAGCATTCTGTTCCTCTCTATAAGGAAGCATGCAAGGTTGTTCAGGCACCTAGAAGTGTCTAATTTTATTCATGAAGTCTATTTGCTGTGGTTTAGGAAATGTATGAGGAAATTAAAGAACTTGCAGTCCCAAAGGAAAAGTCTGTTCTGACGGTAAAAAGCATGCATTTAAAGCCTGCAACATTGCATGTCAACTGATTATTTTTTTGTTATATATTTTAGGTGGATGCCAGGCAGTTTCCAGTCACTGTCCACTTCAATAAGCGTACCCCATTAGATGACTATACTGGGGAGTGTTTTAGAAAGATCTGCAAGATACACAGGATGCTTCCTGCAGGTAGAGATTTTAAGTTTGTATGAGAGTTTGTTCATAAGATATTAAAATGCAAAATAGTTGAAGCTTTTGCAAACTAGTACAGGAGTATGTTTGACTTGTTAGAAGTAGTTAGTATATATCATACAAAACACAAGCTGCAAAGATATATTTTAATGTCAAATGATGTTCTCCTTTTAGGGGGCATCTTGGTGTTTCTCACAGGACAAGCAGAAGTGCATTCCCTTTGTAGACGGCTAAGAAGAATGTTTCCATATAGAGGAAAAAAACAGGCTCAAGGTGAGATTTGCATAACGGCAAAATGTATTTCTTAATTGTGAAGTACAGCAGCGGTCCCCAACATTTTTGACAATGGGGAGAGGCTGCATGGAAGAAAAATGTGCTGGGGTGGGATGCGGGCTATTTGTCAGGGCAATGGCTCTTGTAAGCAACTCAATCATCACTGCACCATGGTTGATTTGGTGTAAGGATGATTGAAGCACATTATTTTTATCATTACATTGAAATGGATAAGAACTACAATCTAGTTGAAGGTTATCTGCTACTGTTTCTAATTAAAAAGTGTGTACATGCATGCATTCTAGAAGCAAAACTCTCTTGACACCGCGTTCAGATCGGTTACTTATTACACTTCTGATTTATTCCTGGGCGGTGTTAATATTTTATACAGAAAGATACGTCATTGCTATGTCAGTCTAATTGGTACATCTCATTGGTTGAAATACAAGAGAAATGGAGAAAATTGATGCTTGAAGTTTGGTTGAATCTGGTTATGTCATCACGCCTGCATTCTTTTAATGCTTGGGATGCAGGGTATAGAAGCCATCTTTAGTTCTAAACAGAGAGCCAATCTGTATACTACATAAGTAGTAAGGAGTTGCATAGTAACATGTATACACATAAGCAAATAGACTATCAGTATGTACATTACATTCCTACAGCATTGTAACATAAAATTAAATAGTTCAACTCGCTATAATGCAGAATCAGTGGGAGTCCTGAGCGCGTCACTTGTCACTGTCGTCTGCCACCAGATGCGCATTGTCACTTTCCACGTTGTATGCCACCAGATGTGGATTGTCACTTGCCACATGGCCTGCCAACAGATGCGGATTTTCACTTGCCACGTCACCTGTCACCAGATGTGGATTCTCACTTGCCAAGTCACCTGACACAGATGTGCGCATTAGAACAGAGGCAGGCCTTGGTGCAGTGGTGGTATCCCAGTGAGGGCAGAACATCGGTGATGCAGGGCAGGCAGTAAGAAATTATGTAATCTCTCTGCTTGCCTGCCGCCGCACCTCTGATGGTGCAGCCTTCGCGGCCCGGCTGCAAACAGGCGACGGCCTGGGGGAAGGGGACTCCAACGGGACATGGGGCTAGTATTCCTAGACTATTGGAAATATGCTGCTACCTTCAGGTGATTGAACACTGACAAAAACCTTTTGTTTTGCACTACCCAGCAGTTTCTGGATAGGTTACCCTTGGTGTATACCTGGGGTCCCCATTTGAAATGTTTGCTACAGGCACTAGATTCTACGTTTTAATTTGTATGTGTATTTTCTTTAACAAAACAGGAGAATGTTAAACAGGATACAGATTAGTAATGCAAAATACTGTCTGGAGAAATAGCATATGCTCATGAAGTCAGCCTGCAGGTGTGTCACAAGATGTTTATTGTATTGGGCTCATTCACACGGATGTTAAAAATGCAATGCTTATGCTGCATGCACACGAGCAGAATGTCCGATAGAAAAAGTCAGACTGAAGCTTTCCATCGTATATACCGATCGTGTGTATGCCTCATTGGAAATTCTGACGGACCTAGAAATAGAACATATTTTAAATATTTCTGTATGCTGTTCCAACGGACCAAAAACAATGCATGCTCTGAAGCAAGTACAAGACGGAGGCTGTTGGCTACTGGCTATTGAACTTCCTTTTCCTAGTCCCGTTGTACGTTACCATGTTCTTGACTATCAGCATTTGGTGTGATCGCGTGCACGCAAGACAGTTTCAGCGGAACTCCGTTGGAAAACCTTCAGAGTTTATTCCGATGGGAAAACCGGTCATGTGTAAATGGAATAAGATGTATACTTCATACTTTTGGTTTTGTACAGAGCTGAACACAGCTGATGGGCAATGTGTCCATGCACACACCGAAGTTTAGGAGTGTATTTTAGCAATGTGTTCATATCCATGAAAAAAAAAAGCCCAAGTCTTTTGTTGCAGGGTGCATATTTTGGAGTAATGCACATGCATCTATACCTATATGCATGTAAACATTTGGTGACTAGCACAATAGTGGCCAAATACTTAAACTGAAAGACCAAATCCTTCTTAAATTCCATATTAGCTTAAAGATGCAGCATGTGTAGGGAAATGGTAAATGATTTCATGCCTGATACAGTGCTTGAAGATAACTACCAAGTGAGGATTATTTTACGAAATAAATATCTTCATGGCTGTATTAAAGTGGTTGTAAACCCTTAAACACGACTTTTACTTGCACAGTTTAGGAGATATTTACCATATACGCTTGCGCCAACATCAACGGCGCATGCGCACTGAAGAAAGGGCACGATCTTGCTGTTTCTAAAGGGCCTGTGCCGTGACTGTTGGCTCCCACGACTCCAGCCAGTCACAGAGCCTGAGTCCATGGCCCCGGAAGGAAAAGGGGTGAAGATGCACGCAACCACTAACGGGAACATCGCGGGCTTCGTTTGCACTAAATGGCACATAGTGGACTAGTATGCAATTATTTTTTACTTTGCAGGGAACAAAAGAGTAAGTAAAACCCATCACGGTTTACTTCCTCTTTAAAGCTGACTTCTAGTTATGGCAATTTTAACTTGGTTACATTGGTCCAGCTAAACCAATGTAAGTACGTATGTACCATATCCGTGGGATTCCCCTGGAAGCTGGAAATGACTGTAGTAGGCACCACTACTAGTGTAATCGCCATTAGCTTCCAGGTCCCATGACGGCTGCACTGCTTCTCACTGAACACAGGATGTCGCCTGCTCTTCATAGGGGCCATTCAGAAAACACCTACCATTTTCTCAGTGAAGGCAAAGCATTCTCTGGTTGGACAAGGTGGAAATTGTAATTGTGATGTTACTGCACCTTGTCCAACCAGAGAATGCTTTGCCTTCATTGAGAAATCACAAAGTGTTCCCTGAATGGCACCCGTGCCAATCGAGTGACCTCCTATGTTCTCAATGCAATGGGGCAGCTGCTCAGCACAGGACCTGAAAGCTAGTAGAGATCACTGTAATAGTGCTGATTCCCAGCTTCCACAAGGATCCCACAGTTTTGGCACATACATAGCCAAACTGAACCAAAGTAACTGTAAAAATTGCTATACCTGGAATTCATCTTTGTTAGTGATTTTCAAACTGCAATACATGTACCAAATGTGGCCAGCATCCTCACTAGGGATGAGCTCAGACGTGTTTGCATGCTCCACATGCAGTGCCTGCCAGGAAGTCGGCGCAGCGCTGCGCTAATCACAGGCAGTGAGATATTGCCCGATCTCTGCAGCTGCGCATCGGGGCAGCACAGTGCTGCACTGACTTCCTGGCGGGCTCTGCATGTGGAGCATGCAAACATGCCGGAGCTCATCCTTAGTCCTCACAGTAGGTGGTACACAAAAGAGAATTGGACTTGATTTTGGTAACAGCAATGTGGTGTGTTAAAGCTTTAGAATAATATAGAACAACCTAAAGTTTATGGCAGTCTCAGCCTGCACTGCAAACTCCAAAATCTAAAATCTTACCTTCTGCCAAACACAAGAAAAAAAGAAGGCATATGGGACTTTAGCATAATAAAAAAATAATTTTTATGAACAATATTACTTCTGTCTGTGTTGCAGTTTCCTCTCAAACCATGTTTTGTGGACCTTTTTACCAGACAGGAAGTGAAAGAATCTCTACAACAGGCCTCTTATTGGAGGAAAACATGACATGAGCTTTAATCCTACCTTATCCAAAACCTAAAAAAAAATGTTTTGGTTATAGTAAAGTTTTTAAGAAAAAATGTTCTATGTACAGTGTTTGCTTGCTGTTCATCTAGCTCTTCATTTTCCATTGTAGCCATAGAAGAAGATGATGACTCCTCAGAAATTGTAAAAAAGCGTAAGAAGTCCAAGCCCAGGAAAAACGTAGTAAGTGCCCAAGTTCAAACTATTGTTTTCAGAACAAAAACTCTATGTAATGGTGGTTATAACTATAAGAATATATAGAAAATCATTAAAGAACATACCTTTTCTTTGTTTAGACTTTGCCTAAAATAAACTTGGACAATTATTCAGCTTTGCCACTGGATGAAGGAGATGAAGACCGGGAAGCTGGAGGGGACGGTGATGATGAAGAAGGGGAGGGATCGGATTCTGATCTGGATTTAGGAGACGGAGGATCTGATGAAGGTCTGATCACATCCTATCACACACTCGTACAAACATTATATTCTAAATCAATTACTCAAATCAGAAGTTCTGGTTTTACATGCTGCATAATAGTACCTGGTCACTGATTTGTATATAAGCCACAAGTCTTCAGGACAACCAAGAAACTATTGTTTTTAAAGGAGGTCAGCAATTGCCAAACTGCGTATTTCTCCTGTGACAGGTGTCCATTAGCAGTATGACAGAGGACTGGAGTCATTTGTATGATATTTCCTAGCTATCAGATCTCTTATCTTTGTATGTCAGCTGCTGCCATATATGCAAGTATTCACATCAGGAGAACATAATTTGCGGCAATGAAAATTTTTGCATTCAGCAAGTCAGCATTTTATAGAAAATAAAATACCCATCTTTAACCTGTTCATGACCGCACTCTAGTCAAATGATGGCTACAGCGTGGCCGCACGTTGCCGGGATCATATGACATCCTCCTATGCTTGCGCTGCCTGTGCGACACATGCATCGGTAGTGATCTGTGATCACAGATCGGGGTAAAGCGCCAATCACGGCGGCTCTTTACCACGTCACAATGTAAACAAGATTCGCCAGTTATCAGCAATCCTCCCCTCACACTACCAGTGCTTGAGGAGAGGAGAGCTGATAACTGGCAAATCCACACAGGGGCCATCTACACTGATAATCAGGGCACTAATCATCGGTGTCCTGATTAATAGTGCAGCCCCAACAGTGGTAAACAATGCCACCTATTAATTACTTATTTACTAAATTGTATGATAGAAACTAAGAAAACCTTTTTTTTTTTCGTTTGTTTAGCAAAAAATAAAAACCCCAGTGATGAATAAATACCACCAAATTAAAGCTCTATCGGTCTCAAAAAAAAATTATCAAAATATAATTTGGGCTCAGTGTTGCATGACCACGCAATTGTCATTCAAAGTGTGACAGCGCTGAATGCTGAAAATTGGCCTGGGCAGGAAGGGGATGAAAGTGCCCAGAAGGCAAGTGGTTAAAGTGTATGTTCTTATTTTTCCAGATGAAAAAGCAGACTCTTCCCTCCCACTCTATGTGCTGCCATTATACTCGCTGTTGGCTCCTGAAAGACAGGCCCAGGTATTTTGTTGCTTTTTTTTTTCTTACATTTCTATATTTAGCCAGTGGATAATATAATATTGTTAACGCTCAAGGCAAAGACAAACAAGTCTTAAGCTGCAATTTTGGAGTTGATGCCTAAAGTGAACCTGTGCTCTATCTATGGACCGAAAACTATTAGGGTTCTTTACGCTTGCTTTGGCTTCAACACACATTGAAGCGCCTACCTCTTTGACATACTTTTATGATGTGTTTTTGATGCTTCAGTGAAGCTTTAGTGATGCTTCAAAATGATGCTTTGGTGATGCTCTTTTGAAGCTTTGTTGAAGTTGGTAGTTGCGTTTCTGTAGATACCTCATAACTACAATTTCTCCAAAACAAACCGAAGCTAAAGCTAAATTAAAGCCTCTCAAAAGCTTTCGGTGCTCTAAGCGAGCTTTGCCATAGACTTCTATGGAGGCTTTGAAGACACTTTGAAGCACCACTAAAGCTACATGGGGTATAATTTTTGAAGCAAAGCAAACGCAAGGTGTAAACGGGACTGTAAGCTAACCATTTTATTTAGTGACAGGAGCGTTGAATGGTGTTCAGAGAGCTTTAACCACTTGCCGACCGCCGCACGACGATATAAGCCGACAGAATGGCACGGGCAGGCATATGGGCGTATATATACGTCCCTGCCTTCCCGCGGGTGGGGGGCCGGTATTCATTCGGGAGCGATCCGGGATGAGGGGGCGGCCATTCATTCATGGCCACCCCCTCGCGATCGCTCCCGACGAATAGAAATGCTCCGTGACATCACTTCCTCTCCTGTAATGTAAACACAGGAGAGGAAGTGATGTAATCTCTCCTCCGTGTCGGTAGTTTTCGTTCCGGCACCGAGGAGAGAGGATCGGTGAGTTGCACCAACACGACACTACACAGTAGAACATGCCAGGCACACTCACACCCCCCCCTTCACCCCCCGATCACCCCCCCAATTACCCCTGCACCCCCAGTCACAGTGACACCAATTGCATTTTTTTTTTTTTTTGCATTGGTGTCATTTGTGACTGTAATAACTGTTAGGGCAGTTAGGGTTAGCCCCCTTTAGTTCTAATGTACCCCCCTAACCCCCCCAATAAAGGTTTAACCCCCGTGATCACCCCCCGTCGCCAGTGTCACTAAGGCTGGGTTCACATTGCAGCGGTTTATGAGAACGAATGTGATTCGCACCGCACTGCAGTGCAAATCACATCCGATCTCTGTGCGATTCGAGTTCAGCCATACAGATAGTATGGCTGAATTCGCGCCGCACCCGCCGCAAATTCGCACGGGACCCTTTTTTTGGTCCGCAGCAGAATCGGATCGCATGGGTGTTCACACCATGCGATCCGAGTTTGCAGATCGCACTGCGATATGCGAACTGATATGGGGGTGTCATTAACATTTCACTGACACTCCCAGCAGTTCGCATAGGGCAGTGTGAACTGCCGCCGGGAGGCATGCGATGCGAGAACCCGCCGCGGATTCGTGGCGTTCCCGCATCGCTCCAGTGTGAACCCAGCCTAATAAGCGATCATTTTTCTGATCGCTGTATTAGTGTCACAGGTGACGCTAGTTAGGCAGGTAGGTATTTAGGTTCGCCGCAACTTTTTATAGCGCCAGGGACCCCCATATACTACCGCATAAAGCCCCCTGATTGCCCCCTAGTTAACCCTTTCACCAGTGCTCACCATATAACTGTTACAGGTGACGCTGGTTGGTTAGTTATTTTTTTATAGTTTCAGGGCACCCGCCATTTATTACCTAGTCTCACTAGTGTACCCCTAAATTTAGGGGTGTCTACTTTCCAAAATGGGGTCATTTGGGGGGGTTTGTGCCATCTTGGCATTTTATGGCCTTCAAAACTGTAACGCCCTTAGAAAGCCTGAAGGCGGTGCTTGGTTTTCGGGGCCACGTACGCGGCTAGGCTCCCAAAAAGTCCCACATATGTGGTATCCCCGTACTCAGGAGAAGCAGCAGAATTTATTTTGGGGTGTCATTTCACATATGCCCATGGCATGCGTGAGCAATATATCATTTAGTGACAACTTTGTGAAAAAAAAAAATAAAAAAAAAAAGTTTGTAATTTTCCCGCAACTTGTGGCAAAATATAAAATATTCCATGGACTCAACATGCCTCTCAGCAAATAGCTTGGGGTGTCTACTTTCTAAAATGGGGTCATTTGTGGGGGTTTTGTGCCATCTTGGCATTTTATGGCCTTCAAAACTGTAATAGGTAGTGAGGAGTGAAGTCAAATATTTACGCCCTTAGAAAACCTGAAGGCGGTTCTTGGCTTTCGGGGCCCCGTACGCGGCTAGGCTCCCAAAAAATCCCACACATGTGGTATCCCCATACTCAGGAGAAGCAGCAGAATTTATTTTGGGGTGTCATTTCACATATGCCCATGGCATGTGTGAGCAATATATCATTTAGTGACAACTTTGTGTAAAAAAAAAAAAAAAATTATTTTTTTTGTCATTATTCAATCGCTTGAGGCAAAAAAATAAAATATTCAATGGGCTCAACATGCCACTTATCAATTTCCTTAGGGGGTCTACTTTCCAAAATGGGGTCATTTGGGGGGGGGGTTTTGTACTGCCCTGCCATTTTAGCACCTCAAGAAATGAGATAGGCAGTCGTAAACTAAAAGCTGCGTAAATTCCAGAAAACGTACCTTAGTTTGTAGATGTGACAACTTTTGCGCAAACCAATAAATATACAGTTATTGACTTTTTTTTTTACCAAAGACATGTGGCTGAATACATTTTGGCCTAAATGTATGACTAAAATTGAGTTTATTGGATTTTTCTAATAACAAAAAGTAGAAAATATCATTTTTTTTCAAAATTTGCGGTCTTTTTACGTTTATATCGCAAAAAATAAAAATCGCAGAGGCAATCAAATACCATCAAAAGAAAGCTCTATTTGTGGGAAGAAAAGGACGCAAATTTTGTTTGGGTACAACATTGCATGACCGTGCAATTACCAGTTAAAGCAGCGCAGTGCCAAATTGTAAAAAGACCTCTGGTCATTGACCAGCAAAATGGTCCGGTCTGAAAGTGGTTAATAAAGCGTCTCCAAAGCCATATTTTGAAGCAAGTGTAAACTAGCTCTTACTGTAGCTTACCAAGCAGTAAAATAGCTTTGATCCAAGCTCTTACATATCTCTCTAGCTGTTGTTATTGTTGTACAGTAGTAGTACATTCCAAAATCGCAGCTAAGATTCTAAAGTTAGCTTTTAGGACCAGTTCACATGCAGTTGAGTGCGGTGCGTTTTGAGCCCATTCATTCTGAATGGGTTGAATAACACCAGACTGCAGCAAAAGTAGTGCATGCACTACTTTAAAAGCACAGAGCAACAGTACTTCTGTATTTTTGCACTGCATTTGCAACATCATTAACTTAACATTGATACCTGCTGCAGATTGTAACTGCAGTGCATTTTGAATGCGGTGCGCGGAACGTTGATTTCCAGCACTGCATTCTGGTGCTTCAAAACGCACTGCAGTTACGATCTGCAGCAGGTGTTAATGTTAAATTAATGATGTTGCAGAGGCAGTGCAGAAGTACCAGGTGATCCAGTTGCTCTGTAAAAATAGGAAGGGATAGCTTTGGCTGCCACACACCTCTCTTCCTATTTTTGCAATATACTTTGGGTCTGGACGGACCCTTCCTCAGCCTGCACACTCACTAACCAGCAGCATCAAACTCATCGGACCTTGACAGTCTGAGCGGGGACCCTTAAGCATTTATCTAGTTGCTCTGTGTTTTTAAAGTAGTGCATGTGATATTGCTGTGGTCCGGTGCCATTCAAAATGAATCGTCTCAAATTGCACCCCACTGAACTGCATGTGAATCGCACAGGAATGCAGCCCTGAAAGCTCTTAGTCTTCTTTTTTATTCTATTTATTTATTTATTTTTTCAGCAAAGACTGCTATTTGTTTACATTAGTGTCTGGCAGGCTGCCAAGATCTATTTTTATAGGGGAAAAAAAGATTTTTTCTGTTTCTGTTCTGAACATTGAAAATGATTCTCCCCAAAATGTCTATAGATACAGAGGTGAATGAGGCCTTGTTTTAAAGTTCAACATTTTAAACATTTAAAGTGCTTTAAAACATACTTTCACTGACCTGTGGAGCTAATTATGTTGTGAAGTAATTCCTCTTCAAAGATCACAACATTGACTTTGAAGTAAAATTTCAGTTGGTTGTGAATCAGCAGTGACAATTCTGATAATTACATCCCCTGCACCATTTTTTCATCCCGTTGTAGTGCAATCAGGCACAGCCTACATTGAGAGTGGCAAACTCTGCTTTGAATTCAGATGAAGTGCAGCAGTGTTGCCACACCATCAAGGGAAGCTGCTTAGGTGAACTTCTGTTGCAGGCTCAGTGGGTATATGTAGGAACATTTTTGGGTTGTAGGGGGTGTTCAAATGCAGATGCACTTAGAATTTAGTGCTGCAGCACATATTTTTGACTTGGAGGCCATAGTTGTACTTTTATGCACATTGTATGGAGACAGGAGGATTTTTCTAACGGGTACATTGCAAGGTGCCAGTGTGTGCATAGCAGCCCTTCACCAGAAACACATGTTGCTGCAGATGGTATCCTTTCACCATATGTAACTTGTCAGACACCAGGTACTTATGAAGGTGTTAATTATATGTTTTTAATGACTTTATGGGTGCACAGATAATTCATCTCTGATATTGCCTGAAATCCTAATGTTTTCAGGCTCCTGCTGTCTGCCTAGATGGCATCAAGGGGAGTTGGTAGGAGCAGGAAGCAGCACAGACAGGAACTGACACCTCCAGGTTTTGTCAAATACCTACTTATGTTTCATGGGTTACAACATGAGAGAAAAAAAATTGGGAGACATACGTGTGCTAATTATTCTCTACTGCTGCAAGGTTTTAAGTTAAATTTGGGATCTAATGGCAAGGTCTGTTTAACTCAGAAATGTGTAACTGATTTTCAAAACTCTTAGGTTTTCCGCCCACCACCCAGTGGCACAAGATTATGTGTTGTGGCCACCAATGTGGCAGAAACTTCTCTCACTATCCCTGGGATAAAGTATGTGATTGACTGTGGTAAAGTGAAGAAGAGATTTTATGACAAAGTGACTGGTGTATCCTCTTTCCGCGTCGAATGGACATCGCAAGCCTCAGCTGATCAGAGAGCTGGAAGAGCAGGACGTACAGAACCTGGTCACTGCTACAGGTTTGTGCTGTTTTTTTTTGTTTTTTTTTTACTATCAATCGATAAGTAAGGATATACAGCCTGAATCTCTGGGTCTACAGTAGTCATTGCCAACCAATGACTCAGGAGACGCATGTTACTCTCAGCTACATTTGATATTGCAATAACTGCTGCATTCAGTACTAATCCAAATGATAGCCTGGTTTACACAAACGTGATTTTATCAAACAAAATTGTCTAATGTTTTTATTACATTATTACTAGCAAAGTTGTCTCTATGTTACTTTTTTTGTTAACACTTACTGGGGGACACAGCAGACTTCTGGAGTATACGCCCTAACCCGTATAATAAGCAGTAGGCAGAACTTGCTCCTGGAAAGCATTCAGTATTTTCTTGACAATTTTTAAACCCAGAGATGCATTGCTTTAAATGCTCTGCATCCTTGGGCAGGTCTGCTGCTCTATGAAAGGTCTCGTTATTCTGATTCAGACACGGTTAGCAACATGTAATTCTGCTTTCTGCCCCCCAGAGGCAAGCTTCCTTTATTTTCTTTTTCTACTGGCAGAAAAGGAACCCTCTACCTCTTTAGCCAAATGTGTTCGGTTTTGGTGCATATTTGAGAGAGGACTTGCCACTTCTTGCTGCCATCGATCTCTGCTGATAACGAAGAGACTGCAGTGGGGGAGCATTTTTTCTGGTCTGGGATTATCAGCATTTCTGGGTAAACCATCGAATGGAGGGAGGCAAGATGGTTTCCAACATGTAACTCTTCTCCCACACATGGGCTGTTTTAGCCAATCAACTTTCAGGCTGGATGGACAGCATTCTGAGTTCTCTCTGCATGTCCAGGTAAGTACATAGTGGACCTCACTCATACATCTCCAGGAAAAAGTTCCCTCTATGCATTTCTACAGTCTGTGTATAACAGGCACATTTTTGGTATTCACCAGTTTGCATCTCCTGCGTTTCAAAGGTCTGGAAAAGGGTGTCTTTTTCCACCGATTACAAGGTTGAAATCACCTCCTACCCTCACTACAATTTCTTCACCACAAATCTTCATCATCTTCAGTGCCTTTTCATACTTTTAAAAGCCTTGCATGAGCTTACCAGAGGGTAATGGGCCCTATACTTGACTTCCAGTGTCTCAACTACTACGTGTGTTACTGTTAGCATTTTCACTTTTCCATAAGGTACTAACAATTTAAGCATGCAGAGTCTTCTCAAAGATAATCCTGTGCTCTGGGGATCCTTCTGATTGCTTTTTTGGATGATTTTCTCATCAAGGTGTAGACCTATCAGGAGACCTTACCCAGACTTTGAAGTCTTTTTGAACATCTTTTTGAACTTCTGTAAATGGTCCCTGAATCCTTCTCAGCACCTGGAATTACTCTGTTTTGTTTTTTGTAGACACCTTAGCGAGAGTTGCATGCAGCCTATCATGATGTTTGCCCCTGTATGCAAGTTTCTGGCCTAATGATATCCCTCTAGTCTCTTTGCCCAATATCATGGCCAACCTCTTTAGAGGGTCATTCTCACCTAGTGGAACAGGACAACTTTCTTCCTTTACTAGCGGCTCTATTCTCCCTTGGTGTCTTAGTTGATCGTTCCTCCCTCTCGAGTAAAAGATTTTTCCTCGGTTTTGCAAGGGCCTTGTGCCATCTGCCATCCTTTTAATTTTTATGCTCTTATGCTAAGGAGGCAGCCTTTCTCACATTTAAGGTGCTACAGGCTTTCAGGGCTTACGTTGACTTTACAACCTCATTCCATAGACTGGATACTCCGTTTCAAAGCTCTTCCCCAAGAGTTTCTCTACATGTAAAGATACCAGGGGTGGAATCACTGGACCAACACTTGGGCTTATATTATTAGGGGGTCAAGTTGCTTGTCTTCCAAGTTGAGTAGTTGGTCAATACTGGTCTTTTAATCAATAAATGTCAACTTTCCAAGTGTACAAATCTGCCCAACTGGTCATCCCTTCATATATTTACCAAGTTTATCATACCAAAACTTGGCTTTGGCTGATGTCAGTATGGCTGCAAGGTAATATAGGCGGTTGTGTGATTCCCCCTAGTCGGACTGCAGTCTGACCTATGGCATTTTTATACACGGTGTTCTACTGTATGCCCAATAACGCTTCAAAAAAGGATTTAACAGCCCCTACAAGAATCCTTTTTTTTTTGCCCTTGTTTAGTTTTCTGATATTATCTGAACCAGTTGTATTCTACTATACACCCTTCACTTATGATGTTATCTGTGTAGCGGTTGTGATCACCGCTGTCACACTGGGGATTGACAGAGGTGTTTGCGTGTCTGTATACTGTGTATTTGTGTATTGCTTAGAATCCATGTCCTTGTTATCCCGTTTAATTATGTTTTTGCTTCCTATGCACAGGTTATATTCATCAGCTGTCTTCAGTGATTTTGAACAGTTTTCTCAACCTGAGATGACTAGGCGCCCTGTTGAAGATCTAGTTCTTCAAATGAAAGATTTGAATATTGAAAAGGTAACATGAAAACAAAACAGCATTTTGTTCAAGTGAAAATCCGCTCATCTTTCTGCCTTGTTTTGATTTCATCACATTTTTCTAAATGTCTGGCAAAATGAACTTTAACTAGCACACTGCAATGTTGTTCTATGTGGTTGGATGGATCACAAAATAACTGTTAAAAGGACCTGTAACTTCAGTCTCTTTGAAAGAATTTAGTCTTAAAAAAAAAAAAAATAATACTGAAATGCATTTTTTTTTCAGGTAGTGAATTTCCCATTCCCTACACCTCCCTCTTCTGATGCCTTGATTGCAGCAGAAGAATTGCTAATCTCTTTGGGAGCATTGGAGGAGCCTCCAAAAACTGGCAGGTATGCTTACAGTCTTGCTTCTGGAAATGAGTAGACTACAATATTGACAGACTTAAAGTGATACTAATCCCACAACAGTCAAATCAGTCCATATATGCAGTAAAGCATGCTTGTTTTACTCACTGTGGAACCTAAGGGGTTAATCCTGCACATTGTGTATAAAGGCTGTGTGACCCGGTCTTCTCTGAGCCTACTCTTCTTCCACTGACTCCCTCCAGTCCATTTCCCGATAGAACAGAGCATTAGGGGACTGGCTGCACATGCTCAGTTTAATGTCTTGCTAGAGTGTTTTTTTTTTTTTTGAGAAAGTGCATGTGATCAGCACAGGGCCAATCAGCATTGTCCATACAGAGGGTCAGGGGTCCTGCAGTCGTATAGGACAATCGGCTTTACCCAGACACCGAGACAAGTCACAAGGCAAGCTCTAATGGCTGATGAGAGACAGTATTTAGCAGTTTATATTTACTAAAATAATTGCATTATCCTGTTCTTTGTACTGTGGGAGACCAGATATAGCGAATGCAGGGTCCTGAGTTTAGTATCACTTTAGCACAGAGCTTCTGTTTTTCTTGGTTTGTAATAATGTGGGTTAGGGCTCAAAAAAAGCTAATTTTACAGGCATTTTAGCTTTTATCTCTCTGCCTAAAAGCTCGAAGAAGCCTGTGCCTTTTTTGTGCTCTCTTGCATGTTTTTATTGAGCTTTGAGCATAAGCTTATTTTTTTTTTTTCACAAGCCCTTACCTCAGCTAATTTTTCGTACTTTTTGTGGGTGTTCTAAAACTATTATGAGCTTTTTTGAACTTGTTAATGCTTTTTCCGAGTTTGGGGGGGGGGAGATGGGGGTGGCGTCTGCCTGTAAACTCCTGAAAAAGCCATAGCGTGCATGGATACATTGGCTAACATGAAGGGGAGATGCAGTGCGCATGAGTACTTGAGGTTGGAACTTGTTCGAACAAATAAACCTTTAGCCATCCTCCACAAAGCTACCTTTTGAAACGAATACATTTTCTAACTAGACACACATATTTATATTGCTGCTGCCTTATTGTTTGCTGGCAGTTGAGATTGGCAAATCATCTGTTTTAATAGACAGATTAATTTAAAGGAACTTGTCCACATCAAATTATTGTCATTTCTTTAGCCAATAATCTCACAGATAGAAAGTACTTCTGTCCCAGTTATTGCCTAAATATATTAAAATCTCTGTTGCAAGGAAGAACTTGATAATCATTCAGGAAAATGTGTGTTTTTCCAAGAAAACGATTTAAGTTATCAGGTTAGTGGTTCTGGAGCATGCATTTGAACCATGCTTTAGATGTCCCATCTATTACACTGACTTTGATTAGTGCATTTCATCAGTAAGTAAAGCAAAGATCAACACTAGGCTGCTTGCATGCTCTAAACTACAATAATTGCTTTCATACCTTCTCTATATTGCATATCAGTGGGTTTTAATATGTAAGTATTCTTTTTATTATTGCAGATTAAATTATCTACAGAAGGCTAAACTCAGCAGTCCAATCACTCCCCTAGGAAAGACCATGGCATCATTTCCAGTAGCTCCACGCTATGCTAAAATGCTTGCGCTGGGGAAACAGCATGACTGCTTACCATACATTATTACTATAGTGGCAGCTATGACCGTGAGAGAACTGTTTGAAGAGCTGGAGAGGTGGGTGAGCAACAACTTGACAATATTGTACTGTTTTAATGAGCTGGTAACTCTTTTTTGGTGTGTGACAAGTCTGTTGTTTGTAGTCAATAGCCAACATAATTGGATAATCGAAATTCATTTTTCATTGAACCAGTATATTCTGAAAGGCCCATTTTTTCGTGATGATGATATATATATCTGTTCTCATAATGACTGTTGCAGAATGTGTGGTCCCAGACCAAACCTGACTGCCCAATAGTCCTTATGTGGAAATCTTAATTATACAATCAAACATTTATTACAGGATCCACCCATCACACTGGCATCATGAAGCATTATAGGTTTTGTAGGGAGAGAGAGTACAATAGAAGCTATGTTGTCGTCACATTTTTATATGGTCCATTTACAAAGCATGCAGGGAAGGTAGATGAGTCCATGCTCCTGACTGACTGTGCTCCTACTGGCTAGAAGTAAAAAAAAATTCCTATGTAATATATATATATGCCTGAATAAAAAAATTATTTCAAGTTTTCTTAGTCCTGAGTATAATACAGAAAATAGAAAAAAAATGCTGTATTCCCTTTTAACAATAATTTAGATAATTTATTGGCCAACGATGTGGATTACATTGCTTTCACTCATTCTACTGAGTTACATTGTAAAAAGGAGCAGTGATACAGGATCTCTTTGTAGCATTGCAAAGCTGGAAGCAGAGCCTGCACATGCATTGTAAAACTATCAATTTTTACTCAATGCTCCTTTGTTACCTATACAACTACATTTTTTTAACACTTAAGTGATTGCAAGGGCTACATTTTTTACCTTAAAATAAAAAAGAGGTTCATACTTACTTGATCTGTGGAAGGATAATGCACAGAGGGCCCCTTGTCTCCTCTTTTGGTGTCCCCTGCCTGCGCGGTCTGTTCTACCTGTGCTGCATGTGCCACCATACCAAGCCGCTTGCTCTGGGGGCACACATGCGAGCATGCTCCCAAGCCGGGCTATGTGCATTCATAGACACACAGTGCGGCTCGGCTCTACTCCTGTCTCACTGGATTTGATTGACAGCAGCAGGAGACCATGGTTCCCACTGCTCTCAATCTGTCGTGTGAGACCAGTAAAAACTCAGGCAAATATTAAGGGGGGGGGGGGGTGCAGCCAGTGGAAATGTTTTTACCTTAATACAGGTAATGCATTTAGGTAAAAAACCTTTTGACATTAGAATCGCTTTACCACACATAAATAAGATAAGATGCACATTAAGCTCATCTCTTTAGAAAATGTATTTTGAAAAAAATGCTCCTTTTTAATTACTTGCTTTCTGGGCACTTTTACCATCTTCCTGACCAGGCCAATTTTCAGCTTTCAGCGCACTCACACTTTGAATAACAATTGAGTGGTCATGCAACACTATACCAATATGACATTTTTATAAATTTTTTTCACACAAATAGAGCTTTCTTTTGGTGGTATTTAACTACTTCAATACAGGGCACTTAACCCCCTTCCTGCCCAGGCCATTTTTCAGCTTTCAGCGCTGTCACACTTTGAATGACAATTGCACGGTCATGCTACTCTGTAACCATGTGAAATTGTTATCATTTTCTTCACAAAAATAGAGCTTTTTTTTAGTGGTATTTAATAATTTCTGGGTTGTTTTTCTTTTTACAAAAAAAAAAGTTTTTCTTAGTTTCTGTCAGTAAATTTTGTAAATAAGTAATCTTTCTCCTTCACTGATGGACGCTGATGTGGTGGCATGAATATGCCACACTTATGGGCAATGATAGGTGGCACTGAGCACTGATAGGCGGCACTGGTGGGCACTGATGAGTGGCAGTGATGGGTATTGATGGGCAGCAGTGATAGCCAGCACTGACTGGCATCACTAATGGGTTCTGATTGCTTACACTTGTGGGAACTGTTTGCTGGCACTGGTGGGCACTCACTGCTGGCACTGGTGGGCACACTGCAGGCACTGTGGGTGCTTTATTGTAATCGGGGGAACTGAGCTCCGGCTCTTTACAGAGATCGGGTCATGGCGTGTCCTAGCAACACGGCGTGGCCATGCGCGAGTGCGGCCATTCTGGGCACCGTCATATGATGTCCACCCAGAACGAGACCCGCACCACCCCGCCGTCATACAAAAAAAGTAGATTTTTTTTTCATATTTTGTTATAGAATTTTGTCAACAGGTTATTTTTCTCCTTCACTGATGAGGCTGTGCTGATGGGTGGCACTGATGAAGCTGCGCTGATGGGTTGCATTGATGGGGCAGCACGGAGATGTGACACTGATAAGAAGCATGAAGAGATGGCACTGAATGGCGGCACTGATAGGTTCTGTTAGGCCGCACTGATTGGCAGCACTGATAAGTGGCACTGATGATCACTGGTTGGCAGCACTGATTAGCAGTACTTACGGGCACTGATAAATGGCACTGATTAGCAGCACTGGTGGGCACTAAGGGGACCGATGTCCCTCTAAAACAAGCCGGTTACCACCTTTCTTCTTTTCTTCACGCTGACAGCGTGAGGGAAAAAAAAGGGGGATAACCGGCTTCTGTTTACTTCCGTGATCAGCTGTCATTGGCTGACAGCTGATCACGTGGTAAAAGGCTCGCTGTGTTTGGCCCTTTACCCCGATCTGTGATCAGCCAAGTCCTAAGGATTCGGCGATCACAGAGTGGATGTCCATGGACCCCTCCCCACCCCCCTACATTTTAAGCCCTTCGTGTAGCCGTCTTTCAGCTATATCACCGGCGCCAAGTGGTTAAAAAATAAGGTCTTCTTCTTGCTAATCTGTGTAGGGGGGATTAATGATAGGCACATAGCATGCATGTATGCTGATAATGTACTAGGTCTATAGTCTAGGCCTATAGATGCACATGCTCTTGATTCACTATGTAACCAGAAATGTCACTGTCTTTTCCTTGTTTAACTTCACTGCTCTTTTATTGACGTTTACTGCTTGTGTGTGTACCTCCCTTCACATTGGACAGAGGTGATGAATGTGATTTAGGGCAGGTTCACTCTACAAAAACTCACCCCAGATCTATTCCATATGCTTTCCAGATTCTTTTGTTTTCTGGGGGTTTTTCCACTGCACTAGGGTCCAGTGCGCTTTTGGTGCGTTCCAGTGCAATCTAGTGCAGTATGGTCTACTTTTTTTTTTTCTGGAACTGTCCACACTGGTGTGAAGTATGCCATTGCAAACCATATAACCTACTTTCCATGCATTTTTGGTGCAGAAAAGAAATGCACTGGACTGCGTGTGGTGTGAACTGACCCTTAGTCCAGTGAGTAGTACACAGGGAACTGAGCCAGGGAAAAACGTGTCCCCTTTAGGCTGTGCAGTGTCGCATATGTGAGTATATTCAAAAGACCACCTGTCCACAATTCCAAAACACTTGGTGCTTTGTATGGGGTTCTGCATTAAGGTTTTGCCTCAGTCTATTGAACCTCACATTTTAGCATTTGGTCTTTTTTCTTTTTTTTTTTTTTTTTCACAATTCAAGCATAATGATTTTAATTCTGTATAAATTTGTCATATTACCCATGTATGTGCTCAAAGCTTGTTTTATGTAGTTTTCTTATTAAAAATAAAAAAAAATTGTCTTGATCAACCTTTGTAGGAAAACTACAGGACAGAAAGCCACATATACTGTCTCGAAATTCTGTAAGATCTCTATAGAGTTCTAAAATGGTTTTTACATTTGTACTATGTATTTTAATGGTAAATGTGAAAAGCATGGAAGCTGATTTGACCAAGTGGGATACAGCATTGCAAGGTTTAGAGTGGCTGACTTTCTTTTTAGGCTGTGCATGCATTCAAGGGAAAAAAACTTGCCTCGTAGTTTTAACATTTGTATATTTGTAATGTCATAATTATGTGTTGTTTTTCTTTAGACCAGCGATTAGTGATGAAGAGAAAGAGGCACTGAAATCCAAGAAGGCTCGAGTATTACAGATGCAGAAGATATGGGCAGGGCAGGGCCCCGCTCAAAAGCTTGGTGACCTGATGGTTATGTTAGGTAGGTATTACAGATGTGCTGGTTTTTTTTGTTTTTTTTGGAGGGCAGTTGTCTTGGCATGATGGGTGGTGAGATAAGAGGCATGACAGGCTCTGTGACTGCTTTTTATCAGCTTCTCCATCCCCCTCAATCTCGGGTCCAGTTTAGCACTCCAAGTTCTCCAAGTAAAAACAATGTCCCAATAGTCTGCAAAATGCAGTGTCTGCAGAGTGCAAAATATAAGTAAATGGTTGGTTGTTTTTAGTCCTAAAGCACTCCCAAGCAAGTTCACCTTCATGGTGATTCCATAAAGGTGACAATGAACCCCAGTGTTTTTTCACATTTAAAGGACTGGAGCTCACCTTTTTGTATGAACCTCAACATGTAAGATTCTGTGAGCAATTTTATTGAGCGGAGAGTTATGGGAAAGCATGCATTGTTCAGAATAGGATCAGCCTAAAACAGGGGGGGTTGGGATTGGCTAGGAGTGGAAAGCCGTGAGTATTTGGATTTGGTATGTGGTGTTGTGCATTAGAGGGGGTGAATGACCCGAGATCCTCACAGTACTTTTGTTACTTTAATTGCTCAGTAGAGCAGAATAGATGTAGAGTTTTAAAGTAAAGAGGAAAAGAAATCGCTACTGGAAGCAGAAACTCGATTTAAACTCTAATTTAGACATTGTCCTTAATAGTAAACTAAACTGTGCTGAGAAAACAAAACCTGTACTTTTATGTTCGTAAGGATATATGAAATTTTAAGATATTCTAATTATTGAGCAAATAAACAACATTTTGTCTTTTATTTAGTTTAATGTGATGATTTAATAGTGGAATCATGCTGTATCTTTTAAATTACAAGTAATAGTGCGTCTCATTTTAAACTCAGGTGCAGTAGGTGCTTGTGAATACTCAGGCTTGACTCCCAAATTCTGTGAACGTAATGGCCTCAGGTTTAAAGCCATGATGGAGATAAGACGTTTAAGAGGACAACTTACCACTGCTGGTAAAGCTGCACACAAATTTACTGAAGATAATATTGTAATCCGTGTGCCATAAGAGTTCATAGCATCTGCTTTCTTCTCTAGTCAATTCACTGTGCCCTGATGTCACCATATTCCTTGATCCTAAGATGCCACCGCCTACAGAAAGCCAAGTGAACTATTTGAGGCAGATTGTGATGTCCGGTTTAGGGGATCACATTGCAAGGCGGATTCGTCCTGAAGAACTTCTCAATGAGAAGTGGAAAAATGCTTATAAGGTAGGCAAATTGTGTTATTCATAACTGTGTTCTGTCTATGACTGTGCAAAAATATCTTTTTATGTTATGTACATGCCATCCCAATACCAATTGGTATTTGTGCTAGATTAACCTGAATTTAGAAATTTACATGAGATCCATGTATTTTGGGAATTGATTTTCCAAATACATATGAGGACAATAAAGCTAATGACGTTAAACCTCTTCAGACCTGCCTTATAGCCAAAAGACAACTACAGTGCGGCCCTCTTCTTCTGGGAGGGTGTCCATGGAAAGAAATCACACACACACACACACACACACACACACACACACACACACACACACACACACACACACACACACACACACACACACACACACACACACACACACACACACACACACACACACACACACACATTAATTGTGTACTTTGAGCACTGCCTCAATCCTGAAAGGGTATTCGCTCCCTCTAAGCTTTTTGCTGAAATGTGTCCTATGGTAAAGGAATTTAAAAAGAAATGGGCTTTCTCTTAGCCATTGGGTTGTTACGCCACCTTTATGAGAAGACTAGACATTACATGGGGTGGTCCCTTAAGTAACAACCCCCCAGCCTGCCATGCACCCATCAGTTTTATTTTGCCTAGTGAAGGAGAAGGACCTAGGAACCCTGACGGGCCCATCAGTCCATATTTTTTCTGTAGAAGCTAGGCTTTTTGCGCAAGAGGAAAGATCCTGTGATCTGCTATCAACAGCCGGCTGTGTGACAAGCTGGATACCCTTATCCTTGTAGTCTCTCCAGCCTGGCCAGCAAGCATGTGCAGGTCGCAGCTACGTGCTAGGCCGGCCACGACATACCTCAGCTCCAGAGGTGGTCGTGAGCTTTTTTGCTCCGGGGCTTACATATGACCGGGCTACTGATGTCTGCGTCAGTGTGCCGAGGCCAGCAGCCACCACGTACTGATCGGAGAGTGGGTCTGTGGTGGAATGTTTCCCAGCTCTTCAGGACTGGTAAGTGCAGCTCTCCCTGCCTCGGTGGGGCTGGGCATTCCCTGGAAGATCGATTTGGGGGTCCCTCACCTCCCTCTCTTCTCTCCCTGTCCCTATCCCCCCCCCCCGTGGGGGATGCTGCATGTGACTGCTGAGCGGTGTGTCTGTCACGCACAGGGGCTCTCCGGGGGGCTCTCACTTGGGGGCTGCGCTGGCTGGCTGTACCCTGTGGTGTGTTTTTTCTCTCCCTGTGGGTCTGTTGAGGCTGTGTCTGTAATCCCTGCAGCACTGATCACCGCCATTTTATGGCACTATCCCTCATGGTTTTCAGTGTTCAGCGGCCATCTTAGGTGAGGGCAAGGAACAGCATGCTCTCAGTATCTGGCTGCCATTTTCCCTGTGATTTTGTCCTTTATACTGGATGCCGTGGCCATTTTCTTGAAGTCTGAGCATGTTTTTCATCAGACTCCAGGAGCAGCATGCTTTCCTATAGTCCGGCGGCCATTTTCTCAGTGCTTTATGTCCTTATGCTGGACGCTTGTCAGCCATTTTCTTTGAAATTGGGCACATTGCAGATCGGTTTCAGCGCCATAAGCAGCAGCTTTGGATGACACAGTGACAATTCCTCTGCATCTGGGAGCTGACAGATAACACAGTCACTACTTGCTGGACAGCGCAGAACCAGTCAGGGTGGTGAGTCCTGCGGGAAAGAGCCCCTCAGCCAGCAGCAGTTAGGAGGGTGAGACCATCACTGTCCTAAGTCCCCTTCAGGTGGCAGACAGGGTAGGGTCAGCATGGCTTCAGAAACTGGTGTTTCTTCCCCGAAATCCAGGCAATTGCAACCGGTTCGCCTGTGGAATGCGCAGTGCCCCTGGACACCTTGTCGGCGGTCCTCAATTTGTTCGTTGCCAAGATGGAGGCGGTGCGTGGGCACAAAGGTGCTGTAAAGCAGCCCCTGCCCCCCCCCCTCCTCTGGGGAGAGCTCTGACGCAGACTCAGGCCCTGCTGAGGCTGGTGACCCCGGTTCTGTCATTTCAGATGACGCTGACCAGGACCGTTCGGACAGTGAGAATGAGTCCCTGTCCGGGTCAGTGTGCGATAAAGCGCTTGTTGGAGCACTTATCACAGCTGTGCGTGATACCTTGAAGATTCAAGAGCCAGCAGATCCCGCTGCTGATGTAGCGGTCCCTTTTGGGTTCCGTAAGCCAGCCCGTACACCTAAGGTGTTCCCGTATCTGACTTATTTTGACGAGTTCATTTACAAGGAATGGGGTCGACCGCAACTGACCTTTCCGGTCCCCAAATACATGGGAGTTTGCAGCCCGGTGGACCTCTCGGGTGTCCGACCAATGGGTCTGCAATCTGATTTCCTCCGCCTACACGATAGAGTTCCTCTCTTGACCGCAAAACAGATTCTTCCCCTCCAGCATGCCCGTACTCCCGGCTCACCGGGAGGCCCTCTTGGGGGTGGTAAGGGACCTACTGAATCGGGGATTAATAGTACCTGTTCCGGAATCGGAACATTTCCAGGGGTTCTAATCAAACCTGTTTGTAGTTCCCAAGAAGGAAGGGGTACGTCCAATCTTGGATCTAAAAGCCCTCAATTAGTTTGTAAAAGTACCGAGGTTCAGAATGGAATCAGTTCGCTCAGTAATCGCTGCACTCCATCAAGGGGACTCCCTGGTTTCCCGGGACATCCAGGATGGCTACCCACATGCCTTCGGCTTCAAAAGTTTCTGCGGTTTGCAGTCGGGGAAGCCCACAACCAGTTTGTGGTGCTTCCTTTTGGTCTGACATCAGCCCCCTGAGGCTTTACCAAGGTATTGGCTCCTGTTTTGGCGTTGCTTTGGCAACGCGGGATCGCGTTTGTGGGTTACCTAGGCGATCTCCTCCTGAGAGCATCTTCCGCCTCAGAGTTAGAGGAGGATGTGGCGATCACCATGCAGACCCTGCAGGAATTTAGGTGGCTGTTGACCCTAAAGAAGTCGGTGATCGTACCGACTCAGCGTTTGGCGTACCTAGGCTTGCTGCTGAACTCCATGGAAGTGAGAGTTTTTCTCCCTTCAGACAAGGTGCAGACTCTCACAGCCATGGTAAAACTGCTGATGAACCACAAGTGGTCATCGCTGCGCTTCTGCATGCGAGTCCTGGGACTCATGGTGACCTCGTCGCTATGCTACCGCATGCGAGTCCTGGGACTCATGGTGGCCTCCTTCGAGGCAGTACGGTATGCCCAGTCCCAGAGTTCTGCAGAAGGAAATTTTGACGAAGTGGGACAAATCTCTGTTGTCCCTGGATCGACAGATTCAGGTGGTCAGGGATTCCCTGATCTGGTGGCTGAGGTCCCCGGTACTTCAGACCGGGAAGTCGTTCCTACCTCTGAAATGGATGGTGAGCACAACGAACGCCAGCCTATCTGGCTGGTGTGGAGTATAGGGAGTTCAGTCGACTCAGGGCCTCTGGTCGACAGAGGAATCCAAGTTGCCGATCAATCTGCTCGAACTGAGAGTGATTGGGCCATGCCTCTTCACATAGTCGATGAGACTGCGAGGGCATCCAATCAGGATCCAGTCAGACAATGCCACAGCTGTGGCATGCGTCAATCGCCAAGGAGGAACAAGAAGCTTGGCCGCCGCATGGGAGGTCGCTCACTTACTTCTGTGGTCAGCGCGACATGTACCGGCCCTGTCGGCCATTTACATCCCGGGAGTGGAGAACTGGCAGGTGGACTATCTAAGTCGCCAGATGCTGGACCCAGGAGAATGAGCGTTGCATCCGGAGGTATTCAGGCTACTGTGCCTGCGGTGGGGCACACCAGATGTGGATCTTCTGGCCTCCTGTCTCAATCGGAAGGTGCCGAGATTCGTGTCCAGGACAAGAGATCTGTGGGCAGACGTGTCAGACGCGCTGGTGACTCTGTGGGATCAGTACCAGCTGATCTATGCCTTTTCTCCACTGAAACTGTTACCATGTCTGCTTCATAGAGTGGAGGGTGAGGGGATCCCAGTAATACTGATTGTCCCAGATTGGCCTCAGCGTCCTTGGTACGCAGACCTAATGTGTGCCTGGTGGCAGACGCCCCCTGGTGGCTACCGTTGCGAGAAGACCTTCTGTCTCAAGATCCGATTCTCCATCCTGCTTTACCATCGCTGGCTTTAACAGCATGGCTATTGAGAGCCAGGTGTTGAGGAACTGGGGTCTGGTCTCTTAAATATGTTGAGAGCACAGAAATCTTCTTCTCTGAAGATATATCATCGTACCTGGAAGGCTTACATCTCCATGTGTGAGGAGAAAGGATGGCTTCCATACTCCTTTTCTATATCCAGGATCCTGCTGTTTCTTCAGCGAGGAGTAGGCCAGAAATTGACTTTCAGCACCATTAAAGGACAAATATCAGCTTTGATTGTCTTTTTTCAGTGACCCCTGGCGTCTCACTCTCTAGAGAGTACCTTTGTCCAAGGGGTCCGGCATGTTGTTCCTCCGGTGCATCCACTGTTACCTCCGTGGGATCTGAATTTGGTGTCATCGGCGCTGCAAAAACCGCCTTTTGAAAATATCAGAGATTCCTCTGTTGACTCTTTCCCAGAAAGTGGTCTTTCTAGTGGCCATCACATCGGCCAGGAGGGTTTCGGAACTGGCGGCCTTGTCCTGCAAGTCACCCTATCTGGTTATCCATAAAGATAAGGGGGTGTTACGTCCGCAACCTTCTTTTCTGCCGAAGTTGGTCTCGGCGTTTCACATCAATGAGGACATTGTGTTACCATCTCTGTGTCCTAAGCTGACACATCCTAAGGAGGTGGCCCTCCATTCCCTTGACGTGGTTTGGGCTCTGAGGGTGTATTTGTCTGCCACAGCTCCCTTCCAAAAGTCAGACTCGCTGTTTGTTTCGGTGGCTGGTCCCAAGAAAGGCATGGCGGGCTCGTCAGCCACCATTTCCAGGTGGATCAGGCAGATTGTAGTGCAAGCCTATGCCTTGAAAGGGCAGGTGTCCCCCTTTCTGGTCACGACCCACTCCACAAGGGCAATTGGAACGTCTACCGCAGTTTTGGTGCGGTTTGAAGGCAGGGTCTCTGTTGAGGAGCACTCTGATTTTTTTGTGGTGTTTTTGCCATACACTATCGTTTTGTGGGTAAAGTTCCTACAAGTTCCCACTTGCCATGGTAGATGAAGTTTTTATGCTGTTTTTGCCACCCCTCGTTTTGGCACTGCTTGGGGACGTCCCAATGGCTAAGAGAGGAGCTGTGTCAGTAGGTGAATATAGGATTTTTTGTACTCACCGTAAAATGCTTTTCTCTGTAATTCACTGACTGACACAGCACCCGCCCCTCCTTATTTTTTTTACGTTATACTGCTTGTTGATGTACTGATGGCTGCATGGCAGGCTGGGGGGTTGTTACCTAAGGGACCGCCCCTTGGGTGGAACTAAGAATTCTGTGTTTTTCATAACATGTAATGCCTAGTCTTCTCCTAAAGGTGACGTAACATCCCAATGGCTAAGAGAGAAGCTGTGTCAGTTGGTGAATTACAGAGAAAAGGATTTTACGGCGAGTACAAAAAAATCCTATTTTTCCATTAGTGGATTCTGCCATCTCCGTTCTCAAACTCACCTGACTGTATTAAACCTAGAGCTGCATGATTCTGGCCAAAATGAGAATCAGGATTTTTTTGCTTAAAATAAAAAGATCAGGATTCTCCCAATGTAAAATCTTTCACATTATACAAAAAAAAAAAATGGGCTAACTTTATGGTTAGTTTTTTGTTTTTACATTTTTTCACTTAAACATGGTCTATTCCATTGACAAATTGTTACAATGTTTATACTTAAGTTCAACTGATAAAGAATGTTTTGATTCTTGGCAGACTGCCCAGTTTTTCTCTTCCTTTTGAAGGCTGTGGCTTCAGAAGAGCAGAGAGAATTCTTTGCATAGAAAGAATTGTGAAACACTTTAGTCAAGATCACGATAACGATTCTTGACGATAAATTGTGCAGCTCTAATTAAACCCAAAAGCAAAAATGTCATATATTGCAGCTGACCAGTCCTTAGATATGGTGGCTTCTGATGCATTTTGCCTGTTTTCTTCTACCCAGCAGCTATCATGTCCACCTGCTGGCTGCAGGACAGAACCTGAAAGGGCAATAAACGTCTTTAGGATATCTTCCAGATGCCTATAAACAGAATTATTTAAAAAAGCATAAAAAAAACCGAAAAGGTTTTTTGTTTTTTTTTTAAATGAGACACATGTATTCATGTGCCTCCATTCCTGTATTTATGTAAAAGAAGGAGGTTGGGACTTTAAATGAGGCATATATGTAGAGGCTAGAGAGTAGTCCATATTTAGAAAACCTATGTTTTTTATACCATGGATGACAAAACATCTAGTAAAGGGTACATACATATAAAATCAAAACGTCATAAAAACATGCTGCAAAACCATGCGACACATATCAAAAAGAATAACATAGCACATAGCATGGTATGGTATAAAAGGCTGGCCTCAATATCATTGACAAATGTATTAAATTATTGAATGTAATGAAGTAGAAAGGTTTGTGAAGCCATCAGTGTGAACATGATACATCTAATGTACTCCCGACGCATTTTGTTGGGTGATAGCAACTCTTCAGGGGCAGATGCAACCGTACTCTACAAAAAGAGGACATAAGTAAGCAAGGATCTAATAATGTCTAAAATGTGAAAAAAAGTAGTGAATAAAAGGGATGAATATATTGTCCCTTAAATTACTCACATGTACTGTGTATATAAGGCTAGATAGAGGACACAGCCAGGAGCATGAGCGGAATCCCAGAGAAACCATGTCCAAATAACGGTGGAGGTGGTCTCCACTTCTGTGGATATAAGTAATATAAATATTTGCTCTGTAAGTTTTTGTTTTTTAATTTTCACTTTCATTTTTATGGCATTGATTTCATATGTATGTACCCTTTTATGAGATGTTTTTTCTTCCATGGTATAATAAACATAAATTTTCTAAATATTGACTACTCTCTAGCCTCTACATATATGCCTCATTTAAAGTCCCAACCTCCTTCTTTTACTTAAAAAAAAAATAAGGTTATTTTATTAAATACACCTTGCTAGTACCAGGTTGGCCCCTTTTGCCTTCAAAGCTGCCTTAATTCTTTGTGGCATAGATTCAACAAGATGTTAGAAACACGCCTCAGGGATTTTGGTCCGTATTGACATGATAGCATCACGTAGTGGCTGCACATTCATGATGCGATTCTCCTGTTCCATCACATCCCAAAGGTGCTCGATTGGATTGAGATCTAGTGACTGTGAAGGACATTGGAGTACAGTAATTTTATACTGCAATGTCTATCTGCTAGACTGTTGTTACCAGACAAAACAAATGAACAAAGACCAGAACATTTTCCCGCTTTTAGAACAAGTTCAGGCGATACCCTCAGCATTATTGTTTTGTGTTGACACTCTTGAGAATATAGTTTGCCGAGTCTCTAGAATGCCATCTTCTCTCTCTACCAATGCTTAGTAGTTAAAAACTTGGTCTGCTGGACCTGCTTGTAAAAAAGCATTTCCTACACAAGCCTTTTGACATTGAACACCTATTTGGGAAATCCCTTGATAAAATCATTACGGAAGTCTCCGGTGGAAAGGAATCAAAATAGTAGTATAGGTGACCCCACACAGTCTTTGCAGCCCTGCCGCGAAAACACTTGGGGAGTGTGAAAACTATAACTAAAAAAGAACAAGCAAAGCAAACTGTATAGTGCAGGTAAAACAATGTATTAACAAAAAATAAAAAAAAACAGGGAATTGCACTTACAAAAGCTGAGCGTTGTTATCACAGAGCAAGATCTACAGCTCGGATCACTGTATGTGGACTTGACTCGCTCTCTGTGTTAAAGTGGCATCCAGGGAAGAGGAAAGGTACTGACAGCCTGAATGAACCCGGGATGACACCAACCCACATTGCAAGGATGGAACACCTGAATTGGCTGTATTGCATCCTCCATGCGACAGCCACAACTCACAGACACCTTACAGATGTGTTTCGAAACTCCACCTCTTCCTGCAAGTGTTCGACACTAATGAACAGAGCAGCAAACACTGCAAAAAAAAAGAAAATACTTAAAGGGTATCTCCACTTTCGTGGGGAAAAAATAGCAAATAAAGAAAAAATAATATGGCGTATACATTTGTGACACTAATGATATTGTTATTGAATGTTCTTAAAAATTACCTTTCCTTTTCAATCTACAGCCACTATAATTTTCTATAAATTAAGTGCGGTATGGCTACATGGAGTTATTCTGTACACAGAATGTGTACTGACCACTCCCCAGAAACATAATTTCCTGCTTGTGTGATTGGCTTACCAATTTCCCCAGAAGTCTGCCTAAGATACAAGTCAGACTTCAGGCATCCCCGCAACAAAAATGTATTTTTTGGTGAGATACTCACAATAGCTACACACATCTAAAGGGATGCAGGCCCAGCAGGATTCCTCATTAGTACTGTGCAGGTGCATAGCTGATAGATATTTATGAAACCACTCCCATTAGACCCACTCAGCACAGAGGAACACACAGGGATTTCTTCAAAATAGCAAAAACTAGGAATCTGCAACAAATGTTATAATCCTTGCAATGTACATAGATCACCTAGAGGGGGATCTTTTTTTTTTCAATAAAACTAGAGTTATGCTTTAATCACAAAACTACTATGTTTCAGTCAAAATACTATAATCCAGAAACTCACCCAATGGGTAAAGTTAAATGGAGTGCCAAAAAAGGTAATTAATTGGACTACTCATACGTTCCTCTCCAAGTTGAATCCTAAAGAGTACTGATGTAGGATTACAATAAGGCAATATAATAATCTCTCTGGAATGCTAATCTGGGGACAATCTCAAAAGAATCAATGGCCTAGTAAATGATTACCTAGCATGGGAGATATTTAATATAATTAAATTCTAGGGTGGAAGTGAGAGACATTAATGATAAATCCAAATAGGATTTCATTTATACAGGTACCTACAAAAGGCACACATGGCTTTTGGATCTTGCAACATGGACCCAAGAGGGTTAAACCATCTGCACGCTATCACATGCGCATGAATCATTGAAATGCACTCTCCAAAAAGAGAATATTCTGATAGCAGAATATATCTGCTGATTTCAGAATATTATTTAAAAAAAATCATAATCTTTATGAAATCTTAAACAGTTTTCAGTGTTGTTTATTCCTTAACAGTGTTGCCTAATTACATTTTCAGACTCCTCTGCTTGAAGATCCAGTGTTCACCCATCCAAACTCTTCCCTGTTCAAGCAGTTTCCCGATTTTGTAGTTTACCAGGAAATTTTTGAAACAACAAAGATGTACATGAAAGGTGTGGTATGATTTAGCTATTTGTTTCTTTGTCTTAGATGTATAAATAAAATATGATGAAAGGGGTGCAGCCATCTAATAGAAGTATATCTATAAAACACTTAAAGTATAATCTTAATATAATATGGACTATTTTGTTGGTTTTCTTACTATTTTTTTGTACCTTTTTTAGGCTTCATTCAAATGGGCATACAGACCCATACCTCAGTGCAGAGAGTTGTGTTTATGTGCCCAGGGAATTGCAGGTGTCACTCTGTTAAAATCAATAACGCACTGAAAAATGCAGTGATTTTATGGATCTTTAGGTACATGCCACTGTTTATGTCCATACAAGGATGGACACATATCATGGGATGCAGATAATCTGTGTCCAGAGCTGTGGTGTCTTTTCCTGGAAGTTGAAATTTGCAACTTTTCCCTGAAACATGTTAGCTGTATTTGTTCTTTACCAATAACATTTCAATATGACCTTTAAGTGATATGGACCTTTGTACTAGGTGCTTCTCAATACTCACCCCAGAGTGTATCACCTACCGAATGCTCTTTTTGTCAAGTTCAGAGAGGTAGCAACCTAGGGACAAGAGCAAGGTCCACATACACTATACCATCATCACAGATCAGCTCCTTTGAAGAAGAGCCAACTCCATTGTATATCCGTGAGAACCAAGCCTCACTTCTATCAGTCCGCCCATCGATATCACACACATAACATATAGTGTACGTCAAACTGTTTCCAGATTCAACATGAGTTTTCATAGAAATCTGTTGATTCCTTTGGCTGTAATTCTTAGTTTGTATTCCTTTGCTGGAACTGAATGTTTAAGAGACGCGTCTAATGCCTTGTGCCATTATTGCAGGAGTTTCATCCATAGAGTCTGAGTGGATTCCTGCTCTGCTTCCACAATACTGTCACTTTGCAGACCCTCTGGAAGACCCTTCACCATTCTATTGTGCTGAAACAGGAAGAATAAAATGTCACAGAACCAGTACTTTCTGTATGTATATTATGAAATACTTGCTCAACTTTACTTGCCAGCATGTTGTCACACCTATGTGCTCACAGTTTAGATTTTGTAATTGCACGTTTGCTGTAATGCTACTGACATTGGAGCTGATGAAATTCAAAGTAACAAGCGTTCATGCACTGCCATCTGGCTTTTAATGTAGATAACATGTTAGGGCATTTTGCAGCTGTTTGCACTATGCTCCCCTATAGATGTAACATTTTATCTTCCAAGGGTGCTGTCCTAGAGTTATGAGCCCCATACATGCCTTTACCAATGGACCCATGCTTACACATATGTAATACCAACTTTATAAAAGTTAATAGACCTTTTGAATATATTATTTAATGGGTGACTTACTGTGTAGGTCAAATATCATTCTCTTGTGGAGCTAAATTATGAGAATTCTTTTTAATTTTAACTTCAGTACTTTGCTTCTCATGAACTTAACACATAACCATTAGTATATTAACTTTGATAATTATAACATTTTAGTTAAGATCACGTTTCCAGATGGTATGTTCTAATCTCTGCTCTCTCCCATAGATCGAGTTGGATGGCAGCTGCCTGCTGTGATTGTTGATTATCCATGTGGTCTAGAACGTTACAAATATTTTGCCAAGTTTTTGTTGGAAGGAAAGGTATGAATAGAAATGAACAAAAAGGCATAATTGGAGTGAAACAAGAATGTATTTTTATTTGGATGCAAAAAAAAAAAAACACTTCTGTCTTTTCCGTTCCTCTGTGGATATTTGTTACTATCACGCTTTTTGCACTGGCACAAGTGTTACACACACATACAGCAAAGTAGAACTCGTGTTTCTCTTATGTTCACCGACCGACACAGCTCCTCTCTTTAACTAAATGGGTTGTATAGCCTGCCATTAGGAGAACTAGGCAAAATTGTTACACAATACACAGAACTTTTAGTCCTGCCCCAGGGGGGCGGACCCTGTGCTATCAACCCTCCCCACTGCTCCCAAGAGATTCAGTTTTTATTTTGCCTAGTAAGGAGAATGACCTAGGAACCCTGCGGGCCCTCTCGGTCCATGTTTTTGCTGCAGGTTTGATGTTTTTTGCGCAAGATGAAAGATCCTGGGATCTTCTATCAACTGCCGGCTGGGTGACAGGCTGGTTAATGATTATCCTTGTAGTCTCCCCGAGCGTGAGCAGGCCGCAGCTAAGGCTCGGCAGGCCACGACATGCCTAAGCTCCGGAGGTGGTTGGTGAGCTTCAATGCTCCGGGGTATACATATGACCAGGCTACTGCCGTCTCGATCACAGTATACCGGGCCAGCAGCTACCCTGTAACTGCGCAGGAGTGGGTCTGTGATGGAATGTCTCCCAGCCCTTCGGGACTGGTAAGTACGGCTCTCGGTGGGGTGAGCAGCTGGGCATTCCCTGGGGGTTCGATTTGGGGGCCACCTCACCTCCCTATCTTCTCTCCCAAGTCCCTATATCCCTTCCTTCCCCCCTCTGAGGGGGGTGGCTGCATGTGCTGCAGGTGGAGTGTGTGGGTTCGCTGGATTCTCACCTGTGGGGGCTCTGTGCGGCTGGCATTGGTTCTGGTCCCGGTCTGGGGGGTCCCAAAGAGGGTCTTTGGAGGTTGTTCTGGCTGTAGGCAGGCAGCACTGTTCTAGTTTTGTTCTGTCAACGCATGGCGCTGTCCGGCGACCATCTTGGATGTGGGAAAGCCTGTATTCCCCTTGTGAGCTTCAGCAGCCATCTTCCTTAGGATCTCCTATTAGTTACATTGTTAGTTTAGTTTCCATTTTCTTGAAGCCTGAGCGCTCTTTTCGCCGCAGTTCTCTTGTGACAGCATTACATGTGCTCTCACTTGCTGCTTCCTGTGTCCACCGTGTGTACAGGACGCTGGATGGCTCCTTGCTGAATGCTGAAGCTAGCTCTGCAGAACATTTCACCACTGTTATAAGCAGCTGCTGCTGACACAGATTCCTCCTCTCTGCAGCTGGGAACCTCCTTGGGACTACAGGCACTGCTGGTGGCATTCACAGAGGCCCCAGGGTGGTGAGCCTAGCGCTAAGTACCACCCCCCCCCACGTGGTGGCAGCAGGAGGGTGGGACCTGCACTGTCCTAAGTCCCCTTGCAGGCGGCAGACAGGATAGGGTCAGCATGGCTTCAGAAACTGGTGTTTCTTCCCCCGAAATCCAGGCTATTGCAACCGGGTCACCTGTGGATGGCACGGTGCACATGGGCACCCTGACGGCGGTCCTTGATGCCTTTGTTGCAAAGATGGGGCGGTGCGTGGCAGGAAGGGTGCACGTAAGAGGCCCCTGCCCCCCCGTCCTCTGGGGAGAGCTCTGATGCAGACTCGGGCCCTGCTGTGGCTGGTGACCTCTGCTCTGACCTATCAGACGTGGCTGACCAGGACCGTTGGGACAGTGAGGATGATTCCGGTTCCGGGCGCTATAAAGCGCTAGTTGGAGCAGTTTTCACAGCTGTGCGTGATACCCTGAAGATACAGGAGCCAGTGGATCCCTCTGCTGATGTACCGGTCCCTTTTGGGTTCCGCAAGCCAGCGCGTTCACCTAAGGTGTTCCCGTATTTGACTTACTTTGACAAATTCATCTACAGGGAATGGGGTCGCCCGCAACGGACCTTTTCGGTCCCCAAAAATTTGGCTCTGCGTTACCCCTTTGAGGAAAGCCTTCTCAGAAAGTGTTCGGCTCCTCCGGTCGTGGGCCCCCCTGTATCTAGGTTAAAGTAACCACGATCCCGGTTGAGGGGACTCCTGCATTCAAGGATCCCACGGACAGGAAGGCCGAGGCGGTGGCTCTTTCCTTTTTTACTGTCGTGGGGTCGGCTGTGCCACCTGTACTGGCATCCGCACTGGTGTCACAGACACTGACTGAGTGGGCAAAACTTTTGCACCGCGAATTGGGAGAGCAGAACGCATCCCCTGTCTGTGTGGAGCTAGCAGACCAACTAGTGCAAGGCCTTAAGTACGTTTGTGACGCGGCCCTGGATACTCTCCCTCTGTTATCCAAGGCTTCAGTATCAGCTGTGGTGCTGAGGCGCCTGATTTAGCTTAAATGCTGGTCTGCTGACCAGGCATCCAAGAAAGCCCTGACGAATCTTCCCTTCCTTGGCGAGCGGCTCTTTGGAGCCTCGTTGGATGACATTAAGAATGCCACTGGTGGTAAGAGTACCCTACTCCCACAGGCCAGGAAGGCTAAGGAGCCTCGCCACAGGCAAGGGCCCTCCTTTTCCGCTCACAAGCGGCTTTTTCGTCCGCCCGGTGCTTCGGCAAAACGTCCCCAGCCTGACAGGACGCCCACGGATGGTCAGAAGCGTCCCTGGAACCGCAAGCCTGCGACCAAAAGCGCTACCGCATGAAGGTTTGCCCCCACCCACTTATCGGGTGGGGGGTCATCTTCGGGAGTTTTCAGCCCGGTGGACCTCCCGGTTATCCGACCAATGGGTCTGCGATCTGATTTCCACAGTCTACAAGATAGTTTCTCTCTTGGCCGCCAAACAGATTCTTCCCCTCCAGCATACCCATGTCCCCGGCTCGCCGGGAAACCCTGCTATGGGCAGTAAGGGACTTGCTGAATCAGGGGGTGATTATACCGGTTCCAGAATCAGAACGCTTCCAGGGGTTCTACTCAAATCTGTTTGTGGTTCCCAAGAAGGAAGGGGTACGTCCAATATTGGACTAAAAAGCCCTCAATCACTTTGTAAAGGTGCAGAGGTTCAGAATGGAATCTGTTTGCTCAGTAGTCGCTGCACTCCATCAAGGGGACTTCCTAGCGTCCTTGGACATCCAGGATGCTTACCTGCACATACCCATTTGCCTTCGGCATCAAAAATTTCTGCGTCTGGCAGTAGGGGAAGCCCACTACCAGTTTGTGGCTCTTCCTTTTGGCCTGGCATCAGCCCCCTGAGTCTTTACCAAAGTACTGGCTCCAGTATTGGCGTTGCTGAGGCAGTGCGGGATCGCGATCATGGTTTACCTAGACAATCTCCTCCTGAGAGCATCTTCCGCCTCAGAGTTAGAGGAGGTTGTGGCGATCACCATGCAGAGCCTGCAAGAATTTGGGTGGCTGTTGAACCTAAAGAAGTCGGTGGTTGTACCAACTCAGCGTCTAGAGTACCTGGGGTTGCTGTTGGACTCCAGGGAAGCAAGAGTTTTTCTCCCCTCGGACAAATTGCTGACTCTCAGGTCTGCGTCAATCTACTGATGAACCTCAAGTGGTCGTCGCTCCGCTTTTGCATGCGAGTGCTGGGACTCATGGTGGCCTCCTTTGAGGCAGTACCTTATGCCCAGTTCCACACCAGAGTCCTGCAGAAGGAGATATTGACAAAATGGGACAAATCTCCATTATCCCTGGATCGGCAGATCCAGGTGAGCCAACCAGAGACTCTCTGATCTGGTGGTTGAGGTCCCCGGTGATTCAGTCTGAAAAATCGTTTGTTCCTCTGAAATGGACGGTGATCACTACGGAAGCCAGTCTCTCAGGCTGGGGTGTAGTGATGGGGATTCAGTCGGCTCAGGGCCTCTGGTCAACGGACGAATCCAGGTTGCCGATCAATCTGCTCGAATTGAGAGTGATCAGGCTGTGCCTCCACACATAGCCGACATGTCTTCAAGGACGTCCGACCAGGATACAGTCGGACAACGCCACGGCTGTGTCATACATAAATCACCAAGGGGGAACAAGAAGTTCAGGCGCTGCTCGGGAGGTCGCTCACATACTTTGGTGGGTAGAGTGACATGTTCCGGCCATGTCTGCCATTTACATGCCGGGGTGGAAAATTGTCAGGCGGACTATCTGAGTCGTCAGATGCTGGACCCAGGAGAATGGGCGTTGCATCCGGAGATATTCAGACTGCTGTGCCTGAAATGGGGCACACCAGATGTGGATCTATTGGCCTCCCGTCTCAATCGGAAGGTGCCAAGATTCGTGTCCAGGACAAGAGATCTGTGGGAAGACGCATCAGATGAGCTGGTGGCTCTGTGGGATCAGTACCAGCTGATCTACGCCTTTCCTCCACTGAAACTGTTGCCACGTCTGCTTTGCAGAGTGGAAGCAGAGGGGATTCCAGTAATTCTGGTTGCCCCAGATTGGCCTCAGCGGCCCTGGTATGCAGACCTGATGCGTCTGGTGGCAGACGCTCCCTGGCGACTGCCTCTGTGAGAGGACCTCTTATCTCAAGGTCCAATCTTTCACCCTGCTTTACCATCGCTGGCTTTAACAGCATGGCTATTGGGAGCCAGGTGCTGTCGGACTCGGTGATTCCTCTTATGCTGAGGGCACGGAAGTCTTCTTCACGGAAGATATACCATTGTACCTGGAAGGCCTACATCTCCATGTGTGAGGAGAAAGGGTGGCATCTGTGCTCCTTTTCTATATCCAGGATCCTGCTGTTTCTTCAGCGTGGAGTAGACCAGAAATTGGCATTGCGTACTATTAAGGGGAAAATTTCAGCCCTGGTTGTCTTTTTTCAGCGACCCCTGTCGTCTCACTCATTAGTGAGTACCGTTGTTTAGGGGGTACGACATGTAGTCCTTCCGGTGCGTCCACCGTTACCCCCATGGGATTTGAACCTGGTGTTGGCGCTTCAGAAGCCGCCGTTTGACAATATCAGGGAAATTCCCCTGTTGACCCTTTCACAGGAGGTGGTCTTTCTAGTGGCCATCACATCGGCCAGGAGGGTTTCGGAATTGGCGACCTTGTCCTGAAAGTCGCTTTATCTGGTCATCCACAGGGATAAGGTGGTGTTGCGTCCGCAACCGTCCTTTCTGCCAAAGGTGGTTTCGGCTTTTCATATCAATGAGGACATTGTGTTACTATCGTTGTGTCCTAAGCCTAAGTACCCCAAAGAGGTGTCTCTTCACGCGCTCTACGTGGTTAGGGCTCTAAAGGTGTATTTGTCTGCCACAGCTCCCTTTCGGAAGTCAGACTCACTGTTTGTTTCGGTGGCTGGTCCAAACAAAGGCATGGCGGTCTCGTCGGCCACCATTTCCAGATGGATCAGACAGATTGTAGTCCAAGCCTACCCCTTGAAGGGGCAGGTGCCCCCCTTTCCAGTCACGGCCCACTCTACAAGAGCAATCGGAACGTCTTGGGCCTTCCGGCACCAAGCGTCTGTCGCTCAGGTGTGTAAGGCGGCGACCTGGTCGTCTGTCCATACGTTTACCAAGTTCTACAAGGTAGACGTCAGTGCATCAGCTGATGCTTGTTATGGCCGCAAAGTTTTGCAGGCGGCCGTGTCGTTGCAATTGAGTTTTTTCCTGGTTTTTCGATAAAAACGCAGTACTGTTCGGTTTGTGAATATAAGAGAAAATAGGATTTTTGTACTTGCCGTAAAATTTCTCTTTCATTCACCGACCGACACAGCACCCACCCCTCCTTTTCTCTACGTTATGCTGCTTGTTGATGTACTGAATCTCCTGGGATCAGTGGGGAGGGTTGATAGCACAGGGTCTGCCCCCCTGGGGCGGGACTAAAAGTTCTGTGTATTGTGTAACAATTTTGCCTAGTTCTCCTAATGGCAGGCTATACAACCCATTTAGTTACAGAGAGGAGCTGTGTCGGTCGGTGAATTACAGAGAAAAGGATTTTACGGTGAGTACAACAATCCTATTTTTCTCTGGCTTTATATACAAATATACACACATTATACAAAACCTAATTTTCTTTCTCATACATCATGGGACACAGAGACTTAGTAATTACTGGTGGGTTATAGGGTATCACTAGGTGATTGGACACTGGCACACCCTAGACAGGAAGTTCAATCCCCCATATAACCCCTCCCCCTACTGGAGGTACCTCAGTTTTTTTCGCAGGTGTCTTAAGTGTTGGTCACAAGTAAAGATGTGCTGTGCTGAGCTCCGCTGGAATATCCTTACTGGGGCCAGCTATGCAACCGGATCCATTCAAAGTGTCTTTTCCAGACCGAATTGGATGGTACCCGGGCCTCATGTCTGAAGAAACGAGGTTTTACCTGTAACGCTTCTCTTTTTAGAGAGCTGGACCCTGGGATCCAGTATTTGTTTTTTTCAGCCATATTCCTGGCAGGGTGCTTTATGGTCCCAGAACTGCGGATCCCCCTATTCAAGGGGCCCCCAGTCTCTGAAGGTTTTTTCCTAACGGAGCCCACCGTTTGAGGTGAAGATTGGGTCTGTTATTCAGACCCTGCAGCTGGATAAGGTAAGGGAGACTCCTCAAGAATTTATCTAATTCTAGTAGCTTTTCTCCTTTTAAGTAAATGTATGCTATGCCTATAGTCGCCACCGAGGGCTGCCAAGAGCACATACCTTTTCATGCCTGATCTGTCTGCTTGAGTGTCCACGCTCTATGCTCCTCCAGCCATGCTCCAGGAAGGATGAAGGTAAGGGTTTTTTTTCCTTCTGGGATTTTCCCTCCACGGATTAGGGGGCTGAGACAGGCCAGGGCAGAGAGCGGTAATATACCCCGCCGTCCGCCCCGTTCGTTGCCGCCATTACAGCGGCTTCACATCCACCGGCCCTTCCCTCTCCTCTGTCCCAGCCTCCCCTCCATGCTTGCCAGCAGGGTTAGAGCCTCTGCTCGCGCGGGAAATGCGCGTTTTTAAAATGAGTGGGGGGGGGTGGAAGTGGTCGGAGGAAGGGGTGGCGGAGCACTAGGCTACACAGGCTTTAAAGTGCACTCTTTTTCAGATGCACACAGCCTATGGAGGGACACAGCTGACAGGCGCATGTGAGTGTGGGAGACACAGGCATTCCCAGGCAGCATCCCTACGCTCAGTCTCTTTCAAAGCTACTGAAAAACAGTATCCTATCAGCCTGGAACAAGAAGGTTCAGGCGTTAGATTTTCCGATGCATCGGAGCCTCAGCTGGTGGTTGATGCCCGAAAAACTGCGGAATTGGAAATCCTTGTTACCTGGACAGTGGTAACAACAGATGCCAGTCTTTCGGGTTGGGGGGCAGTCCTGGAACAGTCGACTGTCCAAGGGAGATGGTCCAGGACCGAGAGGGCCTTACCCATCAACATTCTGGAGATCCGTGCAGCGTATCTAGCCCTAAAAGCCTGGACACTCAGGTTGCAGGGTTGCCCTGTCAGGATCCAGTCCGACAACGCCACAGCAGTGGCTTATGTCAATCACCAAGGGGGCACCAAGAGTCGAGCAGCTCAGGAAGAAGTAAACCAGATCTTAATCTGGGCAGAAAGACATGTGCCATGCATTTCGGCAGTCTTCATTCCGAGGGTAGAGAACTGGCAGGCGGACTACTTGAGCCGTCAGCAGTTAGTGCCAAGGGAATGGTCTCTCCACCCCGACGTCTTTTTGGCCATATGCCAAAGATGGGGGGTTCGGGATGTAGATCTCTTTGCGTCCAGGTTCAACAACAAGGTCAACAACTTTGTGTCAAGAATGAGGGATCCTCTTGCATGCAGGACAGATGTGTTGGTTACTCCATGGCATCAGTTCTCTCTGACTTATGCGTTCCCTCCTATTCTGCTACTGCCAAGACTGCTTTTCAGGATCAGGCAGGAAAATAAGTTGGTGCTTTTGGTGGCCCCAGCATGGCCCAGAAGAGCTTGATATGCAGAAATAGTGAAGATGGCGGTAGGCTCTCCTTGGACCCTACCGTCCCGTCCAGACCTGCTATCCCAGGGACCAGTATTCCATACTACCTTACAAACGCTAAATTTAACGGTGTGGCTATTGAAACCCACATTCTGAAGAATCGTGGGCTTTCGGGCCCTGTGTTATCTACCTTGATTAATGCGAGAAAGCCAGCTTCCAGAATGATTTATCATAGAGTCTGGAAAGCATATGTCTCCTGGTGTGAATCCAGGGGTTGGCACCCCAGAAAATATGTCATAGGCAGAATCCTCGAATTTCTGCAAAATGGGTTAGAGATGAAACTGGCCTTGAGTACCATCAAGAGCCAAGTCTCGGCCTCATCGGTTCTGTTTCAACGTCCACTTGCTTCACATTCTTTGGTCCGAAGCTTTATACAAGGGGTAACGCGCCTTAATCCTCCAGTTAGGGCGCCTTTGAACCCCTGGGATTTGAATTTGGTTCTGTCAGCTTTACAGAAGCAGCCTTTTTGAACCGATACATTAGATTCCCTTAGTTCTGTTGACAAGGAAATAAATTTTTATAATGGCCATTTCTTCTGCCAGAAGAGTATCAGAAGTAGCGGCCCTCTCTTGTAAAAAACTGTATCTGATAATGCACAAGGATAGAGTGGTGTTACGCCTTCATCCTAATTTTCTACCGAAGGTGGTCTTAGATTTTCATCTAAACCAAGATATTGTTCTGCCTTCATTTTTTCCAAATCCCTGTTCAACGGAAGAGAAGTCACTACATTCTTTGGATGTAGTGAGAGCAGTCAAAAGCCTATCTGGAAGCGATGGCTCAGGTTCGCAAAACGGATGTTTTGTTCGTATTGCCAGAGGATCCTAAGAGAGGACAGGCAGCATCAAAATCTACTATTGCTAAATGGATTCGACAAGTAATTGTTCAAGCTTATGGTTTGAAGCAAAAGATTCCGCCTTTTCAGATCAAGGCGCACTCCACTAGGGCTATTAGTGCTTCGTGGGTGGTGCATCACCAGGCCTCCATGGCTCAAATCTGCAGGCCGCTACCTGGTCATCAATCCATACATTCACCAAATTTTATCAGGTGGATGTGAGAAGGCATGAGGACTTCGCCTTTTGGGCGTAGTGTGGTGCAGGTAGCGGTACAGGGTCATCAGGTCTGAGTACACCCTATGTTGTGTGGTTCCCCTCCCTTCAGATAGCATTGCTCTGGGACATCCCACCAGTAATTACTGAGTCTCTGTTTCCCATGATGTACGAGAAAGAAAATAGGATTTTTATAACAGCTTACCTGTAAAAATCTTTTCTTTTGAGGTACATCACAGGACACAGAGGTCCCTCCCCTCTTCTAATACACTTATATTGCTTTGCTACAAAACTGAGGTACCTCCAGTAGGGGGAGTGGATATATGGGGGATTGAACTTCCTGTCTAGGGTGTCCCAGTGTCCAATCACCTAATGATACCCTATAACCCACCAGTAATTACTGAGTCTCTGTGTCCCGTGATGTACCTCAAAAGAAAAGGATTTTACAGGTAAGCTGTTATAAAAATCCTGTTATTTCTGAACTATGTTAAGGAGGAAATTGTACGGAAATGTGAAATCTTTCTTCCAGAGTACCCAATTCTTCATATAAAACACAAATCACCACTTTGCAAACCAGTCATTGCATCTTTTACTGGCTTAGATACAGCTTGAAACATTTTAGTTTGGTATTTAATTCTGTCCTATTGAGGACCCGTTTGGTATTGTAACTGTTTTCTTTAATGTATGTCTGAGCTTGGATCGTCAAGTTACCTTGATAGCTGTCATGTACCTGTGTGTAGATCGAAATGACAAGGGGGCTTCCCTTTCTGTTCTGGTCCAAACAAACCTGAACTTGGGAACAAGAGTGCAAAGCTGATGGCAGTACTGGTGCAGGAGTCCTCAGCAATAGATAGTGGCCTATAGAGATGGTCTGCAGAGATCATAACTTATTCAGCAGAAGGACATCTCATAATCACCCATGGAAGGAGCTGTGGTAGCTGACCTGTGAACTTGTGGTGTGAAAGTGCAAGGCAGATCTGGAAGGGTAGCCAGAACTTTAATGCAGGTAACTGGAAGAGAAGACCTGGTCAGGCCAGGGTCATACACAGGTAGGCAGCCAGTAACCGAGGCAGGGCCTGGAAATAAGCCAGGGGTATGAACAGGTAGTTGGCAACAACAGAAGCAGGGTCTGGAGACAAGCTGGGGTCATACACAGGAGATCAGACAGAAGAAAGGTCAAACAGCAAGCCAAGGTTACATTTAGGAGAGAGTCAAGGAGATATCTAGGGACAAGCCGAGTTAGCAACAGGTAGTCAGGCAGCAGAAAAAAAAAGGAAATACATTAACAAGGGCCACAGGTAGCTACAGATCATCAATGACCAGTCACTATTCGTCCCCTCTAATAGAGCACTTGGCACCAGTTCTGAGATTGGGCATTTATGAATGTGCGCAGAGACGCCGACGTGTGTGCCTACACAGGTTCCTGGAAGGGATTCCTTGTCTACGTGCTGGTGCATGCGCACTTTTATTAATGTTCTAATAGCTTTGCTCCTGCTGGTATAGCTACCATCAGTAAAGCCAGCCATGCAAAAACGGTCTGGGGAGAAAACTTAGACAAAAAGTGATACAGTGGTCTTCCTGGGGGTTAAATAATATGATAATAAATCTTGTTAAAAAATTTAATTGCTGTAAAGCCTAAAAGATGGACAAGGCTGTTTTTGGATAAGAACACGCTGGAGTGTCTGAATTTAATCAGACTGATCTCCACGCTGATATAAAAGACACAAATGTCGTTTTGTATTCATTAATACACCGCGAACAACATCCCTCGTGATAGCATTGGCTGTGACAGGTCCTCCATTTGACCCCAAATCTCTCCTCTGGCCTCCAGTGCAGTCAATCTGACACAGATAGGTCTGAATAGCTGCTTTCCTGACCGCTAACGGCCAGGTAAGCAAAGAGGCGGAACTGGAAGTGACAAACTACTCGACGCCCCCGGTTCCCAGGGTCACAGAGAGGAACAATGTCCGTTCCTCTCTCTCGGTTCAGTGCAGGCATCACTGGCGGTCACATCGCTCCCGGGCTCTACCGTCCAAACGCGGAGCCCGGGAGTGATGTGACTGACAGTGATGGCTGCACAGAACAGAGAGAGAGGAACTGACATTGTTCCTCTCTGATGCCTGTAGGTGCAGGCATCATCCCGGTATAACCACTTTTCCATGGATTTCCTACGTGGGAAGTAGTTAAGTACACAGAGCATCAAAAGACCAAACAGTAAACCTCAAAAGAATCCACCAAACAGTAAATTGTGTGGGGTGCCTGTGGGGATCTATTAGAACAGAGAGCAGATAACACAGGGTTAGGGCAGCAGCAAGTCAGGGGGGCTGGCAAACAGTAAAGGATAGTCCAGGTGCCTAAAAGTACTTCCGAACCTCATCTGTGCCTCACGCTGCTGACCATACTTGGAGATGGTATCTAAGAGAAAGACATTAAAGGGGCTCCCCTTAATCTATTTCCCAGCAAGACCTGCTTTTCTGCTGTACAACAGCAGGCATGTTTTCAGTGTACACTCCAGCATGAAAAACATGTTCCAGGAGAGTGAACACACAATAACATCACTCAGTGTCATACCCAATGGTGCATATGCTAGCCACCCAGGACAATGGCATGTGATGATACATTGTCCATGTTAGTATTGAGCCAAGACCACAGTCATGCCACGCACATTGGTGGACCTAAGAGGTGAAATAAAAATAATTGCAATTACCATATTTTTTCTACAGGGCCTTTGCTTTCATAACATATATAATATTTTAGGGGTTTTGGGTAACCTTAAAAACAAATTGCACATATTAAAAGCACCCATTTTTGGGTTAAGTGCATGTAGTGTAAGTACCTATATTTGACTTAATATCAATCTACTGCTGTCCCTGTACAGCAAAGCTCAGAGTGGAAAAGGAAGAAGCCTCATAAGAAGCTAATCGTTTCCTGTACAAACAATAAGCAGGTTGATTCGAGGAGAAAGCAGCGTGACAGAAACGGGTCATAGCTTTGTTGTTTTTAAGGGTTACTAATCCCTCTTCTTTTTTTTTCTTTTTTTTAATAATAAACCTATCGTACTTGCCTGCACTGTGCAGTTCGTTTTGCACAGAGTGGCCCTGATCCTCGTCTTTTGGGGTCCCCCAGTTGCGATCGTGGCTCCTCTCCGCATCAGGAAACCACCTAGGAGAAGCACTCTCCTTGGGGGTCCTTGTGTGGGCGTGCTCCCGAGTCAAGCATTTGCATCCATAGACAGAAAATGCCGGACTCAGCCCCGTCCCTGGTGCCCACGTCATTGGATTTGATTGACAGCAGCGGGAGCCAATGGCTGCGCTGCTATCAATCTATCCAATCAAGAGCCGAGACAACGGACAGAGGTTGAGCACTTCTCCAGTGTGGGAATTACGGGCCTCGGGTGAGTAAAACTTGGGGGCTGGTGAATGACAGAAGTTTTTCACTTTAATGCATAGGATGAATTAAGGTGAAAAAACCTGAGAGTTTACAACCCCTTTAACTAGCCGTTTAGAAGCTAGCCTGGGCTCAGAGGAAGTGGGTTGAATTCTGCTTGTCATATTGTGACCCTGAAAATTGAAGACATCTAATGGAGAAAAATGTGAGGATTGGGAGTTTTACATAGCAGGCCTTTGCTGGACCAGAACACCTATTCTTGGGCAGAACTGTTTGGGCCCCTGGGTCACAAGAACAGAATCATCGACTCTGGTCAGCATGCAGAGTGAAGGAATACATTGTGCAGGAGGGAAATGTAAATTTATGTTGGTATATGGGATGAGTTTGCTATTTTAGCTGGTTTTTGTTCTGACAAAAAAAAAGAAAAGTGTGCTCTGTAAACACTAACTGCCATATTCTTTTATAGGTGATAACAAAATTGGGCTCCTACACCAATATTCTCTTGTCAAGCCCCACAACCATGCTTAAATCATGGGCCAAGTAAGTAAATTTACTCACAAATAACCACAGATGTCATTATTCTTTTTTGCAGCTTATAATAGATATTATCCTGGTATGAAGTCGTACTCGCCAAAAGCTTGGTAGTAGACACCCCGAAGGCCATATCACCAATGATTTTCTAATAGTGATATGTGATTTGCTGCAGAATTACTCTCCTTAGGGTTTTGATGATAGGAGACCTGATTTCATGGGCAATAGGTGGTCTGAATCGTAGCAATTTATAGCTCAATTGCTGAGCGATTTATTTTTCTCTATTCTGCATTAAAGGACACAACTTAATGATAATTAAGCAACCTAGGATCGTCCTGCTGCCTACAGGAGAAATGGACACCAGGCACATAGATAACTGAAGGGCAACTCCCTTGGTGCTTTAACCACTGCTCAGTTTGCTTAGTGTCCTTAAGAGAATGAATGTCCTTCCTTTCAGCTATATTGTCGACAGCTACTGGTAGGCTTAGTCTACAAGCGCAGGTTTTCTAAGTTCCTTAGGTACAGTAGAGATCTATGCTTTTTGTAATGGCCCTGAAATCAGCAATGACCACCAGACTGTATTCCAGTTTACTTTGGATTCTGCTATTCAGGTAAAGCCAGTATTTCTGGGGATTTTGTGCAGATTTATTGTAACCAGAGCTACATCTGTCCCTGTTTCTGAAGACTCACTGTTAATGGCTACCAGGCTATGCCTGGTCAAGGAAATGTTTCCCTTTTTTACACTTGGGCTGTGTTTGTGACTTCCTTCAGAAGCAACTGTAACTGACTGGCCTGTATGGTGAGGGGAATTTATATATTTTCTTTTAACTGGGATTTATTTATGCCTTTGCAGGCTTGTATGCTGGGCATTTATTGTGCTTAAATGTATCCTTGTGAAACCCACTCCTGTTTCTCTCCCTTGAGCTATACATTTCAGCAATTTTTAGAGCAGCCTGTTACTGTACTCTAACGGCCATCTTTTTGTCTTGGCCCAGATCTGCTGAGCACTTCAGTGAATGTGTGCAAACATCAGCCTCTTTCTTTTATCTGGTTCCACTCCACTGATGCTGTCATATGAGATAACTCTTACCCTGGGTGTGAGGTGCCCTCTGGACACTGCTGACTATATAGAAATCTCTACCACTGTATGGACAGCAGTATTTTCCTGCAGGTACAGTGGGGAAAATAATTTTTTGATCCCCTGCTGATTTTGTATGTTTGCCCACTTACAAAGAACTAAGGGGTCTTTATCATTTAAAATACATCTATAATAAAAACTAGAGACAGAATATCAATCAAAAATCCAGAAAAAAAACACGATACAAATGTTATAAATCGAGTTGCAGTTTAGTGAGTAAAATAAGTATTTGATCCCTAAGCAAAACATGATTTAGTACTTGGAGAAACCCTAATTGGCAATCACAGGGGTAAGACATTTCTTGTAGTTGGTGACCAGGTTTGCACACATCTCAGGAGGGATTTTGGTCCAATCTTTACAGATCTTCTCTAAATTTTTAAGGTTTCCTGGCTGTCGCTTGGCAGCTCGAAGTTTCAGCTCCCTCCATACATTTTTTTATCCAGTCACCAGCTGTGAAGCATTGTGGCTTCACAGCTGGTTTCCTACTGCACGTGTGCAAATCGCGCTGCACTTTCATAATGGGCTGGGTGTGCCAGGTACCTTCTCCTCACAAAGTGCCAAATGTGACACTGGAGGGGGGAGGAGGCAGACAAGAGCTTCCCCTTTTGGGTGGAGCTTTGCTTTAATGTGCTTCTTCTTGAGCCACTCCTTTGTTTCCTTGGCGGTATATTTTGGGTCATTGTTATGCTTGAAGACCCATCCACAGCCCAAGTGATGTGGCTGAGTAGCTAGCCCTCCACGCGGCAGTCTGGGAGTAGCTAGCCCTCCACACGGCAGTCTGGGAGTAGCTAGCCCTCCACGCGGGAGTCTGGGAGTAGCTAGCCCTCCACGCGGGAGTCTGGGAGTAGCTAGCCCTCCACGCGGGAGTCTGGGAGTAGCTAGCCCTCCACGCGGGAGTCTGGGAGTAGCTAGCCCTCCACGCGGGAGTCTGGGAGTAGCTAGCCCTCCACGCGGGAGTCTGGGAGTAGCTAGCCCTCCACGCGGGAGTCTGGGAGTAGCTAGCCCTCCACGCGGCAGTCTGGGAGTAGCTAGCCCTCCACGCGGCAGTCTGGGAGTAGCTAGCCCTCCACACGGCAGTCTGGGAGTAGCTAGCCCTCCACACGGCAGTCTGGGAGTAGCTAGCCCTCCACACGGCAGTCTGGGAGTAGCTAGCCCTTCACACTGGAGCAAAGTAAGACATCAGGGGTCTATTTAGACCCCTGCTATTTCACCAAAGCCCTCCCAATAGGGTTGCTTAACCGATTCCTGACCGTCTCACGCAGATATACTGCGGCAGGAGGGCACGTACAGGCAGATTAATGTACCTGTATGTTGCCCTTTAATAGGTGGCTTGCGGGCACGCCCGCTGGAGCTCCTTGACTGTGATCGCGGGTTCTGCGGACCTGATGTCTGTGGGGATACCCGCAATCGTCTCACAGTGAAGAAGAACGGGGAGATGCTAATGTAAACAAGCATAGCCCCATAAAAATTGTCATATTATCAGTTTATTTTATTTATTTTTTTAAGGAATTTTATTAAAAGAAGATATAAAAGTGAGACAATTTCATAAATACGGTGTGTACTAGTGCTTGCAATGCAGACCATATCCTTTAAAATAACACTTCATTTTAATTCCCTATAGACTACAACCTAGAACAGAAGTGTTACTAAAAGCCTTGGTTTCGGAGAAGGCAGATAACCTCTCTTCACTACTGGCCGCTTGGAAAAAGGACCCAAAATGTAAGTAAACATGCTGTACATTTGTATTTTGAAATGTGTGTGTGTGTGTGTGTGTGTTTGTGTGTCTTCTTAGAATAAAATAGAATATATATTCTCATGCTACTATATAGTATAACTATTTAACTGCTACAAACACCGAAAAGGGTCAGTCCATAACCACAAAATAAACAAAATATCTAAAGGATGCGGCTGCGCTGTGATTAAATGTAAATAATTAAACCAAATAAATAAAACAAAATTACTGAATGGCAACTAGACAATAATATATAGAAAGATGTCCAAACAGTGAAAAAGTCAATGCAGTGCTGAAGATGACAGTTTGCACGTGATAAATTATGCAAAATAAATAACTTAATAAACATGCAGTGAAAAAAATCTTACCTTATGGCGGTAACAGCGCACGGCGTGTGTGTGTGTGTGTGTATATATATATATATATATATATATATATATATATATATATATATATATATATATATATATTACATACATACATACATACATACATACATACATACATACATACATATATACATATATATATATATACATACACCCTGTTTCCCCTAAAATAAGACCTAGCGTGATTGTCGACGATGGCTGCAATATAAGCCCTACCCCCCAAATAAGCCCTAGTTAAAGTCCTTCTATGTCTTATTCTCAGGGTAGGGCTTATTTTTGGGGAAAGAGGGTGGGGTTTATTTGGGGGGTAGGGCTTATATTGCAGCCATCACCGACACTCATGCTAGGTCTTATTTTAGGGGAAACAGGGTATATATATATATATATATATATATAGTGACGATCAGTAGTGTTCGCAGTGCTTGCTTATTTTATCCTGATAACATGCTCCCAGTGTAATGGCATGTTTCTTCTATGGGGCTGGTGTCGTCAATGGTTTTTCTCTCCCAGTGAGCATATATACAGTATAAAGGAAGAAGGGGGGATTCCAGATAGTGTAGTATTTAAAGCCAATATTTTATTGTTAAAACAGTACTCACATCTCTATACATGTTAAAATCAGTACACCACGAGAGGCAAGCTCGTTCGCAGACGTCACTTCCAGTGCCTGTCTGTTCCAACACGTATCGTCATGGCCATGTGACTTCATCAGGGGATAAAGACTGGCACTGGAGGTGTCTTTAAATAGGTTATGCATTGAGCTAATTGAGCGGCCATTTTCTTGTAGCTCAATGTTCAGGAAGTGATGTAGCCACCATGTTTGTGTGGATTCTCCTACATAGCAAGTATTAAGGCCATTTTGTGATGGTATTTCTTCTACTGTACATAGCCTACTTAAAAAAATAAAATTAAAAAAATCTGCTTGCTTTCTCACCCACAGATTTGCTACATGCCTTTTGTCAGTGGATTCCTGAAGCCGTACATGAAGACTTATCTAAAGTTTGGCCACCAGTCACCTCCTCTGATTGAGCTGTGCTTTTTAGCTGTCCATAGAATGAATACTAACAATACTTGTTGAAGAACCTGTGCCTAGAAGTGCCTTAAATACTCAGTATTTAGTCAAGATCACATTGCCCAGACTGTATCATATTCTGTTCACCAACATACTTTTATAATAGATATCATACATTGTTACAATGTAACTAAGTTCTTATTGGTTTTTGTGAAATTTTTGTATTATAATCTGCACATGGCCTTCAAGGCTCCATTGTGATGGAGTACATACTGTAACATATGTACATACTGAATTGAAATTAAACATTTATAACTAAGTATATTTTCTATATTTGCGTGGATGCAAACCAGACTATCTTTGTTTAATATGTGTGTGACATAATAGGGTATATTTACTAAAGGCAGATATACAGAGCTTAGTAAATTAGGTAAAACTACACTTTGAGTATTTTTGCAATCAAATGCAAGGAAAATAAAAAATATAATTTTTTTGTTTGTACACGATTAGACGATAGAAACCAGCAGAACTTCCCTTCATTTCAAATCTTCCCCTCATTTCAAATCTTCCCCTCAGATCTAGAGCAAATGCACTTGCAGTGCACAGTGTTTTTGCCTCAGTGTGTGGTTCAGCAGGTATCTGCCTTCTGCATCTGTCACAATTTCTCAGGCAGATTACAAATTTAATTCATCCATCTTTCTCCAGAGCTAAAAAAATGTCCTGCCTCTTCTCATACTCCCAATACTCAACTGGAGTTGAACCCTGATATACTGCTTCTAGATGCTGCATCATGTGGAAATTAAGAGGACACATAAGCAGTTGGAGCAAGCTGCAGAAGACTTCTCTCCCCCACACTGTCACTACATTGAAGAGGGAGCTTCCCACAATATGCTTGCTAATGTTGAAAAGCTCATTGCCTCTGTACATAAAAGCCTTGACATTGTACACTCATATGGAATCTTTTCCAAAATCTATACAGTTAAAAAAAGTGGGCTATTCCTATGGTTGATCCTGCTTTTTCTGTCCTGAACAGACAGAGTGTAAGATGCTCTTCGAAGTTCTCTTTACCATGGCAGCCCTGCAACAAATTCTTGCTGCTATTTCAATATGTCAAACCGCAGCTGCTGTGAGAAAAAAAAGTATTTAATCCCCTGCTGATTTTGTACATTTGTCCACTGACAAAGAAATAATCAGTCTATAATTTTAATGGCGGGTTTATTTTAACAGTGAGAGACAGAATAACAGAAATATCCAGAAAAAGCCATTTCAAAAAAGTTTTAAATTGATTTGCATTTTAATAAGTATTTGAACCCCTATCAATCAGCACAATTTCTGGCTCCTAGATGTCTTTTATACAGTTTAACAAGCTGAGATTAGGAGCACTCTCAAAAAGAGTGCTCCTAATCTCAGGTTGTTGCCTGTATAAAAGACACTTGTCCACTGAAGCAATCACTCGGATTCCAATCTCTCCACCATGGCCAAGACCAAAGAGCTGTCCAAGGATGTCAAGGACAAGATTGTAGACCTACACAAGGCTGAAATGGGCTACAAGACCATCGCCAAGCAGCTTGGTGAGAGGGTGACAACAGTTGGTGCAATTATTCGCAAATGGAAGAAACACAGATCTCCATTTATCTGGGGCTTCATGCAAGATCTCATCTTGTGGAGTTTCAATAATCGTGAGAACAGTGAGGAATCGGCCCAGAACTACATGGGAAACTCTTGTCAATGAGTTCAAGGCAGCTGGGACCATAGTCACCAAGAAAACAATTGGTAAAACGCTGCGCTGTGAAGGACTGAAATCCTGCAGAACCCACAAGGTCCCCCTGCTCAAGAAAGCACATGTACAGGCTCATCTGAATGATTTAGAGGAGAACTAGGTGAAAATGTTGTGGTCAGATGAGACCAAAATCAAGCTCTTTGGCATCAACTCAACTCGTGTTTGGAGGAGGAGGAATGCTGCCTATGACGCCAAGAACACCATCCCCACCGTCAAACATGGAGGTGGAAACATGCTTTGGGAGTGTTTTTCTGCTAAGGGGACAGGACAACTTCACCACATCAAAGGGACGATGAACGTGGCCATATGAAGGGAGCTGAAGGTTTGCGCTACCAAACGTCTGCATCGAAACCCTAATGACTTGGAGAGTATCTGTAAAGAGGAGTGGGACAAAATCCCTCCTGAGATGTGTGCAAACCTGGTGACCAACTACAACAATCTGTGATTACCAACAAGGATTTTGCCACCAAGTTCTAAGTCATGTTTTGCGAAGGAGGCATATACTTACTTCACTCATTAAAATGCAAATCAATTTATAACTGTTTGAAATGCATTTTTTCTGATATTTTTAATGTTATTCTGTCACTCACTGTTAAAATAAACCTACCATTAAAATTATGGACTGAGCATTTCTTTGTCAGTGGGCAAACAAAATCAGCAGTAGATCAAATATACTTTTTTCCGTCACTGTAACTGGACCAGTACAAACAACTAACATGACCCCATCTTTCAACATAGTGGGGTCGCAGAGCAATTACACCAGCTTTCCTTTGCTCTTCTTTTTTGTGTAGATGACTTGGAACACGTAATGAGAAAAATATCCAGGATTAATTTGTTCATATGGACAGAATTCTCTGGCTAAAAGCTTGGACAGCAGAACAAAGACATCTATTTGGTGAGACATTTGGCCAATTCATTAAAGAAGTCACAAGTGGAAAGGTTTTTTTCCTCAGAGAAAGGTAACAAACTGGCCTCTTCTGGTGCTCCTAGTTCCCCTGAATGCAAAACACAGCCACACTCTTTCAGTATTCAAGTTCAAAATCTAGGTTCAGCTCTTCATTTTGACACAAAACATTGGCTTCCAAAGTCCACCAAGTCTTCTCCAAAGCCCTCTTCACAATGAAGGTGCATCCTCACTCCTAAGAGTGAGGAGACTTCTGTTAGTAGTTTGCATCTCTGGACTACAGACATACCAGGCCAGTGGGTTCAATCGGTGTCCTCAAAGGTTACAAGATATAGTTCAAAACTGTACCCCCTCACTAGGGATGAGCCGAACACCCCCCCCCCCCCCCGGTTCGGTTCGTACCACAACTTTTTCGAACGGACCGAAAATTCGTGTGAACTTTAGAAACCCATTGAAGTCTATGGGACTCGAACGTTCGAAATAAAAAGTTAATTAATTTTAATGGCTTATATACAAGATATTGACCTAAAAAAGGGTTTGGGGACCCGGCTCCTGCCCCAGGGGACATGGGTCAATGCCCAAAAAATTGCAGTTTTTTCGGGAGCACTGATTTTAATGACGATTAAACTGAAAGAAAAAGTGAAATATTCCTTTAAATATCATGCCTGGGGGTGTCTATAGTATGCCTGTGAAGTGCCACATGTTTCCCCATGTTTAGAACAGTCCCTGCACAAAATGAAATTTAACGGAAAAAAAGTCATTTAAAACTGCTTGCGGTTTTAATGTAATATCTGGTTCCGACAATACGGATGAAAATAATTGAGAAAAATTGCATGGGTAGCCCCCCTGCCCATTACAAGCCCCTTTGGGTCTTGTACGGATATTAAGGGGAACCCCGTACCCAAATAAAAAAAAGGAAAGGCGTGTGCCCCCCAGGCCCTATATACTCAGAACAGCAGTATACAGGCGGTGCAAACAAGACAGGGACTGTGTAGGTTTGTTGTATTAAGTAGAATCTGCTTGTAATTTTGAACTGGTACATTTTTAAAGTGTAGCTCCAGTCAAAAAAATCTATTTTTAAGCTTTTTGGAAAACATAGGGAAGGGTTATCACCCCTGTATAATTTTTTTGGCCGTCTATATTTTTTCATCTCACTTCCTGTTGTCTCCTTCCGTTTGCAAGTAGGAGACTTTTGTAAGTTGGATGTTTGAAAGTAGGGGCCTGCCCTATATGCTCTACAGAAATAGGGGCCTAAGGTGTTGGTGTTGCTACAACACTGTAAGTCCTCAAAGTGACTCTTGGTGGGCGCTGGAGCTCCCTGCTGTGAACGATTGTATCAAGAATTGTAATTACATGCCATTGTTGAACAGTGGTAGAAAAATTGGGCCTTTGGTGGTTGTGGTGGTGGTGCTGGTGCCATAGCACTATAAGTCCTCACAGTTACTCTCGGCGGGCGCAGGAACGGGCCCTGCTGTGAAATATTATATCAAGAATTGTAATTACATGCCCCTGTTAAACGGGGGCTGAAAAATTGGGCCTTAGGCACTGCTTGCTGGTGCCACGACACTGCAACCTCTCCCAGATACTCTAGTTGGAGTGCAGGAATGAGCCCTGCTGGAAAGTATTGCATCAAGAAATTGTAATTACATGCCCCTGTTAAACAGGGGCTGAAAAATTGGGCCTTAGGCACTGGTGCCGGTGCCACGACACTGCAACCTCTCCCATATACTCTAGTTGGAGTGCAGGAAAGAGCCCTGCTGCAAAGCATTGCATCAAAAATTTTAATTACACGCCCCTGTTAAACAGGGGCTGAAAAATTGGGCTGGTGGTGTCACCCAGAACCAAAAATGTTCTTCCAAGCTATCAGCAGAATCATTGAGGAGGAAGAGGATAGTCAGTCAACACAACAGGACAGTCACTCAGCATCGGCAGTCTTAAAGGGATGTGACATTTAAAAAAAAATTATTCGGTTACATCAGCTTCAGGTGCTTGGTAGCTGGTGGTGATCCAAGACTGATTCATCTTTATGAAGGTCAGTCAATCAACCGAGTCGGTGGACAGGCGCACCCTGTGATCGGTTACAAAGCCTCCAACAGCACTGAAGGTGCGTTCCGAAAGAACGCTGGATGCAGGACAGGCCAGTAGCTCAATTGTATACTGTGCAAGCTCTGGCCAGTGATCCATCCTCAAGACCCAGTAAGCCAGAGGATTTTTGGTGGGAAAGGTGTCCAAGTCTGACCTTGCCCCTAGGTATTCCTGCACCATGTAAATCAGACGCTGGCGATGGTTACTGGAACCGATCATACCTGCGCTGCGCTGTGAAGGACTGAAATCCTGCAGAGCCCACAAGGTCCCCCTGCTCAAGAAAGCACATGTACAGGCTCATCTGAATGATTTAGAGGAGAACTAGGTGAAAATGTTGTGGTCAGATGAGACCAAAATCAAGCTCTTTGGCATCAACTCAACTCGTGTTTGGAGGAGGAGGAATGCTGCCTATGACGCCAAGAACACCATCCCCACCATCAAACATGGAGGTGGAAACATGCTTTGGGAGTGTTTTTCTGCTAAGGGGACAGGACAACTTCACCACATCAAAGGGACGATGAACGTGGCCATATGAAGGGAGCTGAAGGTTTGCGTTACCAAATGTCTGCATCGAAACACTAATGACTTGGAGAGTATCTGTAAAGAGGAGTGGGACAAAATCCCTCCTGAGATGTGTGCAAACCTGGTGACCAACTACAACAATCTGTGATTACCAACAAGGATTTTGCCACCAAGTTCTAAGTCATGTTTTGCGAAGGAGGCATATACTTACTTCACTCATTAAAATTGTTTTTTTCCTCAGAGAAAGGTAACAAACTGGCCTCTTCTGGTGCTCCTAGTTCCCCTGAATGCAAAGCACAGCCACACTCTTTCAGTATTTAAGTTCAAAATCTAGGTTCAGCTCTTCATTTTGACACAAAACATTGGCTTCCAAAGTCCACCAAGTCTTCTCCAAAACCCTCTTCACAATGAAGGTGCATCCTCACTCCTAAGAGTGAGGAGACTTCTGTTAGTAGTTTGCATCTCTGGATTACAGACATACCAGGCCAGTGGGTTCAATCGGTGTCTTCAAAGGTTACAAGATATAGTTCAAAACTGTACCCCCTCACTAGGGATGAGCCGAACACCCCCCCCCGGTTCGGTTTGCACCACAACTTTTTCGAACGGACCGAAAATTCGTGTGAACTTTAGAAACCCATTGAAGTCTATGGGACTCGAACGTTCGAAATAAAAAGTTAATTAATTTTAATGGCTTATATGCAAGATATTGACCTAAAAAAGGGTTTGGGGACCCGGCTCCTGCCCCAGGGGACATGGGTCAATGCCCAAAAAATTGCAGTTTTTTCGGGAGCACTGATTTTAATGACGATTAAACTGAAAGAAAAAGTGAAATATTCCTTTAAATATCATGCCTGGGGGTGTCTATAGTATGCCTGTGAAGTGCCACATGTTTCCCCATGTTTAGAACAGTCCCTGCACAAAATGAAATTTAACGGAAAAAAAGTCATTTAAAACTGCTTGCGTTTTAATGTAATATCTGGTTCCGGCAATACGGATGAAAATAATTGAGAAAAATGGCATGGGTAGCCCCCCTGCCCATTACAAGCCCCTTTGGGTCTTGTATGGATATTAAGGGGAACCCCGTACCCAAATAAAAAAAAGGAAAGGCGTGTGGCCCCCAGGCCCTATATACTCAGAACAGCAGTATACAGGCGGTGCAAACAAGACAGGGACTGTGTAGGTTTGTTGTATTAAGTAGAATCTGTTTGTACATATAAGGCGGTTCTTGGGCAGGTTCAACTCCTTTTGGAGTTCAGCCAGCCGAGCTCTGGCATTAAATGATCGGCGGAAATGCACACAGACTTTTCTGGCCTGCCTCAGGACATCCTGTAAGCCCGGGTACCTGCCCAAGAACCGCTGCACCACCAGGTTAAGGACGTGAGCCACACAGGGCACATGGGTCAGTTGTCCCTGTAGGAGGGCGTAGAGGAGGTTGGTGCCATTGTCGTAAACTACCATTCCTGGCTTAAGCTGGCGTGGAGTCAACCACCTCTCGGCCTGCCCCTGCAAAGCTGACAAAATATCTGCCCCAGTGTGGCTCCTGTCCCCCAAACAAACCAGCGCAAGCACGACATGGCATATTTTTGCCTGCGTACTTGCGTAGCCCTATGCCTACGGAGCACCACTGGTTCCGAGGACAAAGCACTGGAAGAGGACATGGAGGAAGAAGAAGAGGAGGGGGTGGAGGAGAGAGGTGTGTCACAACCAGTAGTAGCATTTTGGAGGCGTGGTGGCGGAACAACCTCCAACACTACTGCACCTTGTCCTGCATCTTTCCCAGCTGCCAGAAGAGTGACCCAATGGGCTGTGAAAGATAGGTAATATGCAACTTACCGCTGACCGCCCTGTCCGGCGAGGCATGGACATTGAATGAAATACTTGTATAGCGCACAATGCGAACTGAATCGGCCTTCCACATGCCGGTAGAGAGCCGGAATCGCCTTCCATGACAAAAAGAGGCGTTTGGGGACCTGCCACTGAGGAACCGCACATTGTACAAACTCACGGAAGGGGGCCGAGTCTACCAACTGAAAAGGCAGCAGTTGAAGTGCTAGCAATTTAGCCAAGCTAGCATTCAACCGCTGGGCAAGTGGATGGCTGCGAGTGAACTTCTTTTGACGATCCAGCAGCTGGGGCAGGGAAATTTGCCTGCTACAATCGGATGTCGGTGTACTGCTAGCAGAGTGCCCGCAAGTACTTGGCTGTGACACACCTAATTCTACACCTTCATTCCTCTCAGTGCAGGTTTCAGAGAGGACTGAAGGTCTAGTGGGGTTGGAGATCTCAGCTGATGAGCAAGGAGAGGTCCGCTTTGTTCTTAGGTGTGGGTCTTTAAGGTACGCTTGCCAACGAGCTGCATGGCAGGTTAACATATGTCTGGTCAAGCATGTGGTGCCCAAGCGGCTGATGTTTTGGCCACGCGAGATACGCTTCAGACATATGTTGCAAATAGCAGCGGTGCAATCTGATGCACGTCTCAAAAAAGCGCCCTGCACAGGCGGAGCTCTGCGGTGTGCTGCCCCTAAGCTGGCCCCCGGAGGGCATCCTGCCTCATTAGAGATGTGCCTCCTCCTGCTCCTCCTCCTCTCTCCTATCAGGCACCCACGTGGAGTCAGTGACCTCATCATCCCCTCCCTCTTCATCACTGGAGCAAACCTGGCAGTATGCTGCAGCTGGTGGAACATGACTGGCAGATTGCTGTCCTTCTTGAGCATCCCCTCTCTCTGCACTCACGCTACTGCCTTCCTCTAGCTGGTATGATCATCAGAGCCTTCAAAACGCTGGGCATCCTCCTGGAACATGTACCCAAAACTGTGCTCAAACAGTACGGGGGACTCCTCAGGAGAACATGGTGGGTCTAGGGAAGGAGTGACTGATGACATTGCGACGAGGGAAGAGGACGCGTTGGCAGCTGCTCTGCTAGTACCCTGAGCCTGGGTGAGAGAGGATGGGCTTGGTCATCCACTCTACCAAGTCTTTGGCATGATGCGGCTCAACACGTCCAGCTGTCAAAAATAAGGACAAGCGTGTCCCATGGCCACGTGCTGATGACGATGCACCATGACGACGACCAGCACTGTTGTCTCTAGACACAGAGCCTGCTTGCCCTCTTTTTTTGGCTCATAACTGTCTGCCTCTCCTTGTTGGCCTTGCAGACATAGTAATGGCCTGCAGGGAGATGAGAAAACCCAGCAATTGGGTAGCACTTTGACTCCTGCAGATGCCTGTATTAGAGGACACCTGCAATAAAGGGTAGATACAGGTGTATACTGTGCTGGAGGCACACAACACCCACTTTAACTGCTGCAAATGCCTGTATTAGAGAACACCAGCAATAAAGGGTAGATACAGGTGTATACTGTGCTGGAGGCACACAACACCCACTTTAACTGCTGCAAATGCCTGTATTAGAGAACACCAGCAATAAAGGGTAGATACAGGTGTATACTGTGCTGGAGGCACACAACACCCACTTTAACTCCTGTAGAGGCCTGTGCAGGAGTTAAAGGCTAGGCCTGCAGAGGCCTGTGCACATCCTAGCCTCCAGGAACCATAATATACCTCTGTACATATCCAGAACAATGAATCCTTTAGGTTTGGTCTCAGATGCTCTAGTTATCCCCGGGTCTCAATTCAGGCTAGCGTATGCCTTTCATCCCCTGAGCATTATCACTTGCCTGCTCCAGAAAATAGAGCGGGAAAGGAAGACAGTTCTTCTTGTTCTTCAAGTCTAGAAGAACTAGATATACAGACGTACTCAGACTTCTTCCGGAAGACCCTTGGCCTCTTTCCAACAGACCAGAGCTGCTCTCCCAAGGCCCTCTATTCCACCATGCTTCATAGTCTCTGTCTTAAACAGCATGGCTGTTGAAACCTAGGTTCTAAAAGATAGAGAGATCTCTAGTCTGGGTCCTACCTTGCAGAAGGCAAGAAAAGCCACGTCCATGAAGATTTATTATCATACTGGGAAATGTTACTTTACCTGGTGTAAGTGCAGTCAATTCCTTCCCAGCGATCACTCTGTACCCATGTTCTGGCCTTAATACAAGCAGAACTTGAACAGAATATAGTTCTCCCCACCCCTTGCAAAAAAAAACAACGTTTGAACCTGTCAGGGCTATCCCTTCGGAGCATCTGACCACCAAATTAGCCTTTCTGGTATCCATTATATCTGTTAGATGTATCTCAGAATTAGCAGCTCTTCCTTTGGAAAAATGGGCCCTGAAACTGAGCCAAAGATGCACAGGACCGCTGTGAAATCCGCTCCGCAGCCACCCTGGAGATATGTGAACCTGCTACATAGAGAGCGGGTCACAATTTCCTGTCATGCGAATTGGATGTGGAGAAAACCCACATCCAATTCGCACTAGTGTGAACCCAGATTTAAAAGTCTACCACTGCACAATGAACAAAAAATAACATTTGCAAGAGCTTGCATTCTCAAAGAAAAGTCCTCTAGTCCATCAGATTGGAGGGAGATTTATGGGCATTTCAGCACCAAGCCTCTGTGGTCCAGTAGTGCACGGCCACCATCTAGTCTTCTGTTCATAGATTTCCAAAGTTTTACTAGGTGGATGTCCAATGTCCTGCTAATGCAACTTGTGGCTACAAGGCTCTCACAGCAGCTCTCTGAGTTTGGGCCTTCTGACCCTTGTTGGGCCTGTTGACACATTTCTATTTGCCTCATTGTCCAACCTTCCTGTTCATTGCTTGGGGACGTCCCTTAACGTATGAATATTCTGCCTGTGTCCTGTATGCTATGGTTGAGAGGAGGAATTAATACTTGTTAAAAAGAAATGTGCTATGAATGTGTCTTTCTGTATTTTCTCATAAATCAAACCAAACCAAACAAAACAAAAGAAACAATAACCTGAAAAAGCAAACAAAAAAGGTCTCTGCTGTTATGCTGTGTAAAAACAGCTGTGACTCCACCTATGCCTGTGGGTAGCAGCTCCACCTAAACACACCATAAAACTATAAATATACAGTATACAGTGGATATAGAAAGTCTACACACACCTGTTAAAATGTCAGGTTTCTGTGATGTAAAAAAATAAGACAAAGATAAATCATTTCAGAACTTTTTTCACCTTTTAATGTGACCTATAAACTGTACAACTCAGTTGAACAACAAACTGAAATCTTTTAGGTGAAGGTAAGTAAAAATAAAAAAATCATAAGATTGCATAAGTGTGCACACCCTTAAACGAATTCTTTGTTAAAGCACCTTTTGATTTTATTACAGCCCTCAGTCTTTTTGGTTATGAGTCTATCAGCATGGCACATCTTGACTTGGCAATATTTGCCCACTCTTCTTTGCAAAAACATTCCAAATCTGTCAGATTGCGAGGGCATCTCCTGTGTACAGCCCTCTTCAGATCACCCCACAGATTTTCAATCAGATTCCTGTCTGGGCCATTCCAAAACTTTAATCTTCTGGTGAAGCCATTCCTTTGTTGATTTGGATGTATGCTTTGGGTCAATGCTGAATGATGAATTTCATCTTCATGTTCAGCTGTTCGGCCTTCTAGTAGAAGCCTGAAGGTTTTGTGCCAATATTGACTTGTGTTTAAAACTGTTCATAATTCCCTCTAACTTGACAAAGGCCCCTGTTCCAGCTGAAGAAAAACAGCGGAAAAGCATGATACTGCCACCACCATGTGTCACTGTGGGTATGTTGTTCTTTTGGTGATGTGCAGTGTTTTTGCGCCAAATATATATTTTGGAATTATGGCCAAAAGGTTCAACCTTGGTTTCATCAGACCATAAACACATTATCCCACATGCTTTTGGGAGACTTCAGATGTGTTTTTGCAAAATTTAGCTGGGCTTGGATGTTTTTCTTTGTAAGAAAAGGCTGCCATCTCGCCACTCTACTCCATAGCCCAGACATCTGAAGAATACGGGAGATTTGCTGTCACATGTACCACACAGCCAGTACTTGCCAGATATTCCTGCAGCTACTTTAATGTTGCTATAGGTCTCTTTTTCTTCTCGTCTTTTCATTAATTTTGGAGGGACCTCCAGTTCTTGGTAATGTTGCTGCTGTGCCATATTTTCTACACTTAACGAATGTCTTCACTGTGTTCCATGGTATATCTAATGCCTTGGGAAAAAAAATTGTACCCTTCTCTTGACTGATACCTTTTAACAATGAGATCCCTCTGATGCTTTGGAAGCTCTCTGCAGAACATGGCTTTTGCTGTAGAATGCGACTAAGAAAATGTCAGGAAAGACCTACTAGAACAGCTGAATTTTATTTGGGGTTAATCAGAGGCACTTTAAATGATGGCAGGTGTGTACTGACTCTTTTTTTTTGTATTATCAATTTTTATTTTTACTCAGATTTTTTTGTATTATCAACTTTTATTAAGATTTATTATTACAAATAAGAATAAAATAAAAAGACAATTATACATGTATTTCCATTATTATTCTTATGCATAGTGTCTCGGCTTATATATATCACTAAATATATTTTTAATCCATAAAATATAACAAAACTACACAAACAAAAAAAACGGCGGTGGGGGATAGGAGTATGTTCTCTCCCTCTCCTATTACTCCATGAAAGCAGTTCAGGGGGAGAGAGGGGGAGGGGAAGAACATACACCCCATTCCTATCTCACATTCCGTGGAACATCTGTTTGCCATGATCAACCATGATTGTGTGTGTATAATATATATACAGTGGGGACGGAAAGTATTCAGACCCTCTTACATTTTTCACTATTTGTTATATAGCAGCCATTTGCTAAAATCATTTAAGTTCATTTTTCTCCTCATTAATGTACACACAGCACCCCATATTGACAGAAAAATACAGAATTATTGACATTTTTGCAGATTTATTAAAAAAGAAAAACTGAAATCACATGTCCCTAAGTATTCAGACCCATTACTGAGTATTTAGTAGAAGCACCCTTTTGATCTAATACAGCCATGAGTTTTTTTGGGAAAGATGCAACAAGTTTTTCACACCTGGATTTGGGGATCCCCTGCCATTCCTCCTTGCAGATCCTCTCCAGTTCTGTCAGGTTGGATGGTAAACGTTGGTGGACAGACATTTTTAGGTCTCTCCAGAGATGCTCAATTGGGTTTAAGTCAGGGTTCTGGCTGGGCCATTCAAGAACAGTTATAGTGTTGTTATTTTAGCTGTGTGCTTATTGTCATTGTCTTGTTGAAAGGTAAACCTTTGGCCCAGTCTGAGGTCCTGAGCACTCTGAAGAAGGTTTTTGTCCAGGATATCCCTGTACTTGGCTGCATTCATCTTTCCCTTGATTGCAACCAGTTGTCCTGTCCCTGCAGCTGAAAAACACCCCACAGCATGATGCTGCCACCACCATGCTTCACTGTTGGGACTGTATTGGACAGGTGATGAGCAGTACCTGGTTTTCTCCACACATACCGCTTAGAATTAAGGCCAAAAAGTTCTATCTTGGTCTCATCAGACCAGAGAATCTTATTTCTCACCATCTTGGAGTCCTTCAGGTGTTTTTTTTTTTTTTTTTTTAGCAAACTCTATGGCTTTCATGTGTTTTGCATTGAGGAGAGGCGTCCGTCAGGCCACTCTGCCATAAAGCCCCGACTGCTGCATTGATGGTTGACTTTCTACAACTTTCTCCCATCTTCCGACTGCATCTCTGGAGCTCAGCCACAGTGATCTTTGGGTTCTTCTTACCTCTCTCACCAAGGCTCTTCTCCCACAAAAGCTCAGTTTGGCTGGACGGTCAGCTCTAGGAAGGGTTCTGGTCGCCCCAAACGTCTTCCATTTAAGGATTATTAGGAACCTTAAGTGCAGCAGACGTTTATTTGTAACCTTGGCCAGATCTGTACCTTGCCAACATTCTGTCTCTGAGCTCTTCAGGCAGTTCCTTTGATCTCATACCTCTGAATACTTAGGACCATGTGATATTTCAGTTTTTCTTTTTAATAAATCTGCAAAAATGTCAACAATTCTGTGTTTTTCTGTCAATATGGAGTGCTGTGTGTACATTAACCATCTCGCGCCCGCCCTATAGCCGAATGACGGCCGTAGAGCAGGCGCGTCCGTCCGGGAGGCCGTCCCTGGACGTCCTAATGCGGCGGCGCGCATTGTGGAAGTTCTGTGTTCGCCGTGTCCCCCGGGGACAGGCAAACACAGATCGCTGTAAACGGCCAATCACAGCGGCCGTTTACAGCGCGATCGGCGTGTCCAATGGGAGATGATCTCATATGTAAACATATGAGATCATCTCTCAGCGCTGCTCTCCCTCCTCACACAGACAGAGTGTGAGAGGGGAGAGATGAACGGCTGCAGCGGCAGCCGTTCTGCTTTGCATTCTTTTGATAAAAAAAAAAAAATGTAAAAAAAAAAAGTGCCATCCTCCCCCAGCAGTGCCATCCATCCTCCCCCAGCAGTGCCATCCATCCTCCCCCAGCAGTGCCATCCTGCCCCAGTGCCATCCACCCCAGTGCCATCCGCCCCCAGTGCCATCCACCCCAGTGCTATTTGCCCCCAGTGCCACCTGCCCCCAGTGCCACCTGTTGTCAGTGCCATTTGTCCCCAGTGCCATCTGTCATCAGTGCCACGTATAAGTGCCATCTGTCATCAGTGCCACATAGTGCCATCTGTCATCAGTGCCACGTATCAGTGCCATCTGTCATCAGTGCCACGTATTAGTGCCATCTGTCATCAGTGCCACGTATCAGTGCCATTTGTCATCAGTGCCACCTGTCAGTGTCACGTGCCATCTGTTGTCAGTGTCACGTGTCATCAATGCCACGTATCAGTGCCATCTGTCATCAGTGTCACGCGTCATCGGTGCCATGTATTAGTGCCATCTGTCATCGGTGGCACGTATTAGTGCCATCTGTCATCAGTGCCACGTATTAGTGCCACGTGTCTTCAGTGCCACGTATTAGTGCCATATGTCATCAGTGCCACTTATAAGTGCCACGTGTCATCAGTGCCACATATTAGTGCCATCTGTCATCAGTGCCACATATTAGTGCCATCTGTCATCAGTGCCACGTATCAGTGCCATCTGTCATCAGTGTCACGTGTCATTGTTCTGGTGCTTCAAAAGTGTAATAAATAGTCAACAAGTTAGATGTGTAATTTATGTTCCTAGAACACGTGATGGCGCTCCCTGCATGTTGGGCCTCTCTATGTGGCCAGGCTGTGAAAAAGTCCCACACATGTGGTATTGTAATACTCAGGAGGAGTAGCAGAATTTTTTGGGGGGTGTCATTTGTGGTATACACATGCCATGTGAGAGAAATAACCTATTACAATGACAATTTTGTGGAGAAAAAAAAATGAAAAATCTTAATTTTGCAAAGAATTGTGGGAAAAAAATGACAACATCAAAAAGCTCACTATGCCTCTTACTAAATACCTTGGAATGTCTACTTTCCAAAAAGGGGTCATTTGGGGGGTATTTGTACTTTCCTGACTTGTTCGGGTCACAAGAAGTGAGATAGGCCACCAGTACATCAGATGTGATCAATTTTGTGCGATTCGCACCAAAGCTTGTAGACTCTCTAACTTTCACAAAGACCAAATAATATCCACTAATTTGGGTTATTTTTACCAAAGATATGTAGCAGTATAAATTGTGGCCAAAATTTATGAAGAAAAATTAATAATTTGCATAATTCTGTCACAGAAACAAAGAAATATGCGTTTTTTTTCAAAATTTTCGGTCTTTTTTCATTTATAGCGCAAAAAATAAAAACCCCAGAGGTGATCAAATACCACCAAAAGAAAGCTCTATTTGTGGGAAAAGAAAGGACAAAAAATTCATTTGGGTAGAGTGTTGCATGACTGAGTAATTGTCATTCAAAGTGTGAGAGCACCGAAAGCTGAAAATTGGTCTGGGCAGGAAGGGTGTTTAACCACTTCCCACCCGGCCAATGTATATATACGGCCGGGTGGGAGCCGCCTGCTCCTGATAGGACGTTCAGGAACGTCATTCAGGAGCAGCGGGATCGCGCGCGCGCGCGCCTGCGCAGCGGCGCGATCCCGATGTGCTCGTGTCACCCGGACACGGCACATCTCAGATCGGCAGGAGGGCTCTGTGATTGGCCCTCCTGATCACATGACGGCCGTGTCCAATCACGGCCGTCATGTGATGTAAACAAACAGCCGGTTGCTAGGCAATCGGCTCTCCTCTCCTCACACGGAAGTCACCGCTGAGAAGAGGAGAGCAGAACGCTGCAGCCGGCTGATGATCAGTGAGTATGGGCTGCTTTTCACAGCTTTTTACTCACTGATCATCAGTGTAGTGTAAACACACAACACACCACACAGTGAAAACACAGTCCCCACACATGTCCCCAAAACACACATGTCCCCAAAACATACATGTCCCCAAATAATAAAAACACATGTCCCTAATAATAAAAACATGTCCCCCACATATGTCCCACTAAAATCACATGTCCCAATGATTATCTGCACACATATGTACGTGATCACCTGCACACATATGTACATGATCATTTGCGTACATATGTCCGTGATCACACAAACCAATTATTATACACTTAACGGAATTTTTTTTACCAAAAACATGTAGCAGAATACATTTTGGCTTAAATTTATGACAAAATTTGATTTTATTGGATTTCTTTCCAAATAGAAAAAAGAAAATATTGTTTTTTTCCCAAATTTCCGCTTTTTTTGCGCTTATATCGCAAAAAAAAAAAAACGGAGTCGTGAATAAATAACACCAAAATAAAGCTCTATTTGTGCGAACAAAATGATAACAATTTCATTTGGGTACAGTGTAGCATGACCGCGCAATTGTCACTGAAAGCGCTAGAGCGCTGAAAGCTGAAAATTGGGCTGGGAAGGAAGGGGGTGAAAGTGCCCTGTATTGAAGTGGTTAAGTGCCCAGTAAGCAAGTGGTTAATGAGGAAAAAAATGAGGAAGCAAATGGCTGCAATATAACAAAGAGTGAAAAATGTAAGGGGATCTGAATACTTTCCGTCTCCAATGTATCTCCAAATGTGAAAAAGAGGGGAAAAAAAGGCAAGAGGGAAGAGTCCCTTGCGCAAAGCAAAGAACCTACATCCCATTACTATCTCACGTGCCATGGAATATCTAATACAGTAATCGACCGTGATTGTGTGTGTATAAAATATATATGTGTATATATATTCAAGTGTGAAAAAAAGCTTCCTTTCCCTCTTCCTCCCCCCCATCCCTATTAATGAACTATACAAATACTATAGTAAGAAAATATGGCATCTGTTTCTATGTAGGAGTGATCAAACTAGCAATGTATTGCTAAGTCAATCCTCGTTAGTATAGTGGTAAGTATCCCCGCCTGTCACGCGGGAGACCGGGGTTCGATTCCCCGACGGGGAGACTTGTGTTTTTTTTTTGGTAGGAAATATTTTTGTAGCAGTATACTTACTTACCTTGACATTGTTAGAGCTGTTTTTTTTTTTCTATCCGGATCCTTGATGAGCCCACCTATACATCATTGTATCAGTAGTCTCCAATCTCCAGTGATCTGATAATGTACCAATTCCTCTGTAATAATGGGAAGTTGTGAGCACGGGATTTTCAGGATCCTGGGAAAACTAATGAGGGATTGTTACATGTGATCAGTAATGGCAATCCGAAGGATGTAATCAGCCTTTATTAATTGTGACAGATCTGCCCATCTATGGCCGTCCTTACAATCATATGGTCTTTGGCAGAGGTAACATAATTCTCACTTTATTTACATGGGATTGATAAACATCAGAACTAGACACAAATGTAGACTAACCCAGAACAGGAGTAGAAAATCCCTTTGTGCCTGACATATGTACCCCACTATAGTGTGCTGCAGGCAGGTGACTGCCATCTAGTGGTTAAAGCAGAACTTCAGCCTATTTTTAAATAATTAAACATCAGCAGCTACAAAAACCTGTATCTGTTGACTATTATTACCCAATTACTTACCAGTCCCTGGAGTCCTAGCACTGTCTTCTCACCACTGTGGGTCATCATCATAGATTTGGGAGACACGTGTGACTTCCTGAGGAAGCACAGCTGGCTCCCTACTTGTGGCGCAGTCAGGTTTATTTACTAAAACTGGAAAGTGCAAAATCTGGTGCAGCTCTGCACAGAAACCAATCAGCTTTCAGGTTTATTTCTCAAAGCTTAACTAAACAAGATAAAGCTAGAAGCTGATTGGCTACCATGTACAGCTGCACCAGATTTTGCACTCTCCAGTTTTAGTAAATCAGCTCCAGTGAGACTGGTCCTGTAGCCTCTCTGATGTGTGTTGCGGGCTCATATGATCCCCATTGCACTGATCTGCTGTGCCGCCAGCATTACACTGCCCCCAGGGCTGTTTACAGAGGGTAAGGGTAGATTTAGAGGTGTGTCTCAATCTTCATTTTCTCTGAAGTCTGATCTGTGTTTAGATTGCAATGGTGGAGGTCGCACAATATTAAACAAATTTGCGCACAAGTTCTAAAATGGGGGGGGGGACGACTGACAGATTATGATTGAATGTTGGCGATGGAGGAATCTGTGCACAAGGACAAAAATGAGGCTCTGTCCCCATGCTGCTGAGTGTGGGCAAATATAATATTCTGACGCTGCGCAGAATCATTACATTCAGAAAATGCTGCAGCTCAGCTTAAAGGATCAGTCCACCCAGAACTGGTATTGCAGTGTTTGGTGGATGCTGGAGAGATACATCACCTGCCAGTTTCTTCTTGTCTCAGGGGTCCACACCATCCCTTCCTGGGTCTGTAAACCCACTGTGCCCATTATGGGGGGTTTCCACCATCCTTGTGATGAGTTCCTGGGTCTGTACACCTGCTGGCTGCTGTGCCCATTATGAGGGGTTCCCACCATCCCTGTGATGAGTTCCTGGGTCTGTACACCTGCTGTGCCCATTATGAGGAGTTACCACCATCCCTGTGCTGAGTTCCCGAGTCTGTACACCCGCTGTGCCCATTAGGAGGGGTTCCCACCATCCCTGTGCTGAGTTCCCAGATCTGTACACCTGCTGGTTGCTGTGCCCATTATGAGGGGTTCCCACCATGCCTGTGATGAGTTCCTGGATCTGTACACATTTACATTATGAGAGGTTCCCACCATCCCTATTTTGTGTTCCCAGGTCTGTACACCTTCTGTGCCCATTATGAGGGGTTCCCACCATCCCTGTGCTGAGTTCTTGGGTCTGTACACCTGCTGGCTGCTGTGCCCATTATGAGGAGTTCCCACCATCCCTGTGACGATTTCCCAGGTCTGTGCACCTGCTGTGCCCATTATGAGGGGTTCACACCACGCCTGTGCTGACTTCCCGGCTCTGTATAACCTGCTGTGCCCATTATCAGGGGTTCCCACCATCCCTGTTCTGAGTTACCAGGTCTGTACACCCACTGTGTCCATTATAGGGGGTTCCCACCATCCTTGTGCTGAGTTCCTGAGTCTGTACACCTTCTGGCTGCTGTACCCATTATGAGGGGTTCTCACGATCCCTGTGAGGAGTTCCCAGGTCTGTACAGCCGCTGTGCCCATTATAAGAAGCTCCCACCATCCCTGTGCTGAGTTCCCGCGTCTGTACACCTGCTTGCTGCTGTGCCCATAATGAGGGGTTCCCACAAACCCTGTGATAAGTTCCCGGGTCTGTACACCTGCTGTGCCCATTATGAGGGGTCCCACCATCCCTGTGCTAAGTTCTTGGGTCTGTACACCTGCTGGCTGTTGTACCCATTATGAGGGGTTTCCACCATCCCTGTGATGAGTTCCTGGGTCTGTACATCTGCTGGCTGCTGTGCCCATTATATGGGTCCCACTCCCCACCATACCTGTGCTGAATTCCCAGGTCTGTACACCCACTGTGCCCATTATGAGCGGTTCAGACGTCTGTACACCTGCTGTGCCCATTATGGTGGGTTCCCACCATCCATGTGCTGAGTTCCTGGGTCTGTAAACCTGCTGGCTGCTGTGCCCATTATGAGCATTTGCAGCGCTTCCCTATTTGATTAACTATGTAGCGGTTGTCAGGGTTGCAACTCCCTGATCGCCACATGTCAGGTAAACTTTGCATGCAAAGCATCGTGACCCCAACATTTAGCCCTGTCCACTGCCTATTGCAGCTTAACCACTTGAGCTCCGCAATGTTTTAAGGCCCGTACACACAATCAGAAAATTGGATGAAAAATACCTCCTTCGAAATGATTGTACGATAATATGATCGTTAGTACACAGCCTTCAAGAGCCGATCACGACAATTCATGTGAAATTATCCGATGGGACAAGCATGAACATTCTTCTCATATGATACCAAATCGTCCAATTTTTGTTTAATTAGTACAATTGACTTTCAAAAATTCAGGTCATTTTTTGCTATTCAGCACTGCACTAGTTTAACTGGTAATTGCACAGTCATGTAACGATGTACCCAAACAAAAGTTATATAATTTCTTCACACAAACAGAGCTTTTGGTGGTATTTCATCACCTTTTTCTTTTATTTTTTATTTTTTTTGCTGAATAAATTTAAAAGACTGAAAATGTTGAAAAAAAAAAAACTATTATTTTTATTTCTGCTACAAAACACGTCCAATAAAGAGCTCTATGTTTTATATACAGAGGCCTGAAACACAAGGTTTTTTTTACATCCAGACATCAGCAAGAAGAGAAAATACACATTGATCTTGTAAAAAATGTGTCCTTTCCACTTGCTGTCAGCTAAAAACACAGCACACACATCCTTATCTTTTTATGTAAACTGCTAGACTTATCGATCCACCATGTAATAGAGACAAACAAAGGCAGGCATGTTTAAAGTCCAGCCTGTATGACAACCATGGTTGCCACATAAATACAGGAGAGAAATTTGTGTAGCCACAAAGGGACAGGAAATGTGCAGGATCACCAGGTGAAAATAAAGGGAAAACCCCCGAAAAAGAAAACGAATGCAACCACTATATCTAAGGACTGGCAAGGTGCAGTACATTTTTTGTTCTTGGGTCAAGATACTCTTTAACTTCAAGAGTCTCTCACAAAAACATAAAAGACAAATATTATTATTATTCAGGATTTATAAATAATATATAATAAATATTTATGGTCGTGGCCCTATGACCGAGAGAGATGTGGATCAGGTAAACACGTGACAAGACATACAACATAAATAGACCTAAAGTGTGCCTTGGTGGTCTGGTCAGGATACCAAGAAATGGGGGCTTACCCAAGGTAAGTAATGGGTAGTTTATGAAGAAGGATGTGCTGAGAAGTGCCCTGAAAAGGTATCACGCACTGAACTGACAAAGAGCATGGGCGAGTGGGCTGCTTAAATATCCTCCGGGCTCCTCCCATAAATTCAGGCCACCATACTGGCCTTCTTATTTATGGTCGTGGCCTTATGACCTAACTTCAAGAGTCTCTCACAAAAACATAAAAGACAAATATTATTATTATTCAGGATTTATAAATAATATATAATAAATATTTATGGTCGTGGCCCTATGACCGAGAGAGATGTGGAAAGCATAAACACGTGACAAAACATACAACATAAATAGACCTGAAGTGTGCCTTGGTGGTCTGGTCGGTATGCCAAGAAAAGGGCGCAAAAGACTCAGATAGGGGAATAACTGTTAATCGAATCTTGTGTTTATTGAGCCAGCTTGGTAAAGGCTTATGCCATTTCTTCCTGAGTATTTGGGATGTATGTGGCAAAACATGTGGCCTTCCAACGGCCTAGTTTCTTGATTAGGTGGTCTGGTACTCCATGTTGGGAGGCAGCTGAGGCTTCTCCGATCTGGAAGGAATGTCCAGAGAATTGACTGGAGTTGAAGCCCAAGTTGCTTAGGGGGACCTGACATGCTTGATAAACTGGCTGCCACTCAGGGGGCTGGTTAGAAAGGGTAGTTGATGTCAACCCCGGGGCTGGTTTGTTGCGTTTTGCAGACTGTGAGATGAAGGCTGCATAGGTTCGGGAAAGCGAGTCAGGTGGTGTAGGAGCAGTGTCTGACTGCCGGAGCTGCTGACGGTAGATTTACTAGGTCGTAGGAAACCATAGAAGGCCTAGTAGATGGACGCCTGGATGACTAGGCTGAGCAAAGCCCCAAACAGACAACGAATAAATATTTCAGACATGTCCCTAAGGAAGGCACTCGTGATAGGTAGGCATTTGCCACTGACTACGGGTTGGTGCTTCTGTATGCCCTGTAGGAGGGACTTGAATGAACGGGCTGAGAATACTGACAGTTTACTGGGGTCCTGTAAGGACAGGAAATGCTGGGTGCCGGCTAGGTATAGCATGATAGTATTGTGAGAAAGGACCAGCTGCATGTGGCACTACAATATGAAGTCTAGGATGTGTCTAACGTCGCCTATCGCTGCTCCGGGGCAAGAGGCCAAAAACTTGCGGTAAGTGTTCCAAGCAGTGCGATAAGCCTTCAGTGTGTTGTGTGCCAAGGAATGGTTAAAGAGCTGGGTTGCATTGGTGAGATGTGACTTCAGTCCATCATCAGCAACGACCAGGGTGGGACAGGAGTAGTTGTTGTGACCGGGTGAAGTTGTGGATAACTGTTCTGGTACGGACTAGTTTGTAGGGGGGGAGGCTATGGCATGTGTGTCCAGAGTAACACCTAGGTGATAGAGTGTGCCGGGCCTTCCACTTTATGCTCAGTTATGGGCACGTTGAGCTTGCTGAACACTATCCTCAACCTGCCTAAATCTGCCAGTGAAGTGCCTGGTTGTTCGGTGAGCAGGGAGTCATCGAGGTGTTGGATAACCGTCTGACGGTGGGCCTGGTGTGACTTTACCTGAAATGAACTGTCTCACCCCTGTTATGTGAATGACCCTGGTGAAGATGCAAACTGTACGTTCTTCCCCTCCTATTTATTTTTATTTATCTGGGGAGATAAAATCCAACCTGGTGCCCGATAGAAACCTGAAATAACCTCAGGGAGAAAGACAGAGAAAAGATGAGTGGCCCACGTGCCACTGGAGATAAATGGCTGATTGTTTGTCACTGAGGTGTGTTTGCAAGTTAGTTTGTATGTGGGTTTGCACGTAGGTGCGTGCCGCAAAGTATTTTAAACTACTGGAGACGATATTGCGTGGTTTCAAGGGTGTCAGGTTGCTGGGGCAACATTGCTTGGTTGCAGGGGTCTCGAGTATGAAGGTTTGTTTTTGAGATGACTTTGCGTAGTTGCAAGGGTCTCAGTCTGGTTTGCTGAGACGATATTGCGTGGTTGCAAGGGTCTCGAGAGTATGAGGTTTTTTTTTTGTATATGATGAAATTGCATGGTTCCAAGGGTGAGGAGTGAGGGGTTGCTGAGACGATATAGTGTTTTGCAAGGGTCTCAAATGAGTGTCAGGCTGCTGAGACAATATTGCCTGCTTGTATGGATGCAAGGGTCTGAACGGGTGTCAGGTTGCTGAGACAAGATTGCATGGTCGCAAAGGTCTAGACGATTGTGAGGTTGCCGAGATGATATTGCATTTTACAAGGGTCTCAAATGAGTGTCAAGCTGCTGAGACAATATTGCCTGACAGTAAACGTAACGCTGCTACAGGCATTTGATGTTTCAAATGCCTCTGAACATCCGTCTGAACCCTTTTTTTTCTGCTTTCAAAAAAGCTTCTAGACTCAACTGTCTAGAAACGACTAGGCCCCTTTCACACGAATGGACCGTGCAGGTCAGCCTGTCAGTTTTTTAGGCGGACCTGAACAGACGCTCCATGCAGGTCTATGGAGCGACGGATGTCAGCGGTTACCATGTTCGCTAAAATCAGATGTAGGGCTATAGGTTCGCATCCATCCTGGCGGATTGGATGAGATCTGATGAAAACGGACATGCTGTTCGTTTTTGTCCGATCCCTTCATAGGAATCGGCAGTGCTCTTACAGGCCTCTCCCCGCTCAGTGAACAGAGACAGACCTGTCATCCGCCGGCTCAGTGGAGATCAACGGAGAGATCTCCTGCTGAGCTGGCGGACTCTGCTCAGCCGATCCGCCTCTTGGGAATGAACGTCCATTTACCAGCAGCAGTGTACATGAGGCCTAAGATGATTTGTCTGGCTGCAAGGGTCTCAATGAATGTCAGGTTGCTGGGGCGAGACTGCGTGGTCACAAAGGTCTTGATGAGTGGTAGGTTGCTCAAGAGTGATGATGTTGTGTTTTGAAGGGTCTTAACAAGGGTGTCAGGCTAGTGAGACAATTTACATGGTTGCAGGGGTCTTAACAGGTGTCCTGTTGCTAGGCCGAGATTGTGTGGTGGCAAGGTTTTTTTTTAAAAATGAGTGAGGTCATTGAGACAATATTGTGTTTTGCAAGGGTCTCAACAGGTGTCAGGTTGCTGGGCTGAAATTGCTTGGTGACAAAGGGGGTATTTATTTATTTGACAAGTGAGAGGTTGCTCAGACGATGTTGCGTTTTGCAAGGGTCTCAACAAGGGTGTCAGGCTACTGAGACAATTTGCATGGTTGCAGGGGTCTCAACAGGTGTCCGGTTGCTAGGCCGAGATTGCGTGGTGGCAAGGGTTTTTTTTTCTTTTTTTGAGGTTGCTGAGACGATATTGCATTTTGCAAGGGTATCAACAAGTGTCAGGTTGCTGGGCCGAGGTTGTGTGGTGGTAAAGTTTTATTATATATTATTATTTTTATTTATGTATTTATTAATTTTTTTAATGAGCGAGAGGTAGCTGAGACTATATTGCGTTTTGCAAGGCTCTCAACAAGAGTGACAGACTGCTGAGATGGTTTTGCTTGGCTGCAAGGGTCTCAATGAATGAGAATTGGGTTACTAAGAAAAGGATTGAAATACCTGGTTTGTTTGGCGGCTTACAGTACCTTTAAGTGAGCACTATAGGGCATAAGGACAACGTCTGTTTGATTCATAGGTTCCGTAGGGGAAACTAACGAATGATATGGGAGACAACGAATGGTAATGAATTGATAGGACATAAAGAATGTGGTAGCAAATCGTACTTGCAACAGTGGGCCATGTGAGTGAGTTTGTGGCGGACTGTGGCTGGAGTGCAACATATCGGGAAGGTGTGGCGTGATGCTGTGCATGAGGCAAAGCAACAAGGTTTGGTGTATAAAAGAGAGAAGTGCATACGAATAATTCGTAAGTTCCATTGTGGGAACCAAACACATAGTACGGGCGACACCGCGAGTGGCCACAAATTTTGACATGACAAACACGGTAACGAATCCTACTTGCGACTGGGTACGCATTGGATTGGAGCGGGTGTGCAACACACCCTAAGAGTGTGGTGTGGCGCCACGCATGACACGTGGAAAATAACTTTGGTTTGGTAAATAAATGAGAGAAGAACCGTGTACAAACGATTCGGAAGTTCCACTGCGGGAACTAAAACACACAGCATGGCAACAACGAATGGCAACTGTAGAAAGTATGCAATGTATTTGATATGAATCTGTTGCAAAGAGAAATGACTCTGTTACGAATCGGTTGTAAGAAGTATGAAATGAATCCGATACGAATCGGTAGTAAGGAGTATTAAATTAATCTGTAGAGTGTATGCCACCCCTTGCTCTGAAACTGAACACACCAACCACCCAGCCCCCCAGGCTAATCAAATGCAGACAAGGCACCAGGTGGGTCTAAATACCATCTCAATCAGCCACAGAACCCGCACAAACAATACATGCTCATCTGCAAATGGATGAGATGGCAACCCCATAGACAGTGAATCTTATAACCAGTGAAGCCTATGGAGAGTGATATTGAACAATGATCGTCAATGCTTTGGAGGCTTGGATTTACAAATGAATCATATGTTTGGCAGAAGGAACTTATGATTGTACTACGCCTGTGCCGATTGATGTCGGAACATGAGCGACAACATCTCGGAGGCAGGTTTTTTACGAAAGGGATGCAGGATAGGAAGCATTATGAATCGCAAGATTTGCACATGTTACGAAAAGGTTTGAATACTACCTGCAACATTGAATAGAATTGTAATACTGATCCTAGCGCACAAAAGGACTTACACTTTATCTGCACAAACAGCTGCTGTTATAAATCATACATCAACTCTGAAAATATGCACAAATACAGTCCCAACCTAAGTTATAAACAGTACTCCCGCATTAACAGCGCTCTAATCCATTGATCAAATAGATATTTGCCAAAAACAAATATACACTAAACATTAGTGCAATTAAATTAATATAAAATTCATAAAAAGTCCAAAAGGTAAGGTCAAAGTTCATAAAAAGAGTGAAGTGAATTGAGCAGGAATCTCCCACGAGGACCATGAATGGAGAAGCCGCAATGCACTTGCGATCGAATGCACAGACTCACGAACATGAGGTGCTGAAAGGAGCCGGCCTAGTGACATGTCGTATCCCGCACTGAACCGACAAAGAGCATGGGCGAGTGGGCTGCTTAAAGGGGAGGGCCACCCTGAAAAACAAAAAAATGTTAAAAATTACAAAAAATCTAAAAAAAAAAAAATGAAAATTTTTTTATTTTTTTACTTACCAGAAATGCCTGTTGCTAGGCACTTTCTCCTAATCTTCCTCTTCCTCCTCCGCGGAGATCTTCTGTCTTCTGTCTTCGTCGCGGCGTCTTCTGGGTAATGAGTCGCGCTGTGTTCTGGGAACTGTGTGTTCCAGAACACAGCGCATCCCATTCAGAAAGCGCTGCGGGACTCGCGCATGCGCAGTAGCTGCGGGACTCGCGCATGCGCAGTAGGAAACGGGCAGTGAAGCCATAAGGCTCCGCTGCCTGTTTCCCTTACAAGGGATGGCGGCGCCGGGACCCGAGAGCCGAGGGACGGGTCGGCCTCGGGCGGCCGACATCACGGGCGCCCTGGACAGGTGAGTGTGTTTATTAAGTCAGCAGCTGCAGTGTTTGCAGCTGCTGACTTTTTTTTTTTTTTTATAACCGGCCCTCCGCTTTAACCACTTCAATACCAGGCACTTAGACACCTTCCTGCCCAAGCCAATTTTCAGCTTTCAGCTCTGTAGCAATTTGAATGACAATTGTGCGGTCATACAACATTATACCCAAACAAATTTTTTATCATTTTGTTCCCACAAATAAAGCTTTCTTTTGGTGGTATTTGATCACATCTGCGATTTAAATTTTTTGTGCAGCAAATAAAAAAAGACCGAAATAAAAAAAAAAAAAAGTTTTTCTTTGTTTCTGTTAAATTTTTTTGTAAATAAGTACGTTTTCTTCCTTAATGACGGGCACTGATATGGCTGCACTGATGGGCACCGATGAGGTGGCACCAATGAGGTGGTACTGATGAGGTGGCACTGATGATGGGCACTGATAGGCGGCACTGATAGGTGGCACTGGTATGTAGCACTGATGGGCACTCATAGGTTGCACTGATGGGCACTCATAGGTGGCACTGATGGGCACTCACAGGCGGCATTGATGGGTACTTTTGGGTGGCACTGATGGGTACTTATGGGTGGCACGGATAGGTGGCATGGATAGGCACTGATAGGTGGGCACGGATGGGCACTGGTAGGTGGCACTGCTGGACACTGATGGGTGGCACTGATGGGTGGCATTGCTGGGTGATGGGTGGCACTGATTGGTACATGATGGTGCCAGTCAGTGCCCATTTGTGGGCACTGACTGGCACAGATTGGGCATCATTTGCACATGTGGATGGCCAGGAGGTACATACCTGGCCATCCACATGCTGCCCACTTCCCTGGTGGTCCTAGTGGATACCCTGAGGGTCCAATGTGGTCATCTGAGGAGGGCTGCGCTGATAAACAATCAGCGCAGACCCCCCTGTCAGGAGAGCCACCGATCGGCTCTCCTCTACTCGTATCTGTCAGACGCGAGCAATGAAAAGCGGATCACCGGCTTTTCCTGTTGACATTGTGATCAGCCATGATTGGACACAGCTGATCACGTGGTAAAGAGCCTCCGCTAGAGGCTCTTTACCGAGATCAGTGTAGCGGCGTGTCAGACTGCTACACCGCTCCACCGATGGCCGCGATGCGTGCCCCCATGCATGTATATGTATATGCAAAACGCTGCATTTTGTGTGAAAAAGTCCCTGCCCCCTTTCCAAAAAAGCAGGGGCACAAGAATGCATTTATGTGAACATGTTCCATAGGAACCCATGTTAAAAAATTTCCCTGCATTTCTGCAAAATACATCAAAAATGCATTAGTGTAAATGGAGCCTAATACCTGAATATGCTTTCATCTAAACTAGGGGTCTCAAACTGGTGGCCCTCCAGCTGTTGTGAAACTACGAGTCCTATCATGCCTCTGCCTGTGAGAGTCATGCTTCTAACTGTCAGCCTAGCAAAGCTTCATGGGACTTGTAGTCTTACAATAGCTGGAGGGCCGCCTGTTTGAGATCCCTGAAAACCATTCCATTGTAGCTCTGGCTGTATGTTTAGGGTTGTCGTCCTGCTGGAAGGTGAATCCCGGCCCCAGTCTCAAGTGTTTTGCAGACTCTAACAGGTTTCCCAAGATTGCCCTGTATTTGGCTCCATCCATCTTTCCATCAAATCCGACCAGCTTCCCTGTCCCTGATGAAGAAAAGCATCCCCACAATATGATGCTGCCGCCACCATGTTTCATGGTGGGGATGGTATGTTCAGGGTGATGTGCAGGTGTTAGTTTTCTGCCACACATAGCGTTTTGCTTTTAGGCCAAAAAGTTAAATTTTGGTCTCCTCTGACCAGAGCACCTTCTTCTGTTTTTGCTGTGTCCCTCACATGGCTTTTCACAAACTGCAAACGAGACTTCTTTTGGCTTTCTTTCAACAATGGCTTTCTTTTTGCCATTCTTCCATAAAGGACAGATTTGTGGAGTGGACGACTAATGCCCTGTACACACGGTCAGAAATTCCGACGGAAAATGTCCGATCGGATTATATTGTCGGAAAATACGATCGTGTGTGGGCCCTATTGGACTTTTTCCATCGGAAATTCCGATGGAAAAAATTTGAGAGCAGGATCTAAATTTTCTGGAAAAAAAATCTGATCCGACTTTTTCCGATCGTTTGTAGAGAATTCCGACGGACAAAGGGCCACACATGCTCAGATCAAATTATGAGACCAAAGCTATTGGCTACTAGCCTCTAGGTAGTCCCGTTGTACGCAACGAACGTCACCACATTCCGAACGATTGAATTTTTCAACAACTTTGTCCGACCGTGCGTATGCAACACCAGTTTCGGACAAAATACGTCGGAAAAAAAATCCAACGGATTTTGTGGTCGGAATGTCCGACCGTGTGTACAGGGCCTGTGGACAGATTCTCTCACCTGATCTGCGGATCTTTGCAGCTCCTCCAGAGTTACAATGGGCCTCTTGGCTGCTTCTCAGATTAACTACTTAACAACCAGTCGCTGCAGTTGTACTGCAGCAGGTTAGCTCTCCTGTGCAAATCGCCATCATTGTACATCAGGCGCGAACACGGCGATCTGTGCCCATTCTCTAGCGGGGGAGCCAATCAGTGGGTCCCACAAACTCGATGTCTGCCGGCCACCCACGATTTCTCCACAGAGAGGTAGAATGGGGATCTGTTTGTTTACACTGGCTGATCCCAGTTCTGTCAGAGGAGTAGAGTGAGATTGTCTGTTCCTAGTGATTATGTACAGTGATCTCTCTCTACTCCCTTTCAGTCCACGTCTCCCACAGTTAGAAAGCACCTCCCCAGGGAACATTTAACTCTTTGATCGACCCTAGTGTTAACCCCTTCCCTGCCAGTGTCATTTATACAGTAATCAGTGCATTTTTATAGCATTGATCGCTGTTTAAATGTCACTGGTTCAAAAATAGTATCAAAAGTGTAATTTCTTTGTACAGACTCCTATCAGCCTGTCATTGCTCTGTAGAAACTCATATCGGGCCTGGCCTTGTTCTGTATAGTCTCCTATCGACCAGTCATTGTTCTGTACAGACTTCTATCGGACTGTCATTGCTTTGTAGAGACTCCTATGGGCATGTCATTGTTCTGCACAGACCCCTATGGGCTATCATTGTTCTGTACAGATGCCTATGGGCCTATAATTGTTCTGTACAGACTCCTATGGGCCTATCATTGCTCTGTGCAGACTCCTATGGGCATTTCATTGTCCTGCACAGACTCATATGGGCCTGTCATAGCTCTGTACAGTCCCCTATGGGCCTGTCATTATTCTGTACAGACTCCTATGGGCCTGTCATTGTTCTGTACAGACTCCTATGGGCCTGTCATTGCTCTGTACACTCCCCTATGGGCCTGTCATTGCTCTGTACAGACTCCTATGGGCCTGTCATAGCTCTGTACAGCCTCCTATGGGCCTTTAATTGTTCTGTACAGACTCCTATGGGCCTATGATTGCTCTGTGCAGACTCCTATGGGCATGTCATTGTCCTGCACAGACTCATATGGGCCTGTCATAGCTCTGTACAGTCCCCTATGGGCCTGTCATTATTCTGTACAGACTCCTATGGGCCTGTCATTGTTCTGTACAGACTCCTATGGGCCTGTCATTGCTCTGTACACTCCCCTATGGGCCTGTCATTGCTCTGTACAGACTCCTATGGGCCTGTCATAGCTCTGTACAGCCTCCTATGGGCCTTTAATTGTTCTGTACAGACTCCTATGGGCCTATGATTGCTCTGTGCAGACTCCTATGGGCATGTCGTCATTGTCCTGCCCGGACTCATATGGACCTGTCATAGCTCTGTACAGTCCCCTATGGGCCTGACATTGTTCTGTACAGACTCCTATGGGCCTGTCATTGTTCTGTGCAGACTCCTATGGGCCTGTCATTGCTCTGTACAGACTCCTATGGGACTGACATTGTTCTGTACAGACTCCTATGGGCCTGTCATTGTTCTGTGCAGACTCCTATGGGCCTGTCATTGCTCTGTACAGACTCCTATGGGACTGACATTGTTCTGTACAGACTCCTATGGGCCTGTCATTGCTCTGTACAGACTCCTATGGGACTGACATTGTTCTGTACAGACTCCTATGGGCCTGTCATTGTTCTGTACAGACTCCTATGGGCCTGTCATTGTTCTGTACAGACTCCTATGGTCCTGTCATTGTTTTGTACAGACTCCTACGGTCCTGTCATTGTTTTGTACAGACTCCTATGGTCCTGTCATTGTTTTGTACAGACTCCTATGGGCCTGTAATTTCTCTGTCTTCCCAGCACACAGCTGTTGGTATACCGGTCTCCTGTGTGAATGTGGCCTTGCGTTTTCTTGCAGCACAACATTGAGCCTTTGTAATAAAGATGACTTCCTCCGTGTTTTTCCATGTTGATATTGTACATTCGTGTAGCATGAATGACTATGAGGATCAGAGATTTTCTATGATACACCAGCACGGAGGTGATAGTGTGCTGTGGGGACAGTGATCTGAGTAGGCGCCATTAATATGAATGTTGTGCACAGACTGCAGATATATCCCCATGACTAAGCAACAAAGGATAGGATGTTATGAGGGCCCTGTAAATCCCCTCCCCCCGGGGTTTATATTTCTCCTCCAGGATAACACATAGAGCTAAAATGGAGAAAACAATGTCTCCATATACAGGACTGTCTATTCGTCCCCTTTATGTACATATATTAACAGCGGACACAAAGGAACATTCACGGCGACAACAGAGCGCCCCATTCCAGCACCTTCCCTCTACTGTACATGAGGGTCAGCCAATCATGAGCCGGCTACGTACGCCTCACATACAGCTTGGTGTATCCGTGCGCCGGACCCCGGCCTTCTGCCTCATAAATATATATTGCTTGTATCAAAGGCGTATCCATAGTGAGCATTATAGAGCGGCACGGCCGTACTACACACCAGGGTAACATACGAGGCTTTTCCTTTACCCTCCAATGTTAAATAGACCCTGGGGCCGGTTTAGCGGAAGGATACATAGGCGGACTATAAAAGCTGAGCGGTGAGCTATTGACGCATTATCTTTCTGGTGATTTCGGGAGGACGTGTTTCTGAGAAGCCATTGCAGTAAGTTACCTACCACACAGTTCGCAGTATTTGTATCAACGTCTGGGGACTGTAGGCAGCACAGTGGGGCTTGTGCTGGATATATATATATATATATATATATATATATTATATAGTGGGAGGTTAGACGCCACTTTGCCCCCCTTCGTTGTGTGCTCACACTAGGCTCTAAAATGTCTTAGTTTTTTTTTTCTATACACATTTCCCGTGGCTGTGTGAGTTATTGGTGGGGAGAGGGCCGGTCATAGACGTGTGCGTAGCGCGGGCAGACGGGGCCCGCCATTACTAACGGTAGATGGAGGAGGAGGGTGGGCGGGGCCTGGTGTTGGGTGTGTTCCTGGCCGATTAGTGGACTTTTATTTCCTGTAGGCTTGTTATATACACGTATCACTGGATAATGACAGGCTTTTGAGCCAGCGTGTTTTCTGGCAGAGATTCTGAAAGCCTGTGTGCGCAGTAATTGTAGCTGATGCTGAAGTTGTAATACAAAAGTGGATGATCTATCCTTTAGGCTACGTTCACATGACTAAACATTTCAAGGGAAAGTTCAGTCAACATTTAAAGCGGGCCTTCAGTCATATTTCAACTTTCCATTTATTAAATCATCTGCTCTTGTGTTTTTAACTTTGGATAGTAACTTTATTACTTGCAGGGGGGAAAAAATGCCTCGTACAACCCACTTTCATGTCTGGTAAAAAGTCTAGGTGTATGACCTCATGCACACCTCTCACTCTTGTGAGTTTGCCAGGAAGGAAGATGAGTCATGAGGACCAATGGAAGCTGCAGAGCTGGAGGTGTGCCTCTAACTCCACGAAATGGATGCAGTGGAGGGAAGTTTCTACAGCAGATTTGGAAAGTACAGAATCCCAGTATATGTTAACTACTTAAGCCCTGGACCATTTGACTGGCCAAAGACTAGACCACTTATTGTGATTCGGCACTGTCGCTTTAACTGGCGGTTGTGCGATGTAGCTCCCAACACACAATTTACTTTACTTCCGCCCCTCACGCATAGGCTTTTTCAGAATCTGCCAGAAAACACGCTGGGTTAAAAAGCCTGTCATCCAGTGATACATGTATATATCAATCCTAGAGGATTTCAAATTCCACTAATTGGCCATGAACACACCCAATCTCACACGAGGCCCCACCCACCACCATTCTCCCATCTACTGTTAGTAATGGCGGGTTCGGTCTGCCTGCGCTACGCACGTCTATACAAATGCACTGATTTGTGTGTAGACACTAGCAGTGATGGGGTTAACCACTAGGGTAAGGGTTAAGTGTCCTGGGGCATGTTTCTAACTGGGGACGTGGCTTTGTGTGATGCGTCACTGATCTCTGCTCCTGATGACAGGGAGCAGAGATCAGTGACACTAGGCAGAACAGGGCGAGGCTTGTTTACATTAGCATCTCTCCGCTCTTCCTCCCCATGAGGCCATTGCAGGTATCCCCGCGGCGACACTGCGGGACCTGCAACACGACTCGTGGAGGTCCCGGCTGGTGCACATGTGATGGCGCAGCGGCAAATTTCAACGGATGTGCAGGTACGTCCATGCCGGTCGGGAAGTGGTTAAATATTCAAAGTGATTGAAGGGAAGCTTCATAATGGCAGATTTCCCTTTTTTTTTTTTCCTAACCACTTGCTGACTGTCCCATAGTAAAAAAAAATACTTCATTACTGTGATGTTAAATACTGGGGTTCTGGCAGCAGCTAGCTGCCATAACTGTTATTTTATACTATGGGCACTTCTGCATCAGATTAAAGTGGTCCCATGGACACATTTGCTGCAGGATCGCTGGTGGGGGAGGTGCCCCTGCTGCTTCTGCCCAGAGTGAATCCTGTCATTTCCAGTTCTCGGGCTAAAACGAGAGCAATAACTCTTGGGCAAGACCTCATCTAATTTAAAGTTGTCCAATTGTTAGAGGTTGTGGCTGCCTGAAGTCGTGCTCCTCTCCGTGGCATCAGTATTGCAAGTGCGGGACCTGGCTTTGACAGCTTGCAGCTGCACAGCCAGGTGCCCATGCACAATTTGAGCTGTGCCTTAGTGGCTGGGCAAAATTCTGAGACGTGTCCTGGAAGATTGCAGGGAGGAGTTGTCTAGGGGGCAAGAGCGCAAGTGGGAGCTAGGTGGAACTCTGCTATAAACGGGTAACATGTAAACATTTTCAAAGCGCAGCTATGGGGATTTTTAAACTGTTTTCGCCTTTCCACAAGCTTGGGCAATCTTAAATCATAACATATTGGGTATCAGGGCTGCACAATTAATTGTCAAGAATCGGTTTCACAATTCTTTCTATTAAAAGTATTCTCTCGGCTCTTTTGAAACCACAGCCCTCAGGAGAAACTGGGCAGTCTGCCAAGAATCCAAACAGTCTTTATCAGTTGAACTTGAGTATAAACATTGTAACAATTTGTCAATGGAATAGATTGTGTGTATTAAAACTTTTAACCAGAAAGGTTATCCCATCTTTTTTGTGTATAATGTGAAAGATTTTACGTTGCGAGAATCGTGATCTTTTTATTTTATGCAAAAAAAAATTGATTCTCATTTTGGCCAGAATCTTGCAGCTCTTCTATCTACTTGGCTAACGGCTTTCACCTTGTACAAAAATTGTGTGTTTTCTAAACTCAAAAGACTGCTGCGCAAATACAGTGTGACATAAAACATTGCAATGGCCGAAGGTACATATTTAACCACTTGTAAAGTGTGTGGGGGCTCTAGAAAATTATTTAGAATCCCCAAATAGTCATTGCAACATATGTCGCACTGTATTTGGACAGTAGTCTTTCAAATGCAGGTTGCCTATTTAGAGGAGATGCACTAGAATTCTTGCTCTAACAATTGATACCTCATGTGTGATTTGAACAGTTTACATAAGTGGGTGTGACTTGCATATGCATTTGCTTCTGCATGCAAGAAGGGATGGGTGCTTTAAATTCTTTATTTTACATTTTTGATTGTCCCTTTTAATTTTTATCACTGATTCCTTTTACAACAGGAGGGTCAAACTGAAAGCCCTCCAGATGTAGAACTAAAAGTCCCATCTGTTTCCTTTTTGCTTTAAAAAAAAAAAAAAAAAAAAAAAAAATTGCAGTGCATCAAAGGTACTATATACTTGGCACTGCCTGCTGTTAAAGTGGTTGTAAAGGCTTGGGGTTTACGAGCAGCATTTTGGTCTGACTTCAGTGCATTGACTATTAATGCATGCATGTTAAATGGGTTGTAAAGTCAGAAGGGTTTTTTTTTTTTTTTTTTTTCCTTAACACATTAAGATAAGCTACCTGTGCAGCAGCCCACCCGAGCCCCCTCTATCCAGCAATGTCCATGTGCCTTGACTGTCTGTGACTTAGCAGTGCCACCATTGGCTCCTGCTGCTGTCAAACTTGGTTAGCCAATCAGAGGGGATGGGGCCAAATGGCAGCTCCATATCTGTATGGAAACGTGAAGCTGCTTTTGCTGTTGGGTCACCCAACGGGAGGGGTCAGGAGCTCCAGACAGGGATCTAAGAGGATCTGGGCTGCTCTGTGCAAAACCATTACACAGAGCAGGTAAGTATAACATGTTGTAATAGACTTTACACTCTCTTTAAGGCAAATAATTCAAGTGGTTTGCAAGTGTACTAGAATGTGTTTCCAGCCCTCTGTCATCAGTGGACTGTTGCAACACATGGACAAACGTTAATGCATTTGTGCTAACATTGCAGGAATGTTGATGCCCTCAGTGTTGGGTGACAATAAGCCAGATTTTTTATTTTGTCATTAACCATTTTAATTATCTGACTCTATTTTTTTTATTTTCTCCTTTTATTATAGACCATGCAGATATTTGTGAAAACACTTACAGGGAAGACAATCACCCTTGAGGTTGAACCAAGTGACACCATTGAAAATGTCAAGGCTAAAATTCAAGACAAAGAAGGGATCCCACCTGACCAGCAGAGATTGATCTTTGCTGGAAAGCAGTTAGAAGATGGCCGTACACTTTCTGACTATAATATTCAGAAAGAGTCAACTTTGCACCTAGTTCTTCGACTTCGCGGTGGGATGCAAATATTTGTTAAGACCTTGACTGGTAAAACCATAACTCTGGAGGTGGAGCCAAGTGATACCATTGAGAATGTGAAGGCCAAAATCCAAGATAAGGAAGGTATCCCACCTGATCAACAGAGGCTAATATTTGCTGGCAAACAGCTAGAAGATGGTCGCACTCTCTCAGACTACAACATCCAAAAAGAATCCACTCTCCACCTGGTTCTCCGCCTAAGAGGTGGTATGCAGATATTTGTCAAAACTTTGACTGGCAAAACAATTACTCTAGAAGTTGAACCAAGTGACACAATTGAGAATGTGAAGGCTAAAATTCAAGACAAAGAAGGCATTCCCCCAGACCAGCAAAGACTGATTTTTGCAGGCAAACAGCTGGAAGATGGCCGCACCCTCTCAGACTACAACATCCAGAAAGAATCCACCCTCCATCTTGTCCTCCGTCTAAGAGGAGGAATGCAAATCTTTGTGAAGACCTTAACAGGGAAGACAATTACTTTGGAGGTGGAGCCCAGTGATACAATTGAGAATGTGAAGGCCAAAATCCAAGACAAGGAAGGCATCCCTCCAGATCAGCAGAGGCTGATTTTTGCTGGGAAACAGCTGGAAGATGGTCGCACCCTTTCAGACTACAATATCCAGAAGGAATCCACTCTGCACTTGGTGTTGCGTTTGAGGGGTGGTATGCAGATTTTTGTTAAGACCCTTACTGGCAAAACTATTACTCTGGAGGTTGAGCCAAGTGACACCATTGAGAATGTGAAAGCCAAAATTCAAGACAAGGAAGGGATTCCTCCAGACCAGCAGAGGCTGATTTTTGCTGGGAAACAACTTGAGGATGGTCGTACACTCTCAGACTACAACATCCAAAAGGAATCCACTCTCCATCTTGTGCTCCGACTTAGGGGTGGGATGCAGATCTTTGTCAAGACCCTAACTGGCAAAACAATTACTCTAGAAGTTGAGCCAAGTGACACAATTGAGAATGTGAAGGCTAAAATTCAAGACAAAGAAGGCATTCCCCCAGACCAGCAAAGACTGATTTTTGCAGGCAAACAGCTGGAAGATGGTCGCACCCTCTCAGACTACAACATCCAGAAAGAATCCACCCTCCATCTTGTCCTCCGTCTAAGAGGAGGAATGCAAATCTTTGTGAAGACCTTAACAGGGAAGACAATTACTTTGGAGGTGGAGCCCAGTGATACAATTGAGAATGTGAAGGCCAAAATCCAAGACAAGGAAGGCATCCCTCCAGATCAGCAGAGGCTGATTTTTGCTGGGAAACAGCTGGAAGATGGTCGCACCCTTTCAGACTACAATATCCAAAAAGAATCCACCCTCCATCTTGTTCTCCGTCTAAGAGGAGGAATGCAAATATTTGTGAAGACCTTAACTGGTAAAACCATTACTCTAGAAGTGGAGCCAAGCGACACTATTGAAAATGTAAAGGCCAAAATTCAAGATAAGGAAGGCATTCCTCCAGATCAGCAAAGGCTCATCTTTGCCGGAAAACAGCTGGAAGATGGCCGCACTTTGTCTGATTATAACATTCAGAAGGAATCTACTCTGCACCTTGTCTTGCGCCTGAGGGGTGGTTTTTAAGATGACAATCTGTAGTACTGCTTTTCCTTTCATTTAAGTTCATGCTTCTGTTGCACTTTTGTTTCAATAAAGTAATTGCATTCCACAAATTTGCCTTGTTTTGTATATACTGTTGGCAGAATGACAACCTTTTTGGCTGATTATAGCCAATTGAGTGGGTGGGAGTAAGCACTGATTTGGATTTTTTTTTTTTTTTTTTTTTTTCTCTCTCCCAAGCCTTGGATAACTAGAAGTGGTTATAAAGTGCATGCCCCAAGGACTGGGCATATTTTCAGTGACATTTGGTGTGCTTTGCACAAATACCACAATATTCTGATTGAGCATTCGACAGTAATGAGGCTGTTTATAGACCTCTGTGCAGGAACCAACACAGATGTTTTGGCCCTGAAGTCAGATTGTATTGCAGAGTTTAAGTCGTTCAAGTTAAGCTGAACTTGCACGATTTCTAACGCAGCAATGTGAACTTGGGCTGATGAATGTGTAGGGGATGGTGTACAGCAGCAAGTTTTTGGGAGGTATAGTGGAGTATACTAAATAGTGCAGCAGCTTTGTAAGGTAAAATCTCAGTATTTTTAAAAGCGCTCCTACAATATTTCTCACTAGGGATGAGCCTGATCAAGTTGAATGTAAGTTTGACTCGAGCATCGGGTGTTCTCTGAACAGAAAACTATATGCAGTGTTTGAAGCAAATTCAAAAGCTGCCAGATCACTATGATTTAGAACAGCAAAATGACATTTCTAAAGGAAAACTCATTTAAAACCGATCACAGCTGTAATGAATTGCCAGGTCTTGGCAATACAGATAATTGAAGAAAAGATTGTAACCTCTTCTCCCCCCCCCCCCCCTTGGTTCTGGTATGAATATTAAGGGGAACCCCAAATCAAAATTTAAGTGTGTGGAGGTCCCCCTCAAATCCATACTAGGCCTTTTGGGTCTGATGGAAATAAAGGGGAATCCTGTGCCAAATTTAAAAAAGCGTAGGGTTCCCCCCCCCCCAAAATCCATACCAGACCCTTATCCGAGCATACAACCTGACAGGAAAAGCCCTCCCCCACCTTGTCTCCAACATGAGGACAAGGTGGGGGGGCTACCTCCAAAGCACCCTCCCCTATGTTGTGGCCTGGTACAGTTCAGGACTAGGTGACCCCTACTTTTTGGGGTTCCCCTAAAATCCATACCAGGCCCTTTGGGGGAGAAGAGTGAATAAAAAAAAAAAAATTCATTACAGCTGCAATGTCTTAAATGTTTTTTTTTTTTTTTTTCCCTATAGAAATTTAATTTTGCTGTGGTACTGTTCTAAACATGGGCCACTTTACACGCATACTATAGACGTCCCCCCAGGCACGGTATTTAAAGGCATTTTTCACTCTTAGCAATTAAAATCACTGCTCCAAAAAAAGCCATTTAAATAAAAATGTTTGCATTGATGCATGTCCCCTGGTGCATGACCCTAAACTTTTTTTTTTTTGACAACTTGCATATAAGCCTTAAATCACTTTTCTGATTATTCATGTTGGTGTTCGTGTGTTCTGACTTTTTTTTTTTTTTTTTTACCTGTTCTGCTGAGAACCGGACAGGAAGGTGTTCCGCTCATTCCTGTGACTTGGACATTTTGTAGATGGGCAACTCCTAGCCTCATATTTTGGAAGCACTAATCAATAACTACTGCAGTAGGGAACAGACACAAAGACACGCTGAGCATCTTTCCAAATAACTGTTCTGTTTTATTATGATGCAATTGAAGGCTTTTATACACATGATTACATGGGTATCACATTAATATTACAATTGTACATTTTTTTTGTAATAAGGGGCATTACATAGGCAGGCTAACCCTAATCAGGACTCATAAGAATGCAAAACATGTACTGAAAACATTAGTGCAATGTGCACAGTGAGGGCGTTGTGCAATACATATAAAATAGGATATGATTTTATATACAGAACTTACAAATGTCCATTAGTCGCCTCTTTTGATCACTAACCATACCTGCTATCACCTTTTAACCTCCACACGCTTAGAGCCGGTTCACACAGCGGGCGAGGCGACACGACTCACCCTCGCAAGTCGCCCCCGTTCTGTACAATGGAACCGTTCTGAGAGGAGCGACTCGAGTCGCTCCGACTCAGAAAAAAGGTTCCTGTACTACTTTTGGGCGACCTCGGGCGACTTGCATTGACTTCTATACAGAAGTCATCTGCAAGTTGCCGCTGAGGTCGCGGCGAGGCAATTCGGAGTCGCCTCGCCTGCAGTGTGAACCGGCCCTTAGGTGGAGGTAGTCCTGGCCAAAGAGGCAAACTCTAGTGTTTAGAAAATAATGGCTGAGCAGCTTTTTTTCATGGGGAAAAAAAAAGACTTCATTGTGAAATATAAGACATTTACAGAGTACTGCTGTTGCCAGTATTTTTGGTATGCTGGCTTAGCACATGTAAACAGGCAATTCTACATAAAATAGAAGAGGTACAAAAGACAAATATAATTTCAACATGGCTCAACTACTTTTCAAATATATATCTTACAATTAAAGTAATTGAATCATAAAGTGCCCTAGATTGGGATTGCAAGAGGGGAACAAATCAAACACAGATTTCTTTCATTTAGTAATTTTTTTTTTGCAGTGTCTGGTGTGGATCTAGGTGACTTTTCCTTCCAAGTTTTGCAGAACTGTACATTAAAAAGCAGAAGATAGCAGAGGGAGGAGGCCAGCGATAAGACCCCTGCAGACGAAAGAAGAGAAGACCCCCTGGAGCTGTCTAATAAAGTATTTTAAAAACTTTACAACGTACCCCATACTCAATCACATAGGATAGGGGGCCCCCTTATTAAAATGTGCTCCCAGATTCTGATAAGCCCACCTGCCTGCAGACCACAAAAACCAATGGCCTGAGTTGTCGGGAAGAGACCCTTGTCCTCATCAACATGGGGACAAGGTGCTTTGTGCCCTTCCCCAAAGCACCTCCCATGTTAAGGGCACAAGGCCAGGTACGGCTCAGGAGTGGGGGGGGGGGAGGTGCTTGTGCCCACCCCCTTTCCTGACTGGCAGGGCTTTGTGCTCCAATAAGGGTCTGCTATGGACTTTAGGGGGAACCCCACGCCGTTTTTTTGGCGTAGGGCTTCCCCTTTAAATCCATACCAGGTGACAGGGCTAGCAAGGTGTCAATCTCGCCAATGGAGGTGGCGACATTGACTTCCTTCGCTAGTTCTGTCTACCTGGAGCCACGTTCAAAATTAACAGACTTTTCTCCGTGTGTGGGCAAGTCCGTTCATTTCAAAAGTCGGCAGACTACCACACAGACGGACGGATTGTGTGCGGTGAACAATTTTGAGTCAAGACTTGGGAACAAAAAGTCCACCGGAGCCCACAGACAGAGTCTGCCGGATAATTAGATTGTATGTACGTCGCCTGGTCTGCTTCCATGTGTGAGTTTTAATGTTAGTATGGCTACCTCAGCAAGAATCTGGAAGGGTGAAAACAGCCGATCAAATTAACTTAGCATGCTTGATTGGTTTACCTGCCAAAGTAAGAACAAACTTCTGGCCCATTAAATGGAACCAAAAGCTCTCTAAAGCTCAACTATCTATATAAATATACACTTTTTAAAACATTTTTTTATAGCTCACAGGCTTTGCTAAAATATAGAGCTCTGCTTCTGGAGCTGGGAGAAAGGATCCAATGACTGAATACAGAGTATCCTTCTGGGTGATAAACTGCATACTCAGTATAAAACCAGGAATAACTACCAAAAATTAAATATCTGGGTCTTCAGGGAGCGTGTTCTGCACTGGGCTCACAGCAGCTGATTCATACGTCATCAGTTTAACACATGGTTTTTCTTTGTCTCTAGCCTCCTCCAATAGAGGCAATAAGGTGGCTGGATTCAAATGTACATTTTCATTGTTAGATTTGTACATAAACTCATATTTTAAACCTTTCATTAGACAAACATTTAGTTAGCTGTAAATTTGCTGTGCAGGTTGTTGGACCTTTAAAAATGTAATATTTGAACAAAATAATGTCTGTAATTTTGTCTAATAGCACCTTTGCATAAAGCTACAGCTCTTATATATTGGGGTGAACCCTTCATTACTGGCTCCAGCTTGCATAAATATATTACAATGGCTTGTTTTCTATCATGCTGTTTGTGTAAGAACTCCAGTTTCATGTTTCAAAAAGACAACTTTTTCCTGGCAATATTATAATATATGGTAACAATACCCTGCAGTCATGCAGAGATGTCCATAAATCCAAAATATTCTTCTGCTTATACCCACTGCACTTACAAGGAAAAGGGGGCACATCATTTAACAATCCACACATTCTGCTTTGGATTTCAAAAATTAATTAAAACAAAAGGACCAACAATCTGTGTATGATAGACCAGAAAGCACTCAGCCACATCAAAAACTATAAAACAACTGGCTGCAGGTGGCATCTATCCTAACAGGGTGTGTGGACTTGATGTGATGGGTCTGTTATATTTAAATCTTATTTATAATTACTCTCACATCATGGGCCGCACATCAAGTTATTATGAGACCTTAATATTTCATTTTCATAGAAAAACTTCTTATCTATCCCATCCATCTTGGCTTTGTTAAACATTATGGCAGCTGTGTTCCAATTAACAACCTCATCTTAATCTTTTTTTCTTTCCACTCAATAAATGTAAAATGACAAAATTGTTATCTTAACCACTTCAGCTCCGGACCAATAAACACCTTAAGGACCAGAGGTCTTTTTGCAATTTCGCACTGCGCTGCTTTAACTGGTAATTGCGCGGTCATGCAATATTGCACCCAAACGAAATTTACACAGGGGAGGAAGCTTCTCATTGGCCAGGAGCGATCCAGAGGGGGTGGCCGAAAACCAACGGCCATCCCCTCATCACGGAGCGCTCCTGGACCGAATCGGACCGCCGTAACCAGCGGGAGGGGGTCCGATCGGACCCCCCACCCGCTGGAAGGCAATCACGTAGATGTACGTGATTATGCCTGCCTGTGCCATTGTGCTGACGTACAATGGCAATACGGCGGTCCTCAAGTGGTTAATCTAAACTAATCCCATTTTTACCAATTTCCCCATTAACCTGGATTTCATTTCCAACCAAAGGTTGTCTAAACCAGTTTCAATATATCTATATTATTAATAAAATTGTTAAACTCACATTAAAAATTAATACTCTATTACTTAATTTTATTCAATTTGTGTAATACACGGTTAAATGTAACCTTCATTTTACCATGTTTGGAAAACAGATTTAGAAATAATTGTGATCACATTGTTTATCATTTGATTTGTTAACCCGGAACATTTTGTTATAAATGTTTTGTTTAAAAAACTGAAATTGGCATGGTGTCCTTCCAGCTTATCACCGACCTCTCATCCCAGTCACATTCTTTCATGAGAGCACAAAGGAGGGGGTCACATCTGCATACATGACACACACAAGAGATTGAACTAAAGGTTCCAGCATTTACACGCATACACAAATATCTCTAAAATTCGCTTACATTTTTCCCATTTGTACATAACACATGCATATCATTCTCTCACTTTCTTTTAACTCTTTTAATATTTCCTTGCTTAACTTCTGCATTGCTTATTTTGTTCTGATATCCTTTGCATCCAATGTATTGTAATACCATACTTCGCATACTGCACCTTCTATGATCAGACAGGTTTTGTCGTGCCATTTTCAACAAATCAACTGTATATTGGGATTGATCAATTTTTGAATGTGTATCCCATAACTTGTAGATGCTTTAACCACTTCAGCCCCGGAAGGATTTGCCTCCTTCCCTACCAGGCCAATTTTTGCAATATGGCACTGCGTCACTTTAACTGACTGACAATTGCACAATCATGTGATGTAACCAAACAAAATTTTATTTTTTTTCTTCACCACAAATAGAGCTTTCTTTTGGCTGTATTTGATCACCTCTGTGAGGTCCTTCGGCTCCGGGAACATGCGGTGGGCGTGCTTGCTAGATTGTCTTAAAGGAGCGAGGTATACCTACGGTGATTTGCGCAACCGTGCCAACCTGCCACAGTATAACTGCGGCGGCTGGTCGGCTAGCGGTTAATTTTCACACAAACCAATTAGCCACTTCAGTCCCGGAAGGCAAGTGGTTAATGTACACTTATTGGGGTCCCCCCCCCCCATTTAATAAAAACTTAAACCCCAGTGGTGATCAAATGCCATCAAAAGAAAGCATTTGAAAATCTATACATTTAATTTGTGCACAGAGTTGCACGACTGTAATTGTCAGTTAAAGTAGCAGTGCCGGATAGCAAAATAAGTGCGCTGGTCATGAAAAAGGGGGGGGGGGGGTTAAAAGCTGGAGCTCAAGTGCTTAAAGCAAGTATTGATGGACAGTCTGCTTAGATGACTGCACCACTTTTATTTAAAAGGCAGCAACACAGAAATGATCCTCTGGTTGGTGTCATTGTGCCTCACTGATGCATGGCAGAAGATTGTGATTTGGATCTGACATTAGAGAAAGATTACACAGGCATTCTCTGAAGTTGACCAAATTACAAACATGGCCACTGCCCCCACCTACAACTGGTCTATTGCAGCAAGGAGCACTGGAAGAGTGACGTATGTCAAACAAATACATGGAGATTTCTAAGCTCAAACTAACTTGTCAGTGACAAATCAAATCGACCTGTCTAACAATATGCATTAACAGGGGTTTAGTCTGCATACATTTGAAAAGGCATGCATAAGCTACAGGCACTCTGTTTTCTGTAGTTCTTAGCCCTGGCTTCTGGCTCTCCACAGTGGGAGCACATGCATATTTATGGATAAGTGAGGACAAGTAGCCTGGAAGGGGTCCACCCCTCCTTTAAAGCTACAGGGGCGCACTGAACACCCAACACATAGCACTATGGCATTCCCTAAAGTCGTGGAATTGTGAACTGAGACATGAATCCTATTTTATAATCTGGCATATAGACTGCCCAAATAACTTGGTGGTATGACTGCAGATTCTTTAACAAAGGGTTAGTGGGGAGGTTTTCTATCTAGCCTTGCATAGCAAGGTGCCACTGAAGGTTTAAACTTCAGTCCCTTTAAATAATTTGAGCCAAGCTTACTATTTCCTGCACTAACAGGTGTATATGATGGGTGGGCTGTAGTAACTGTATGTAACCTCAGCTACATGTAATATACAGTGCTGTGTGCTGGCAGTGGTAGAGACTTCTCATCCTATTCCTTGAAAAAATTAGGCTACTTAGTCATTCAGGGGGAGCTTTGTATTCTATGAATAATGGCAGAGATCGTCTGCCTGTGCCAATCAAAGGAAGCTTTGTATTCATTCATAGAATACAAAACCTTCCCTGAATGGCTGAACTGTCCTCAGCCCCATTCTGTTCCAAGACTGGAAGTCCCTCTCACTGGCACACAATGCTGTATACTGTATGGAACTGAGGCTACATATAGTGCTCTCAACAATCGTACCTGTTGGCAAAGTAAATCTTTTGTTTGAGCCAAGCTGGCAGAGACAAAATAAAAGACAATAAATGTGGGGTTAGAGTTTAAAACTGTGAGGTTTTAAAGTAGAGGCTGTTCACTTAACAGAGTGAATGTTAGTTAACCACTTGCCGAGCGGGCCATAGCCGAAAGTCGACTACAGCGTGGTCCATGGACATCCTCCCAGAATCTTGCACTCGTGCGCCCCCTGGGGCGCGCTCCCGCAAACATCCGTGACCGCTAGGTCCGGAAGACCCGACACATCATGGATCACGGTAAACAGCCACTGTTAGCGATCACTTGTCAATGACAGAGCGATCATCATGTCATGACGCCGGTTCCTCCCTCCCCTCTCTGTACCGATCGGTACAGTGAGAGGGGAGAGATTTCAGCAGCGATGTAGGCTGGATGTGTAGTGCCCTTCCAATACTCTGCAACACTGTGCAATACTCTGAAATACTCTGTCAATACTCACCAAAACTCTGCCAATACTCTCCAATAAAGAAACAAAGATTTTTTTTTCAGTCTTCTTTGATTCATAGCGCAAAAAATAGAAAACCCAGCGGTGATTGAATACTACTAAAAGAAAGCTCTATTTGTGTGAAAAAAAGGAGTAATTGTCATTCAAAGTGTGAGAGCACCGAAAGCTGAAAATTGGTCTGGTTAGGAAGGGGGTTTAAGTGCCCCGTGGTCAAGTGGTTAATAATGTGATTCTGTGTTCAGTTTGAATTCAAAACTTTTTTTTTTTTTTAAGATAATCTAGAGCGCTTTATCAGATTTGAAAGTAAATACAGTTTACCTTCTGTTAAATTTAAGCCAGCCATAAACTAGGTGATTTTGTTTCCTGCAGCCACAGTTTCCAAGAAAAAAAATTGCTCCATTTCCACCAACTAAATTTATATGATGACATTAAATATAATGTAAAGCTAATATAGCTTTATCGTGATGTAAGAGCAGCTATTTGTAAAAGACAATTGCGACCATGCCTTGTATAAAATAATTTTATGAAGATAGGCAATAGAACAAAACCGATGTCATCTGTGACACACAAAGGATGAATGGAGTGATGCAGTGGACCTTCAGCTGTAGCAGAAAACTGTAAGTCATGGGCCCCACCAAAGAGATGAGTATGATAAATGTGTGTGAAACCTTGGTGGATGGAAAGTTTTCATTTGTTTTGACTTTTCCGATGTGACTTTTACATTTTCAGGCAACAATATGTAAATCCACTTTGAAATTTAAGAAAAGCTGCCATGACAGAAATATATAAGTTGCTGTTGCTGTCCTCCTGAAACTGGCGTCAATATTTTGTGTCACTGAGCTGAAACATATATGCAGCTTTGGAGTTCTGACTTATATCGCTGTACACGTTTTCTCATCATGACGTATTTTGCCCAGAGATGGCCTTTAAAATCATCTTGCTGACGGTAATCGAGTGTTGTAATCAATTTGGGAACATCCAATCCTTGAGCCTATGATCGTGCAAAATAGATATTTTTTCCTTGCAGTTCCTCGGTTATCCCAAACATTAATAAAAAGGAAATTGCACAGAATCATATACCTAGAGACTTCAGTCTCACTCACACTGAAAAGCATGCTAAGTGGGCAGTACCGATGGTAAATGAAAATGAAACAAAAGAATATACACATACAAATGAAAGTGAGTAAAATAAATGATCACATAAAGTGGGGTACACACGATAAAAAAATCGGGCAAACGATCGTCTGATTTTCCTTGTTGTTTCACAGCACATCAAAACCGATGAAGGAAAATTTGGATGAAAATTCTCATACGACAAAAGCTTTTTATTTTTGTTTTTTTATTGTTTCTGATCATACGCAGTCTTTCGTATGAAAATCGTACGAAAACGGTACACATTAAACAAAAATCGTTTGTTCTGTTCCTGTACGAGAAAAATTTTGGTGCTTGTCCCTTTGGAAATTTTCATTCAGAAGGTCCGAATTGGCTGTAGAAAGTTGTGTACACAATATATATATGAAAATTGTACAAAAGTTCCTCGGACAAAAATGTTCCCCCGATTTTCTTATAGTGTGTACGAGCCTTAAAGTGGTTGTAAACCCTTACAAACTACTTTGACCTACAGGTAAGCCTAGATTAAGGCTTACCTGTAGGTCCAAGAAATATCTCCTAAACCTATATGGTTTAGGAGATATTTGCCCGAAAACAGGCACCACTGTCTATGGCGCATGCGCCGTAGACAGCGGCGCGCAGGCGCAGTGAGCGCGGCATTCTCAGAGACGGAGCTGCCGCGCGTGTCGGCTCCCGTGCGCATGCGCGGGAGTGACGTCATCACGGCTTCGCCGAATGACAGCTGCGGAGCTGCGAGACCCCACCAAGAAGATGGATGCGGCGGACTACAGGGGACAGCGGCAACTTCGCTGGCTCTTGTGTCAGGTAAGTGACACATAATGGACTACTATGCAATGCATAGTAGTCCATTATGCTTTGCCTTTGCAGGGAATGAAAGAGGAAGTAAACTCATCAGGGTTTACTTCCTCTTTAAGTGTCCAATAAATAAACGCTGTTTAAAAAAAAAAAAAAAAACTGTAATCCTGGCACAGAGCCCTGTTGTTTTGGTGGATGAATCCATACTCTTCAGTCTAATACATCTGGAATGCACAACTATCAAATTTTTGCTTTTTACTTTTTTGCCTTATGCACACTGGGTGGAAAAAAACATTGCTTTTAATGCCGCATACACACGATCGCACTGTCCACGTGTGGGCTACGGCAGACTTTTTCTTCCCAAAAGTCCGGCGGACTTTGAAAGAAGTCTTGACTCAAAATTGTCCGCCAGACTCGGCAGTCCGGTGGACAATCCACCCGTCCGTGTGCTAGTCCGCCGGGCTTTCCAAATGAACGGACTTGCCCACACATGGAGTAAAGTCCATTAATTTTTAACGTGACTTCAGGTACCACGGGACTAGCAAAGGAAGTCAATGTCGCTGCCTCCATCGGCGGAATTAACACCTCGCAAGCCCCGTCGCCTCGTATGGGTTTTAAGAGTAACCCCTACGCCGAAAAAACGGTGTGGGGGTCCCCCCAAAGTCCATACCAGACCCTTATCTGAGCACGCAGCCCGGCCAATCAGGAAAGGGGGTGGGGACGAGCGAGCGTCCTCCCTCCTGAACCGTACCAGGCCACGTGCCCTCAACATGGGGGGTGGATGTTTTGTGAAAGGGGGGTGTCCTGCAGCCCCCACCCTAAAGCACCTTGTCCCCATGTTGATGGGGGACAAGGGCCTCTTCCCGACAACCCTGAACGTTGGTTGTTGGTGTCTTATCGGAATCTTTAATAAGGGGGCCCCCAGATCCCGGGCCCCCCAACCTATGTGCATGAGTATGGGGTACATCATACCCCTACCCATTCCCCTGGGGGAAGAAGTGTCAATAAAAAAACACACTACACAGGTTTTTAAAGTAGTTTATTAGACCGCTCCAGGGGTCTTCTTCCGACTTTGGGGGTCTTCTCGCAGGGCTCCTCCGCTATCTTCTGCTCTTTTACCGCTCTTTTACTAGCGGAGGAGCTCGGCTTTCTCCTTCATCGCCGCCGTCCGGGGGTCTTCTTCCGACTTCGGAGGTCTTCTTCTCCCACTCTTTGGTTCTTCTTTTGGGCTCCTCCGCTATCTTCTTCCAGCTCTTTTACTAACGTTGGCCCGGTCTTATCATTCATCGCTGTCGCCATGCCTTCTTCTTCCGATGTTGACACAACGCTCTCTCCAGCTGTAATGCCAGGGACGCGTTGCATGGCGACTTATATAGGCATAAGGGGCGGGGCCACTGGGTGATTTCACATGGTGACCCCGCCCCTTATGATGTCACCCCCTTTCCTGACTGGCCAGGCTGCATGCTCGGATTAGGGTCTGGTATGGACTTTGGGGGGACCCCCACGCCTTTTTTCAGCGTAGGGGTTACCCTTAAAACCCATACCAGGCGACGGAGCTTGCGAGGTGTCAATCTTACTGATTCTCCTGTCCCGTCGTACCTGGAGTCACGTTCAAAATTAACGGATTTTAGTCCATCTGTGGGCAAGTCTGTTCAATTGGAAAGTCCGGCGGACCTCCGCCAAAAGTTCGGCGGATTGTCCGCCGGACCTAGACTGCCGGAAAAGTCAGTTCGTGTGTGGACGTGTGGGCGCAAGTCCGCTGGTTCAGAAAGTCTGGCGGACCTCTGCTGGAAAGTCCGGCGGATTAGTCTGATCGTGTGTACGTGGCATTAGGGTGTTTGACTTTTTTTCGCCTCTAAATGCATCTCTATGCACATATGCAGTTAGGTCCATATATATGTGGACACAGGCACAATTTTAATTTTTTTTCAGGTATTTACCAAAACATATTCAAACTATAGTTATATAATGGACTGAAAGTCCACACTCTCAGGTTTAATTTGAGGGTACAGTGCCTTGAAAAAGTTGTCATACACATTGAAATTTTTTCATGTTACAACCAAAATGTAAATGTATTTTATTGGGATTTTATGTGATAGACCGCAACAAAGTGGCACATAATTGTGAAGTAGAAGGAAAATGATAAATGGTTTTCAGAATAATATGTGGCATGCATTTGTATTCAACCCCCCTAGTCAATACTTTGTAGGACCACCTTTTTCTGCAATTACAGCTGCAAGTCATTTTGGGTATGTCTCTATCAGCTTTGCATAGTTACAGTTTCGTAAGGTTGAATAAAGACACCAGTCCATCCAGTGTAACCTGAGTGAGTGTCTACAATTGTCCCTATCCCTGTACATTGCACACTCACATCGGTCCCTACCTTCAAAAAAATTGGCCCTAATATATTAACAACCCTACCCTCCTTGAAGGTAGGGATGTTCATATATTAGGGCCAATTTTTTTGGACAGAAGCCAATTAACCTACATGCATGTCTTTGGAGTGTGGCAGGAAACCCACACAGGCACAGGGAGAACATGCAAACTCCAGACAGGTAGTGTCGTGGTTGGGATTTGAACCAGCTACTCTTTTTACTGCTAGGTGAGAGTGCTAACCACTACACCACTATGTAAGCATCTGTGAATGGCAATTTTCAAGTCTTGCTACAGATTCTCAATTGGATTTAGGTCTGGACTTTGACTGGGCCATTTTAACACATGAATATGCTTTGATCTAAACTAGGGTTGTCCCGATACCGATACTAGTACTTGTACTTGAGCAAATGTTCCCGATGCTTCACCCGATACTTGGACAGTCAGCAGTGATTGGTGCGTGGGGGATAGTCTAATTGTAGTGCCCCCCTGGGTATACTGGGAGCATAGAGGTATGTCCAGATACAGGGAGTGAGCTTACATTCACCCCAGAGCTGAGTCCATGGCTATAATGGGAATTTAGAACAGATTTGAAGCGCCAGTCACTTCAGGTCTTTTTCAATGCTTTAATGAGAACTTGAAAAAAATAGTAGGAGAGAGGGTCAGGGGAGGTTTCAGATACCCTTTTTAGCAGATCACTTACAGAGTCCTTGAATCCAAAGGACAAAACAGCTTTCTTTTAGAAGATCTTGGATACCTGGGTAGGTCTCTCACACAGACCTAGCAACCAGAAGAATGTCTGAACAAGCCTCTTAGCAGCCAGCAGAACTCCTGGATAAGTCTCTCTCAGACTGAGCAGCCAGTAGAACTCTTGGATAAGTCTCTCTCACAGACTTAGCAGCCAGGAGCTAGTTACCTTGTTTAGATTGTAGAACAGCTTGACAGTACCAGAACAAGCTGACATGGCAGTACTGTCAGGGTAGTTTAGATATAGGTGCGTCCCCCGAACAAGTCACCAGGCCCTCCTGAGAGACCAGCCTTCATCCTGGCTCTCTTGGCTTGGCTTCTTCCACACAGACAAGACAGCCTAAGGACCGCCTCAGGATTAGTAGGCCCCAGACAGGCTTCTGGGTCTACTTGCAGAATTTGCAGCAGCACACCCTCGGTCCAGGAGGGATCTGTTGAAAAATAGTTTCCTCTCAGCCGCAGAGGTGGTAATGCGGGAGAGCGATTCCTGTGCAGATAACCAACCATCTCTGTTCTCATCAGATGGGTCTGCTATAAACTTCTCCTCTAATTGATGCACCAGCTGAGCCACCTGGTCCCCTTGAGTGGGCATGGCCCTCTTGATGGCCTGAATTTCAGAGATAAATAGCCCCCCAAAGGAAGACTTTGAAGTCCTCCCAAGCAGAACTCCATGGACGGTGTTCCATGTGTGTCTGCCAGTAGTCAAAAATGTTTGCTTTTACCTTGTCTGGGACAGGGAGGAGATTAAGCTAAAAAGCATTGAGCTTTTAGGGAGCACGCTGCAAGGTGGACCTAGGGCTGACCAACAAGCTCACCAATATCGAAGAGTGATCCGAAATCCTCCTAAGAACGTAATATCGGACACATATCGCTCAGCCATTGGAGAGCATAGGCAGAGATCTATCCTTGATAGGGAAGAGTGCATTTTAGAAAAGCAGAAGAAAAGCCTCTCTCCTGGATACACATATCGCCAAGGATCTATCCAGCCCACCTGCTCCATAAATTTCCTTATGGCTGTACAATGGGCACCTTGCGCTGTAGTAACAGGGTTGCTTGTCAAGATTAGGATCTATGTAACAGTTAAAATCCCCCAAAATGAATATTGATAAATCAGGATAACCCAGTTGGTACATCAACAGAGCATGTAAAATGTTACCATTGAAAGGAGGAGGGACACACAAATGCTAAAATACATTTCACAGTATATATGTTTCAAGCTAAAAAAAACATATTTCCCTTCTGTAGCTACGAAGTGGTCCATTTCATGGAAGTCCAATGAGTTATTAAGTAACACGCTTACACCCCTGGAGTAATTAGTGTGGGTAGAGTGGTACACTTTCCTCACCCAGGCAAAGATTAGCCATGATACAGTGTCCTGTAGGGCACGAATAGCAGGTAAGTGTTTCTGAAGTGCAGTGGACACCATAGTGCATTTTAAGGGGTCATGTATTCCTCGAATGTTCCATAATATAACTGAGACTGTCATCATGAGGGCAAAGAGATATTATATGAGACAGTATGGGACAAACCCAGAGGAGCCATCTCCCCAGGCAGTAATGCAGTTTCTTAAGAACATGTCTCCATCGCATGCTCTTGGAGAAATATTGGTGTCATGAATCTGCCACCTAGGGGTTAAAATAGTGCAGACTAATTTCAGTGATTGGCAACAGGCTGCCTTATTTAAACACCTCAGCAGCACTGTGTCTTTGCTGTCTGATCTGCAGCTCATACCTGTTCCCGTGACTTCCTATTCCTGTGATCCGATCTGTTTCCTGTGTTTGACCCGGCTTGTTTGACTACGATTGATCTCTGTTATCCTGACCCTGGCCTTTTTTCTAACTGAGGGGTCATGTATCAAGTTTCAGGGCTTAAGGTCGGCAACCATTTTCACCAAACTAGTTCTACGGGGGGCCTACAATTTAGTCTGCATCCGTCAAGGGGATGAGTGGAAGACAGCTTTTCGCACCCGATTCGGCCACTATGAATACCTGGTGATGCCCTTTGGACTATGCAATGCCCCGGCTACCTTCCAACACTTTGTCAATGACATATTCCGAGACTTCCTGGATATATTTTTGATTGTTTACCTAGATGACATCTTAATTTTTTCCAGTTCTCTAGACTCTCATCGAGATCATGTGAAAAGTGGCACCTAAATTTGTGGGACCATTCCCAGTCAAAAAGAAACTTAATGAGGTTGCTTATGAATTATCTTTACCCGATTCACTTAAGATTAGTGATGGACGAACTTCCGACGGGACTATTCGCGAACCTGAAACGCGAACGCGGCCGATAGTTCGCGAACCGTAACGTTCGCGGTGGGCCCCATTGACTTCAATGGGAGGCAAACTTTACAAACCTACAGGTCATATTTGCAGCCACAAAATAATTAATAGCTGTGCACACATAGTCCCACCACATGGCCAATGACATAACACATGTATGAGGTGTATCTGGGATCGACAACTACAAGCATTCTTTTTTTATATGTGAAATTGTGAAAATTCAGGACTGTGGAGCGCATGAAGGCAATGGAGGAGAGGGAAGGTCAGGGTAGCCAAAGAAGAGGGTGCAGGAGATGATCACCAGTAGGGATGAGCCGAACACCCCCCGGTTCGGTTCGCACCAGAACTTGCGAACGACCCCCGCGTTCGGTACGAACGTTAGAACCCCATTGAAGTCTATGGGACTCGAACGTTCGAATTGGAAAGTGCTCATTTTAACGGCTAATATGCAAGATAGTGTCCTAAAAAGGGTTTGGCGACCTGCCTCCTGCCTCAGGGGACATGGGTCACTGCAAAAAAAAGTTTTAAAAACTACCGTTTTGGCGGGAGCACTGATTTTAATGACGATTAAAGTGAAAAAAAAAAGTGAAATATTCCTTTAAATATGGTGCCTGCGGGGTGTCTGTAGTATGCCTGTGAAGTGCCACGTGTTTCCCGTGTTTAGAACAGTCCCTGCACAAAATGACATTAAACGGAAATAACACCATTTAAAACTGCTTGCGGTTTTAATGTTATATCTGGTTCCTGCAATATGGTTGAAAATCATTGAGAAACATGGCATGGGTAGCCCTCCCTGCCCATTACCAGCCTATTTGGGTCTTGTACGCATATTAAGGGGAACCCCGTACCCATATTAAAAAAAGGAAATGCGTGTGGCCCCCAGGCCCTATATACTCAGAACAGCAGTATACAGGCGGTGCAAACAAGACAGGGACTGTGTAGGTTTGTTGTGTTAAGTTGAATCTGTTTGTCATTTTCAACCGGTACATTTTTAAAGTGTAGCTCCAGTCAAAAAAACTATCTTTAAGCTTTTTGGAAAACATAGGGAAGGGTTATCACCCCTGTATAATTTGTTTTGTCGTCCATCTTTTTTCATCTCACTTGCTGCTGTCTCCTTGCGTTTGCAAGTAGGAGATGTTTGTAAGTTGGATGTTTGAAAGTAGGGGCCTGCCCTATATTATAGCGGTATGTACTGGGTACAGAGCACGCAGACAGCACGCACTCCTAACACTACTGACTGCAAGCTCTATTATTAACCACTTGTTAGCCCAATGTTTGCATAAAGTGAAAGATGAAGTTATGCTGAGTAAATAGATATCAAACATGTCACTCTTCAAAATTGCACATGCCCGTGGAATGGCGCCAAACGTCGCTACTTAAAAAATCCCCATAGGCGACGCTTTAAATATTTTTTTACTGGTTACATGTTTTGAGTTGCAGAGGAGGTCTAGGACTAGAATTATTGCTCTCGCTCTAACATTCTCGGCGATACCTCACATGTGTGGCACATGCGAGCACATGGGGACATGGGCGCTTTAATTTTTATTTTATTTTTTTATTGTTCATTTTACTTTATTTATTTTAGTTTGACATTTTTTTTACCAAAAATATATTTTTGATCACTTTTATTCCTATTACAAGAAATGTAAACATCCCTTGTAATAGGAATATGGGGTGACAGGTCCTCTTTACAGTGAAATCTGGGGGGACAATATGACCCCACATCTCACCTCTAGGCTGGGAAGCCTGAAATAAAAAATAAAAAAAAGATTCTGGCTTTGATCGTACTGGCGAGTTGGTAGAAGCACCGGAGGGCGGTGAGGGGTGGGGGGCGTCTATGGCTGGGTATTTCAGGGTATCACCGAGTATGGCTGGGTATCTCTGAGTATGGCTGGGTATGGCAATTTATGGCAGGGTATTACAGAGTATTGGCGGGGTATTGGCGGGGTACTACAGAGTAATAGCAGGGTACTGCACTGCAGAGTAATGGCAGGGTACTGCACTGCAGAGTAATGGCGGGGTACTGCACTGCAGAGTAATGGCGGGGTACTGCAGAGTAATGGCGGGGTACTGCACTGCAGAGTAATGGCGGGGTACTGCAGAGTAATGGCGGGGTACTGCACTGCAGAGTAATGGCAGGGTACTGCACTGCAGAGTAATGGCGGGGTACTGCACTGCAGAGTAATGGCGGGGTACTACAGAGTAATGGCAGGGTACTGCACTGCAGAGTAATGGCAGGGTACTGCACTGCAGAGTAATGGCGGGGTACTGCACTGCAGAGTAATGGCGGGGTACTGCAGAGTAATGGCAGGGTACTGCACTGCAGAGTAATGGCGGGGTACTGCACTGCAGAGTAATGGCAGGGTACTGCACTGCAGAGTAATGGCGGGGTACTGCACTGCAGAGTAATGGCGGGGTACTACAGAGTAATGGCAGGGTACTGCACTGCAGAGTAATGGCGGGGTACTGCACTGCAGAGTAATGGCGGGGTACTGCACTGCAGAGTAATGGCGGGGTACTGCAGAGTAATGGCGGGGTACTGCAGAGTAATGGCAGGGTACTGCAGAGTATGCACTGGTATTGCAGAGTATTGGCAGGGAATTGAGGGGTTAAATTCGGTGAGCAGCGATGTGGGCACTGCAGATGCAGCCCACATCGCTGCTGACACCGATCTCTTTCCCCTCCGCTGTACCGATCGGTACAGAAAGGGGAGGTAGGAACAGGCGTCATAACATGACGCCGGTTTGTTTCCAAGTGATCACTCCGTCATTTGACGGAGCAATCACGTGGTAAACAGCCGCTATGAGCGGCCGTTTACCGTGATGCGCCGGGTCCTATGGACCCGGCGGTCACGGATGCTCTCGAGTGCGCACACCTCGGGGCACGCGAGAGCAGAATTCTGGGAGGCCGTTAATTAACGGCCTCTCTGAGTTAAACAACCGCCCTGAAGCCGTTAATCGGCAATGGGCAGTTGTTAAGTGGTTAAAGCTAGATCACTAGCTATATAGGTGAGGTGAATATAGTGGTGTATACTGCAGTCAGGGCACAGACAACAACCACTACACAGCAGCAAGATAGGAAATCAGCCAAAAACGATTGGTGTGTACTGTGTTGAAGGTACACAGAACACCCACTGCTTCAGATGCAAAGTAACACACTACAGGAGGCCGCCTTAAAGGCGGCCTTATATAGTGTGGGGCGTGCACTACACAGCCTGAGCTATGATTGGCCACAGGCAGGATGCCTGTGGCCAATCATGGCTCTCCTCGCTGCCGGCGCTGCGATTGGCCAAGCATGCGGGGTCACAGTGCATGCTTGGCCAATCATCGGGCAGCAATGCACTGCGCCAACGCAGTGCATTGTGGTCCGCGCGCGCGTCACTCGAATTTTGACGCGAACGGCCAAAACGTTCGGAATTCGCCGAACGGCCGAACGGCCAATGTTCGAGTCGAACGTACGTTCGACTCGAACACGAAGCTCATCCCTAATCACCAGCACCGTGATATAGAGCACTGACACCTGCACCGTGATAGAGTCATCTGACACCAGCACCGTGATAGAGAGCACTGACATCAGCAGCGTGACATACAGCAATGACACCTGCACCGTGATAGAGTGATCTGACACCAGCACCGTGATAGAGAGCACTGACATCAGCAGCGTGACATACAGCAATGACACCTGCACCGTGATAGAGTGATCTGACACCAGCACCGTGATAGAGAGCACTGACATCAGCAGCGTGACATACAGCAATGCCACCTGCACCGTGATAGAGTGATCTGACACCAGCACCGTGATAGAGAGCACTGACATCAGCAGCGTAACATACAGCAATGACACCTGCACCGTGATAGAGTGATCTGACACCAGCACCGTGATAGAGAGCACTGACATCAGCAGCGTGACATAAAGCACTGACACCAGGACCGTGATATACAGCACTGACACCAGCACTGTGATATACAGCACTGACACCTGCACCGTAAGCAGCCCCAGGAGGAAGTCAGCATAGCACAGGGATGGTGGGAGCCCCTCATAATGAGCATAGCACAGGGATGGTGGGAGCCCCTCATAATATGCACAGCAGAGGTACAGCCCCAGGAGGAAGTCAGCACAGCACAGGGATGGTGGGAGCCCCTCATAATAAGCAGCCCCAGGAGGAAGTCAGCACAGAACAGGGATGGTGGGAGCCCCTCATAATGAGCATAGCACAGGGATGGTGGGAGCCCCTCATAATGAGCATAGCACAGGGATGGTGGGAGCCCCTCATAATATGCACAGCAGAGGTACAGCCCCAGGAGGAAGTCAGCACAGCACAGGGATGGTGGGAGCCCCTCATAATAAGCAGCCCCAGGAGAAATATTGCACCGCTCAACCTCTTCAAACAGTAGGGTACGGGCATATAGTACGGTGTTCTTTTTTTGTACAGGAAGTGAGCCAAATGAAGAAAGAAGGTCTGTGTGCTCGATTAAAAAAATCGTTTCTAGACATATACATGGTCTACTGGTCACATGTGTTGAATTCCTCCGAGATCCATGCCTTATTCATTTTTAGAAATGTGAGGTAGTTAACATTGTCGTGAGCTAGGCGAGTTTGCTTATCGGTCACGATCCGTCCTGCTGCGCTGAACGTCCTTTCGGACAGGACACTGGACGAGGGGCAAGCCAACAGTTCGATTGCAAATTGGGCAAGCTCTGGCCAGAGGTCAAGCCTGCCCACCCAGTAGTCCAGGGGTTCATCACTCCTCAGATCGTCCACATCGGCCGTTAACCCGATGTAGTCGGACACCTGACGGTCTAGGCATTCCCTGATGCTGGATCCGGATGACACCTGTCGATGGGTCGGCTGAAAGAATGACCTCATATCAGAAGTCACCAACACATCTTCAAACCGACCCAGTACTGGTTCTTGACCCTTATGCTTTTTATACGGGGGTCCCTATTAAAACACTAGAGCATAAAGGCCCCCATTTGCACTAAACTGGAAGCGGTGTGGTGGCCTGGCTCCTGCTCATCATCCAGGATAATGTCGTCCTCTTCATTCTCCTCTCCCCATCCACGCACAACAGGGATCCCAGAAAGGTTTAAAGCATGCTCTTCTTCCTCCTCCTCATCCGCCCTGGCACCATCCTCCTCTGACTCCTGTTGTTCACTTGTCTCAGATAGAGTAGCCCCCCCCTGGGAATTCATCCAGCATTGCGACTTCCTCATCTTCCCGCTCCTGCTCCTCCACAGCTTGATCAATGACACGACGCAATGCACGCTCCATAAAGAAGGCATAAGGTACCATGTCACTGATGGCGCCATGGCTGCGACTGACCAGTTTGGTGATCTCCTGAAATGGCCACAGAAGTCTGCATGCGTCGCGCATGAGCAGCCACTGGCGCGGTGAAAAAAACCCCAGCTCCCCAGAACCTGTTCTGCCGCAGAGTTCATACAGGTGGACGTTAACTGCACGTTTCTGCTGGAGCAGCCTATCAAGCATATAGAAGGTTGAGTTCCATCGCGTCGGGCAATCGCAAATAAGACGTCTGACTGGCAGATTGTGTCGCCGCTGAATGTCAGCAAGGTGAGCCATGGCCGTGTAAGATCTGAAATGGGCTGAGATTTTCCTTGCCTGCCGCAAGATGTCCTGGACCCCAGGGTATTTGACAACGAATCGCTGCACGACCAAGTTTAAGACGTGTGCCATGCATGGCACGTGCGTAATTTTGCCCTGTTTCAATGCGCTAAGCAAATTGGCACCGTTGTCACACACCACTTTACAAACTGTCAAATTGAGCGGTGTTAGCCACTGATCTGCCTGTGAACGCAAAGCTGAAAGGAGTGCCGTGCCAGTGTGGCTCTTGGCTTCCAGGCACAACAGACGCAGCACGGCATGGCAACGTCTCACCTGGCATGTCGAATAGGTTCTGGGGAGCTTGGGCGGCGCAGCTGAAGAGACGCTAGCAGCGGAAAAGGAGGAGTCAGCCGAGGAGGAGAGGGAGGAGGAGGAGAAGAGCCAGGCCTGCATGCAATCTGTGGCGGTAAAACCAAATCTACACGGGTGCCACGGGTTACATGCTTGACGGCTGTCAGAAGGTTCACCCAGTGGGCAGTAAAAGTGATATACCTTCCCTCCCCGTGTTTGCTAGACCACGTGTCTGTGGTCAGATGTATCTTGGCACCAACACTGTGTGCCAGAGATACATTCACTTGCCGCTGTACATTGCCATATAGCTCTGGGATGCCCTTCTCTGAGAAATACTTCCTTCCTGGCACCTTCCATTGTGGTGTTCCAATAGCTACAAATTTTCGAAAGGCCTCCGAGTCCACCAGTTTATATGGCAGTAGTTGGCTGGCTATCAGTCATTAGACCCACGGAAGCCTGCCTTTTTGCAGAAAAACGTGAGCTTGGCGTGATGGAAGGTGGTGTGAGGGGTTAGCTCGGCAGCGGGTGTGTGTGACCCCCTGGATGGGTTCACAACACAAAGTCAGGCACAGCAGACAGCGGTGTAGGTTCAAAAAACAAAAGATCCGGTTTATTTAGGCTACATGCAGTGATACATATAACAGCCAAACAAAAATAAAACATGAAAATAAATCCTGGTCAGCTTGACCTCTAACTACACACATAGACTCCCTGTCTAACAACTGGGTACAGCCTTGTGCTGTACCAGTCCCTGTCTCTATTGTAGGGGTTTGCCACACAGGCGTTAACTCACCGCACAGAACAGATCTCAGACTCCCCAGTCTATACACACAAAACTGGTTCCAGGATGGAGCATCTCCCTAAGCATGCTGGGGTTTTTTGTAGAGGTCTTAATGAGCCCACTTACTTCAGCTGGGCTCATTAACTCTTCCCCTCTAATTGTAAAAGTCTGCATAAAGCCTGAATCTAGGACACACATATTTACCATCCTGGATACAACCAGGTGACTTTACCTGCCTGCTGCCACATACCCCCCCCTCTTGTTTCAACCTTGGGGTTGTAACACCAGCAGTCAGACACGCATGTATCCGAGACAAAGCATCCACATTCCCCATTTTAACACCAGGGCGATGCTTAACTGTAAAGTTAAATTCCTGTAGGGCCAGGAACCACCTATTTACCCTTCTATTGGTCTCCTTGTTCTGAGCCATCCACTTTAAAGGAGCGTGATCAGTCACCAGGTCAAAGTGCCTACCTAGCAGATAGTACCGAAGGGAATCTAGAGCCCACTTCACTGCTAAACATTCCTTCTCAATCGTGGAGTAATTTACCTCATGGGACTTTAACTTCCTGCTGAGGTAAATGACTGGGTGCTCTTCCCCGTTCCAGACCTGGGATAACACTGCTCCTAACCCAACGTCTGATGCATCAGTTTGTACAACAAAGTCCTTAGAGAAGTCTGGTGAGTACAACACTGGCTGGCTACATAAGGCTGTTTTTAAGGACTGAAATGCTTCCTCAGCCTCTGGGGACCATTTAACCATAACCGACTCTTTCCCTTTTGTCAGGTTGGTGAGGGGCACAGCCTGAGAAGCAAAATGGGGAATGAATCGTCGATAATAGCCAGCGATTCCCAGAAAGGCTCGTACCTGTTTCTTGCTGTTGGGACGTGGCCAACTCTGTATGGCCTCGACTTTATTGACTTGGGGTTTTATCACCCCCCTCCCAATAGTGTACCCAAGATATTTGGCCTCCTCCTGTCCAATGGTACACTTCTTTGGATTGGCCGTAAACCCAGCTTCCCGGATAGAGTCTAGGACTGCTTGTACTTTTGGCAAATGTGAGACCCAGTCTGTGCTATGGATAATCACATCATCCAGGTAAGCTGCAGCATATTTCTGATGGGGCCTCAGAATTTTATCCATTTTCCGCTGGAATGTTGCCGGTGCATTCTGTAACCCAAACGGCATTCTCTTATATTGGAATGCCCCATCTGGGGTTACAAACGCAGTTTTCTCCTTGGCCGACTCGGCCAGGGGAATTTGCCAATACCCTTTGGTGAGATCAAGAGTTGTCATATATCGGGCTGTTCCCAGCCGGTCAATCAACTCATCTATACGCGGCATGGGGTAGGTGTCAAATTTTGTAACTTTATTTAATTGTCGAAAATCGTTACAAAACCGCCAGCTCCCATCAGGTTTGGGCACTAGTACGATAGGACTGGACCAGTCACTCTGGGACTCCTCTATCACACCCAAATCCAACATCCTTTGAACCTCCCCAAGTATTGCCTCCCGTCGGGCCTCTGGTATTCTATAAGGTTTTAGTTTTACCCTTTCTCCTGGCGGGGTGATAATGTCATGCTCTACGCCAGATGTTTGTCCCGGAAGCTCAGAGAAAATCTCTTTGTTACGAAGTACAAACTCTTTAACCTCCTGTTGTTGGGCTTTCGATAAGGTGTCTGCTATTCCAACCTCAGCAACTAAGCAATCAGGCTGTACTTGTGACAAAGTCTCTGCGACTAGGGATTCCCTATCCCTCCAGGCTTTCAGCAGATTGACGTGATAGATCTGATCCGGCTTTCGCCTTCCTGGCTGTCTAACCCTGTAGTTCACCTCACTAATTTTTTCAATTACTTCATATGGACCTTGCCATTTGGCCAGAAATTTGCTTTCAACCGTAGGGACTAGCACCAAGACCCTATCCCCCGGGGAAAAAGTACGTGTCTTGGCCCCACGGTTGTACACTCTCTGCTGTGCTAACTGCGCTTTGGTTAAATGTTCCTTTACAATTGGCATTACCTGTGCAATTCTATCTTGCATCAGGGCAACATGCTCAATCACACTCCTGTGAGGAGAACTCTCATTTTCCCAAGTTTCCTTGGCGATATCCAGCAGCCCTCTTGGGTGTCTCCCATAGAGCAACTCGAAGGGTGAGAAACCCGTAGAGGATTGGGGTACCTCCCTAATGGCAAACATCAGATAGGGTATTAGACAATCCCAATTCTTTCCATCTCTATCCACCACCTTCTTTAACATTTGTTTTAGGGTTTTGTTGAATCTTTCAACCAACCCATCTGTTTGGGGGTGATACACAGATGTACGCAATTGCTTCACTTTGTACAACTTGCATAATTCTTTCATAACCCGGGACATAAAGGGTGTACCTTGGTCCGTAAGCAGTTCCTTACAAATACCCACGCGGCTAAAAACAAGAGATAGCTCTTTGGCTATGGTTTTGGCCGAGGTATTTCGAAGAGGAATGGCTTCCAGATAACGGGTGGCATAGTCCAATATAACCAAAATGTACTGATGCCCCCTAGCGGACTTCATTATCGGACCTACCAAATCCATTGCGATCCTTTCAAAGGGGACCTCAATGATAGGAAGAGGTACCAGCGAGTTACGGAAATGTGGCATAGGTGCCGACTTCTGACACACAGGGCAGGAGGAACAATAATTTTCTGTTTCCTTCATGACCCCAGGCCAATAGAATCTCTACAGTACCCTCTCTCTGGTTTTTTCGGTCCCCAGATGACCTCCCAGAATGTGCCCATGGGCCAATTCTAACACCAACTTCCTGTAAGGTTTGGGCACCACAAGTTGCTCAATGGTTTCTTCTGCCCTTTGAGCCACTCGAAACAGCAGGTCCCTTTCCAAAGTGAAGTACGGGTAAGTGCAAGTCTTATCTGGGTTCACTAACTCGCCATCTATTTTCACCACATTTTCCCGTGCCTTTATTAGGGTGGGGTCTTTTAACTGTTCTGTGGCAAAATTTTCCCTGTGAACCTCAAGGTCCGAAAACTCCACAGACGGCATGTTTTCAACTGAGGATGTTGGCTCCTCCCCAGTTTCTCGAGTTTCCCCCGCCAATACCGACAAGGGAAATTCAGGAGAGTCCTCACCACTCCCAGAGGAATTCTGGTCATCTTCCTGGTCTATAGGGGCACCAGTGGGGGGCTCAGGACAATCCCAGAGTTCCCAGAATTTTGGAAAATCCCTTCCCACAATAGCATCATGTGGTAAGTGAGACACTAACCCCACCTGATGAGAGAGGTTACCTTTGGGGGTCTCAAAAAACACTGAAGTTACAGGATACTCTCGGGTGTCCCCATGCACACAAATAACAGCCACCCTGTTCTTCCCAGAGACCTCTGTAGTAACTAATTCAGCTTTTATCAATGTTACCAGGCTACCTGAATCTAGCAACACATCAACATGCCTACCATTAATACACATTTTACATAAATGTCTCTCAGGTCCCCGAATGGCAGTGCATGCAACTGTCGCAAACAGCGACTGACGTCTCTCCCTTATAAAGTCACATTGCATAGGCTCATCCACAACTGGGCAATTGGCTGCAATATGTCCCTCTTGCCGGCAGCGGTAGCAAATAATCTTTTTCGCTGCCTCTTGCAGCCTGGGCTTCCTGGGCTGCTCCCGCCAGACCTTAGGTAGAACTCCCACCCTCTCACTCTCTCCACCCTCACCCCTTGGAGTCATCTTACCCGTCACTGGGGATGATCTGGTCTTAGGGGGGAAAGTCCGTGAGTCCCTGGAAGAGGTGGTCAGGTTCTCTGTAGCCAAGTACCTCTCAACCAGATCCACAAGTTTATCTGCATTTTCTGGGTCTCCATGGCTTACCCATTTTTGGATGGCAGTAGGAAGAGCTCTCAGGAAACGATCCATAACAACACGTTCCACAATGTTTGGTGCAGTCAAAGTCTCTGGCTGCAGCCACTTCCTGCTCAGGTGAATGAGATCATACATTTGAGACCTGGGAGGTTTTCCAACCTGAAAAGTCCAGTTATGCACACGCTGAGCCCGGACGGCCAGGGTGACACCCAGCCGTGCCAATATTTCTGCTTTTAGCACCACATAGTCTTTTGCTTGGTCAGGCTCTAGGTCATAATAAGCTTTCTGCGATTCCCCAGTTAACAGAGGGGCCACCAGTCCAGCCCATTGCTCCTTAGGCCACTTTTCCCTTTCAGCAGTCCTTTCAAATGTGGTCAAAAACACCTCCGGATCATCCTCTCCAGTCATTTTTGTCAGTAAACGGCTCACACCAAAGGATGCGGTATTATTGTAACCACTTGCTTCATTGGTCTGCGGACGTTGCTGTATTAATGTCTCTATTTTCTGTTGAAAATTCTGCTCTTGCTTCTGCAACAGGTCTATGAAGCGGGCTTCAGATCGCTGCTGGGCTTGTTGCTGAGCTTCCAAACTCTGCTGGTGAGCCTTCTGCTGATTTTCCAAACTCTGCTGCAAAGTTGCATTTATCTGCTGCTGGGCTGCAAGGCTCTTTTGTAAACCTGCATTTGTTTGCTGCTGATTTGCATTTGCTTGTTGCTGGTTTGCATTTGCTAGAGCCAGCTGTCTCAGTATCTCCTCCATGCTGGCCTTAACAAAAAAAAAAGTGCCCGCATTCTCCACCAACTGTGAGGGGTTAGCTCGGCAGCGGGTGTGTGTGACCCCCTGGATGGGTTCACAACACAAAGTCAGGCACAGCAGACAGCGGTGTAGGTTCAAAAAACAAAAGATCCGGTTTATTTAGGCTACATGCAGTGATACATATAACAGCCAAACAAAAATAAAACATGAAAATAAATCCTGGTCAGCTTGACCTCTAACTACACACGTAGACTCCCTGTCTAACAACTGGGTACAGCCTTGTGCTGTACCAGTCCCTGTCTCTATTGTAGGGGTTTGCCACACAGGCGTTAACTCACCGCACAGAACAGATCTCAGACTCCCCAGTCTATACACACAAAACTGGTTCCAGGATGGAGCATCTCCCTAAGCATGCTGGGGTTTTTTGTAGAGGTCTTAATGAGCCCACTTACTTCAGCTGGGCTCATTAACTCTTCCCCTCTAATTGTAAAAGTCTGCATAAAGCCTGAATCTAGGACACACATATTTACCATCCTGGATACAACCAGGTGACTTTACCTGCCTGCTGCCACAGTGGAGTGGAGGACAATTGTGAGGAGAAGGAGAAGTAGAAGACGAGGCTGGACGGTGAGAGCCTGGAGTGTGGCTTTGTGTGTTCCGTTGCTCCCACTGGGCTCGGTGATGGCTGCTCATGTGCCTTCTTAAGGCGGTCGTCCCTAGGTGAGTGTTGGGCTTACCGCGACTAATGCGTTGACTGCAAAGATTGCAGATGGCAACACTATTGTCAGCAGCAGACACGTTTAAAAAAGCCCACACTGCGGAGCCATGTTCCGGCGTCCTGGGAGCGCCAGATGTGACCGTATATGGTCGATGACTCGCTCCTGATACATTAGCAGTCTGCTTTGTCCCTCCTGTGCAATGTAAGTTATTCCTGCTTCTCCTCCCTATCTGCTGGTCCATATCTCCCTCTGAACTCCCCTCCTCTTCCTCTCTTGTGGGCACCCACGTGACATCACTAGTCACCTTCTCCACCGCTATAATTAGAGATCTCGGAGTAGGCAGCAACACCGGTGACCAACCTCCTCTTTGGGCTGATCTGGGTACTGTCGTCAGACTGCTGAGTGGCGGTTGTTGCTACCACCTGATCCAATGCCAAGAGTGGCTGCGCATCAGAAATGTCTTGATATGGATCTGAAAATAATTCCTGTGACTCAAGCGGAAGGTATGTGGTGGTGGTGGTGTTGTTGGTGGTAGTGTCTTTGGGGGTGCACATAGCAGAGAGTGAAGAAGAGGGTGCAGATCGAGAGGATGAGGAGGGTGCAGAAAAGTAAGGCTGAGTGAGCCAGTCAACCAATTCTGGTGCTTCCTTTGACATAATCGCACGCACCTTCTGCAATTTCCCACTTTGGCTCAAGCCTGTTGCTCCTGCCCTACCCCTACCACCCCTGCGGAAGGGCCTGCCTCTTCCTCTGCCTGTCATTTTTTAAATGGTCCTGTGACAAAACTCTCGGTCCCTATACTGATAAAGGACTGCTGCATAATAGGGCAGCAGTCAGCAGTAGTGCACCTCAACCCTATATATTGTGAACCTATACCAGTCCTTAAGGATTAGCAGACTGTACCTCACTCAACCCTATATACTGTAGTATGCTATACCTTACCAGTCCTTAGAAGGACCTTTGTGGAACTAGTAGGTTGTGATTAGCAGACTGTACCTCACTCAACCCTATATACTCTAGTACGCTATACCTTACCAGTCCTTAGAAGGACCTTTGTGGAACTAGTAGGTTGTGATTAGCAGACTGTACCTCACTCAACCCTATATACTCTAGTATGCTATACCTTACCAGTCCTTAGAAGGACCTTTGTGGAACTAGTAGGTTGTGCTTAGCAGACTGTACTTCACTCAACCCTATATACTCTAGTATGCTATACCTTACCAGTCCTTAGAAGGACCTTTGTGGAACTAGTAGGTTGTGCTTAGCAGACTGTACCTCACTCAACCCTATATACTCTAGTACGCTATACCTTACCAGTCCTTAGAAGGACCTTTGTGGAACTAGTAGGTTGTGATTAGCAGACTGTACCTCACTCAACCCTATATACTCTAGTACTGTAATGGAAATTTGTAGGTTCTGTACATAATTGTATTCTATTTTATATGTATTGCACGATGCCCTCAATGTGCACACGGCACTAATAATGTTTTCAGTACAAGCACAAGTGGTCCACAGAGGGCAACTTCTTACGAAACAAGACTTTGGAAAAGGTGATCATTTATGTCTGCCAGACACTCTTTTCCCTCCAGCTTGACAAGTGGACCGTGTCATCAGTCACAAGCAGTTATGGCTGCCTTAGTAAATGAGCATGGGATAGAGCCAGGGTTCACCACAGTTGTTTTTATAACATACCACTTCTTGTTTTACCTGTTACCAAAGGTGTTACCAAAAGCTGAACATCCCTTCCAGAGATAACAAAAAGATATATCCAGATGCCCAAGTCAGGATCTTATGAGTATGTATCTTGTTTGTGTGGACATGTTTTCTGGATGTCCAGTGGCAAATGCTACTGCAAAGGCCACAGTAAAAAGTATTATCAGAAGTAGTTTGTAAGTACAGAGTGCAGAATCTACAGAGAGTAACAGAGGAAATCATTTTTATAGGAGAGTCCTTACTAGAAGTTTTGAGATTTTATTTTTTACACCCCCTGCTGTCTCTAATATAGCGGACAAATTAAAGTAAGAAACTAGAAAACGTTTGCCTGAATGTTTTATTATATTTTATCAAGCCCGTAGGGGGATGTTGGACTCTCTCCCTATGGGGTTTGGTTTGGGAGTGTGTTACTCACTTGCTTATATTTTGTCTCAGCAGCTGAAGTCCTCCATTCGGATCTCACAGAGAATGTTGCTGACTTTTTAAGGTTTTTGACAAACTCATTTATGTGTTTTCTCCCCAATTCCAGATCCTAAAAGTTTGGAAGGATCTAAAACTAAAGCCAGATGACTTGTGGATTGTTAAGAGACATTTATATATAAGGAAATGTTTGGAGACTCAATACAGCATCTATTTCATGTACAGTTTTGCAAAACTTGAAAGAAAAGTCATCTAGATCCACACCAGACACTGCAAATATGACTAAATGAAAGAAATCTCTGTGTTTGATTTGTTTCCCTCTTGCGATCACAGTCTAGGGTACTTTTTGATTCAATTACTTTAATTGTAAGGGATATATATATTTGAAAAGTAGTTTAGCCACGTTGAAGTCATATTTGTCTTTTGTACCTCTTCCATTTTATGTAGAATTGTCTGTGTTTACATGTGCTGATAAGTCAGCATACCAGCAATTAAAGCGGGATTCCACCCTAAAGTGGAACCTCTGCTGATCGGATCCCTCCCCCCCTCCGGTGTCACAATTGACACCTTTCAGGGGGAGGGGGGTGGAGATACCTTTCAAAGACAGGTATTTACACCCACTTCCGGGCATAGACTCCCGTGGGAGTCTACGCCATTTCCTGCCCTGCCGCGCTGTCTGCTGGGACACACACGGGTCCCAGTGACAGCGCGGAGATTTCCTATTGCGTGGCGCAACTCGCGCATGCGCAGTAGGGAACCGGGAAGTGAAGCCGATTCGCTTCACTTCCTGATTCCCTCACCTAGAATGGTGGCGGCAGCAGCCGAGGGCCGAGCAATAGATCGGCCTCGGCTGCCGGCATCGCTGGAACCCGGGACAGGTGAGTGTCCATTTATTAAAAGTCAGCAGCTGTAGTATTTATAGCTGCTGGCTTTTAATATTTTTTTTTTTGGTGGAATCCCTCTTTAAGCTAGAAGGCCATTCTGGCCACAGGAGTGTACAGCCAGTACTCTGTAAATATGTCTTATCAATCATTTGTTTTTCACAGTGAAAAGTCATTTTGTAATGAAAAAAGCTGCTCAGCTATTATTTTCTCCACAATGGAGTTTTTGCCTCTTTGGCCAGGACTACCTCCACCTAAGCGTGTGGAGGTTCCAGGTTAAAGGTGATAGCAGGTATGGTTAGTGATCAAAATATTGTTCAAAAGAGAGGAGACTGTAATGGAAATTTGTAGGTTCTGTACATAATTGTATTCTATTTTATATGTATTGCACGATGCCCTCAATGTGCACACGGCACTAATAATGTTTTCAGTACATGTTTTGCATTCTTTCAAGTCCTGATTAGAATTAGCCTGTCTATGTAATGCCCCTTGTTACCATAAACGTACAATTGTAATATTAATGTGATACCTACGTAATCATGTGTATAAAAACCTTCACATGCGTCATAATAAAGGAGAACGGTTATTTGGAAAGATGCTGAGCGTATCTTTTGTGTCTGTTCCCTACTGCAGTAGTTATTAATTTGGAACCACTAATCAATATGAGGATAGGAGTTGCCTATCATCAAAATATAAATTTCAGTACGCTATACCTTACCAGTCCTTATAAGGACCTTTGTGGAACTAGTAGGTTGTGATTAGCAGACTGTACCTCAGTCCCTATACTGATAAAGGGCTGCTGCAGAATAGGGCAGCAGTCAGCAGTAGTGCACCTCAACCCTATATATTGTGGACCTAAACCAGTCCTTAAGGATTAGCAGACTGTACCTCACTCAACCCTATATACTCTAGTACGCTATACCTTACCAGTCCTTAGAAGGACCTTTGTGGAACTAGTAGGTTGTGATTAGCAGACTTTACCTCACTCAACCCTATATACTCTAGTACGCTATACCTTACCAGTCCTTAGAAGGACCTTTGTGGAACTAGTTGATTGTGATTAGCAGACTGTACCTCACTCAACCCTATATACTCTAGTACACTATACCTTACCAGTCCTTAGAAGGACCTTTGTGGAACTAGTAGGTTGTGATTAGCAGACTGTAGCTGACTCAACCCTATATACTCTAGTACGCTATACCTTACCAGTCCTTAGAAGGACCTTTGTGGAACTAGTAGGTTGTGATTAGCAGACTGTACCTCAGTCCCTATATTGATAAAGGACTGCTGCAGAATAGGGCAGCAGTCAGCAGTAGTGGACCTATACCAGTCCTTAAGGATTAGCAGACTGTACCTCACTCAACCCTATATACTCTAGTACGCTATACCTTACCAGTCCTTAGAAGGACCTTTGTGGAACTAGTAGGTTGTGATTAGCAGACTGTACCTCAGTCCCTATACTCATAAAGGACTACTGCAGCAGAAGGGCAGCAGTCAAGTATAATATTCTTTCTATATTTGGAAGAAAGAATATTATACGTGTACAACCCTATTACCATACCAGTCCTGAAAAGGACCTTTGTGGACCAAATAGTAACAGCTACTGATTAAACTGACTGTCCCTCACTGCCACACACAGCTTCCTGTTTGTCCCTATTTAAACTGACAAAACACAGGCAGCTGCAACAATAACTTGAATAGCACTCAAAACTATATCCTGTACTACTACACCATGCCAGTCCTGAAAAGGACTTTTGTGGACCTAATAGTAACAGCTAATGATTAAAATGACTCTGCAACACACAGCGTCCTATCTGTCCCTCTTTCAGCACTGACAAAAGACAATCTGCTGCAACAATGACTTGAATAGCAGTGCCTCAAACCTATATCCTGAACTACACCTATACCATACCAGTCCTTAAAATAACTTTTGTGGACCTAATAGCTAGCGATTTGGGTCACTGCAGTCTCTCCCTGTTCAACACAGCAACCTCTCCCCATAGTGACAGTAGAAAGAATGTAAAATGGCCACCGGATTGGGTCTATTTATAAGTTAGGGGGAATGTCCAAGTGTCCATGTGCTGTAATGTCTCAATTGGCTGTCCTGTACCACATGATGGATGTGTCATCATAGGTCAAAGTTTTTTTACACAGTAAAAACATAAGTCCGCCGGGCGAACAGCGGCAATAGTCCGCCGATCGGACGGACCGCGAAGAGCCAAAATTCGCTGCGAGCCGACCGCCGGGCAAACCGTTCGGCCATCCCTACTTAAGATACATCCTGTCTTCCATGTTTCTCTCTTGAAACCTGCAGTTCCTGACTCTTTTCCAGATAGTATCCAGGCCACCAGAACCTGTGACCATCAATGGCGAAGAGGAGTACGAGTTAGAGGCCATCATAGACTGTAGGAAAAGAAGGAATCAGGTACAGTACCTAGTTAAGTGGAAAGGTTATGGCCCAGAGGATAATTCTTGGGAGACTGAACAGGATGTGCACACCAGAGACTTGGTTAATGCCTTTTTTTGCAGTCATCCACAGATGAGAGACCTGTTGGGCAACCGGAGGTTGCCCGTAAGAGTGGGGCAATGTCATGGATCTGCCACCTAGGGGTTAAAATAGTGCAGACTAATTTCAGTGATTGGCAACAGGCTGCCTTATTTAAAAACCACAGCAGCACTGTGTCTTTGCTGTCTGATCTGCAGCTCATACCTTTTCCCGTGACTTCCTGTTCCTGTGATCCGATCTGTTTACTGTGTTTCACCCGGCTTGTTTGACTACGATTGATCTCTGTTATCCTGACCCTGGCCTGCCTTGTAACCACGCTCATCTCTACACTGCTTGATATCCTGTTGCCGAACTTTGTCTGTATCCTGACCATTCTCTGCCTGTCATCTGTATCTATATCTGATCATCTGTTACCAAACCCCGCTTGCTGACTACGTATTCAGTGTCTCCCCAGCTTACCAGCCTGCTTCCTGTTTCCTGCTGCACCAGCTGAACTGACAAGACCAAAGACGAACCAGGCACCCATACACCACCAGGCTCTTGCGACCACTGTTGCAACACCGGTGGCCCTTGAGCCGTGGTTGTACAAGACAGCCTTCCCACTGCACGTCAGGCTCATTTGGCATGTATGTAACAATTGGTTGCAACCTGAGTAACCTTAGTAGATCATTGATAATGCGGCATAACACTCTTCCACTGATGGTCTCCCTGCTGAACAAAATGCATGCTCATTGGCATCGAGCCAGGCGGAAGCCTCTGACTGTCACGTGCCTTAAGGCAGAGCCCGGAATGCAGGGAGCGGCCTCTCGTAAACCTCTGACTCGGGAGGCCCTGATAGAGATGACAGGGGCTCGGGAGCACAGAGGAGCACAAGCGCCTGACTGGATGACCGGTGTAGAAGGCTGGAGACCATTGGTAATGGGAGGTGTCCTGTAGTCCAGCAGCGGAGTGCAGGTGATTGCACGAGCGCACCGCCGACCGCAATAACGCTCTTCTTGCGCACAGGTGATCTTCTGCGTCTTACACCACTCGAATGTCCGTGGGAAGGGTTTTCCTGACATTGCCCCCCTCCAATGGGCAGCCTCTGGATGCCCAAATGGGTCATCTTACCCGGGTGAGATCTCTTGAAGGCCAGAATCAGTCTCTTGGCGTAGATATTAGTCTCTGGTTCCCAGGAGTTCTCTTCTGGCCCATACCCCTTCCACTTCACCAGATACTGGACTTGGTTTCGTCTCCTTCTGCAATCTAAAATCGCTTCAACCTCACATTCTTCCTCACTGTTAATAAGCACAGGTTCAGGGGGACCGACGTTCCGATTGGTGAAGGGATCCTGGATTGAGGGTTTTAGGAGGGCCACATGGAACACTGGGTGGATACGAAAAGATTCCGGTAGTTTCAGTTCATAGGCCACGTTCTTAATTTTCCTAGTTACTGGGAAGGGACCCACAAACTTTGGGCCCAGTTTCCTGGATGGGCATGCCAATTTCAAATTCAGGGTAGACAGCCAGACTAGATCCCCGGGTTTCAAATCAAGCTCCCCTCTCCTCTTCTTGTCAAATGCCGCCTTGTTGCGTTCTTGGGTCCTTGCCATTGTCTCTTGAAGCAGCTTGTTATTTGTGCAGAAAAAGTTCAAGGTTTCCTGGGCCGCCGGAACTGTGCATTCTGGAATGTTGTTTGACAGGAACAGAGGGTGAAAGCCATAATTCGCAAAAAAGGGAGACTGATTCATTGCAGAATGGATGGAGTTGTTGTAGGCGAACTCGGCAAGGGGCAAATGGCATACCCAATCGTCTTGCGAGAAGAAAGAATAGCACCGCAAATATTGCTCGAGGGTCTGCTTTGTTCGTTCGGTCTGGCCATTGGTCTGGGGATGGTAGGCAGAGGAGAACGAGAGGTCAATCTTCAGGGACTCACACAAAGCTCTCCAAAATCTAGACGTAAATTGCACCCCTCGATCGGAAACAATGTTTGCAGGTATACCGTGGAGTCTTACTATTTCCTTAATGAAGATCCTTGCGGTCTCAGGGGCAGAAGGTGTACCCTTCATGGGCAGGAAATGAGCCATCTTGGAGAATCTGTCAACCACCACAAAGATAGTGGTGTAGTCTTCTGACGGTGGTTATTTAACAATAAAGTCCATGGAAATCATTTTCCATGGCCTTTCCGGAATAGAGAGCGGGTTCAGCAGCCCCCAGGCCTTGGTCTTGCTACCCTTGTTCTGGGTACAGGTGATGCATGACTCAACATAAAGCTTGCAATCTCTTAGCAGCTGGGGCCACCAGAAGGTGCGTTGAAGGAGTTCGGCAGTCTTGTGTACCCCAAAATGGCCGGCCAGTTCGTGGTCGTGGCAGGATTTAAGGACGGCAACCTGTAGTTGCTGAGGTACGTAGATCCTATTTTCATGCCACAATAAGTCATCGCTGGAATGTAAGGTGGTGTTTGATGGATGAGGAGCCGACGATGAGGCCTGCTTGAGTTGGGACAATAGGTCTCCCTGGAGCATAAGGAAGTTTCCGGGTGCAAGGATGGTATCTGGTGGTTGAGAAGCTTCGGGTTCACTGAATATCCGAGACAGCGCGTCGGGTTTGGTGTTTTTTGACCCGGGCCTATAGGTAATGTGAAATGAAAATCTCGTAAAAAAGAGTGCCCATCTGGCCTGACGTGGCTTCAGCCTCTTAGCAGCCATCAAGTACTCTAAGTTCTTGTGGTCAGTGTATACCAGAATGGGATGAGCCGCTCCCTCCAGGAGGTAGCGCCATTCTTCAAGTGCGGCTTTGATAGCGAGTAGCTCCCTATCCCAGACGTCATAGTTCTTCTCCGCATCGGACAATTTGCACGAGAAGAAAGCCACCGGATGCAATAGGGCCTTGGGGCCTTGTCTCTGGGAGAGTACTGCTCCCACTGCAATCTCGGATGCGTCAACCTCTAGGATATAGGGCAGCACAGGATCAGGATGCTTCAGGACAGAGGCTGACACAAATTGTTTTTTAAGAGAGGTGAAAGCAGCCTGAGCTTCCGGGATCCACTGGAACTTGATACCCTGTCTGGTCAATCTTGTGATCGGAGCGATGATAGTAGAGAAGCCCTTGATAAATTTGCGATAGAAATTCGCAAACCCCACAAAACGTTGGATTCCTCTCTTATCTGTAGGAGCTGGCCAGTCCAGGATGGCGGAAACCTTCTGTGGGTCCATCTTGATTCCATCTACCGAGATAATCAGCCCCAGAAACTGGATGCTGTGACGTTCAAACTCGCACTTCTCAGGTTTCGCCTACAGGCCGTGTTGACGAAGCCGAGTTAGAACCTTTCTGACGTGTTCCCTGTGAATAGGCAGAGAGGGGGAAAAGATCAAGATGTCATCCAAATACACTATGATAAACAGGTCAAGATAGTCCCTGAAAATATCATTCACAAAATGCTGGAAGGTCGCAGGAGCGTTGCATAGCCCAAAGGGCATTACAAGATACTCGAAGTGTCCGAAGCGGGTGCGGAAGGCAGTCTTCCATTCATCCCCGCTTCGGATACGGACCAAATTGTAGGCTCCGCGAAGATCCAGCTTAGTGAAAATAACGGCTGTTCCGAGTCTCTGAAATAATTCGGGTACCAAAGGCAATGGGTACCGGTTCTTGACTGTAACTTTATTTAAGTTCCGCAGGATTTTTGGGGGTGTGGCTGGATGGAGATGGGTGTGAGTGAGTGAGAAGGAGTGTGAGCGTGCCCGAACTCTCTGCCTCGGCCCTGTGATTAGAGGAATGTAACCCGCTGATGGCTACAGCTGCTGCTTTCTGATCACCCCTGCTGGAGCTCCATAACGAGCGTCCGGATCTGGAGCGTGCGCTATCACTACTGCTAGCCAGCGCTGACGGAGACTGCCGAGAATATCCGAGGAGGGTCCCGCGGAAGGCTTCGCTATCGCGAGATCTTGGTCGGAGATCCGAAGTTAAACGAACTCTGAGACGCTGCATGAAGACATGCGGAGAGGGCTCTGTGACTGCCTCGGACTGATATAAGATCCCCCGGTGACATTCGCTAGACTAGCTGACGGTAATCATGGCTTTGGAACGGTGAGATATGCTAGGTAACCTAGCGGAATAGACGATAGAACCTGTGTGGCGGAGACTGTAGTCTTGTCAGTAATAGACAGTGGAGAGGTGCATGGGTTTTTCCTGTTTGGACGGAATGTTTACTTTTCCCCACCTGCTCTTCTTTTGTTAACTGACAGCCGAAGAGAGCTCGCCCCACAACATAATTAACGCGGGACCTTGGCACTGCACGGCTGGTGGATTGGCTGGCTCCCCCCCCCCTCAGGTTCTCTTGAATTAAAAGCTGGGTTTTTTGCTGAGGAGATTTGACTTAGTGATATAAACCACCATATTACTACCCTCCGCTGGCTTAGCGATCTTGTACGCGGACTTTACCATGCTTAGTAAGAGAGCTGTGGAAGATATGCCCCATGGGGAGGGGAATCAAAAAACGCGTGCTGCCAAAGAAAAACGAAATCAAGCCTCTGCGGCTTTAAAACTTGAGCGTTTTGCACATGCGACTTCCCCAGGCAGGAAAGTACAACACCATCCGCCAGGTCAATCTAAAACGCAGGGGTCATTGGGGGACAGGAGAAGTGCAGGTCACTCCCCACCAGATCTTGGTACCCTACCGCCAGGAGGTGGGGTAGGTGAGTTACCTCAGGAGGAAAGCAGGATGGCCCAAAAATCTGAGGGGGGTGGTGAACCTACTCTACGAGAGATATCTTTCTTTTTTTTTGTGTTATTAATGCTTAATAGGGTGGAGTAGGAAAGCTGATAGACACAATGATTGGGGTTAATGTACCATGAGTAATTGAACACTGCAGGGTGATCCAAATTGTGTATAAAGATATGGCTATAGGTGTGGTGTGAAGACGGGGGTGTGGGGCTGGGGGGGGGGGTTGTAAGGGGGAATGTAAACTTGGGTATGTATACTATTGGAAATAACTTTACTTATGAACCCATCTCGGTGGAGGAATGGGAAGTTACAATGTTGCTGCTCGTTGCTTGAGAGAGATGGGTAAAATGATATAATTAACTGATTAGGGATGGGGTAAAGCATCATGGATTATAGAGCACTGCGATATCACAAGGCGAATTAATAGTTTACATAAATTTTGCACTAGAAGTGGTAAACGTGGTTTTATAGTTCAGTCGGGAGGGCGGGATTTGAGGGGATGGTTGGGGGGGGGGGGGGATACATATATACTTTAAGGGTAAATAATGTTGTATAATAATAATATTGTGACTAGCGAGTTTTTGAAGCCAAAGCAGCATTTCCCCTCCCCTTTCCCTTTTTTTTTTTTTGGTGTCATCAATGTTTAATAGACCCATCTCGGTGGAGGAATGGGAAGTTACAGTGTTGCTTCTCGTTGCTTGAGTGAGATGGGTAAAATGATATAACTAACTGATTAGGGATGGGGTAAAGCATTATGGATTATAGAGCACTGCGATATCACAAGGCGAATTAATAGTTTACATAAATTTTGCACTAGAAGTGGTAAACGCGGTTTTATAGTTGAGTCGGGAGGGCGGGATTTGAGGGGATGGTTGGGGGGGGGGGATACATATATACTTTAAGGGTAAATAATGTTGTATAATAATAATATTGTGACTAGCGAGTTTTTGAAGCCAAAGCAGCATTTCCCCTCCCCTTTCCCTTTTTTTTTTTTTGGTGTCATCAATGTTTAATAGACCCATCTCGGTGGAGGAATGGGAAGTTACAGTGTTGCTTCTCGTTGCTTGAGTGAGATGGGTAAAATGATATAACTAACTGATTAGGGATGGGGTAAAGCATTATGGATTATAGAGCACTGCGATATCACAAGGCGAATTAATAGTTTACATAAATTTTGCACTAGAAGTGGTAAACGCGGTTTTATAGTTGAGTCGGGAGGGCGGGATTTGAGGGGATGGTTGGGGGGGGGGGATACATATATACTTTAAGGGTAAATAATGTTGTATAATAATAATATTGTGACTAGCGAGTTTTTGAAGCCAAAGCAGCATTTCCCCTCCCCCTCTCCCTTTTCCTTTTTTTTTTTTTTCTCTCTCTTATTCCCTCCCCTATCCCCTCCCCTATGTCCCTTTTTTTCTTTTTTTTTTAGAAGGGCATAATTGGTGTCATGGAGGATCCCACCTTAGAAGTGGGTAAATGGGTGTGGTAAGACCATGCGGGGGGGGGGGGGGGGGTGGTGAGTTTGGACACTCTTGAATGGGGTATGATTATATCGGCTACAATCGAGACCCCTAGGGGTGGCTCTGATGGGCAGGGTTGGGTGGGGGGAGGGAGGGAGGGGAGTCTTCGAACACGTGCTGTGAGCAACGGGGTGGTGATGGGTGACAGGTTGGGACGGGGAGAGGTGTTGGGGAGAGGAAGCGGTTCCCTCCCCCCTCACCCTCTCCCCTCCATGGGCATAACAATAACTGGAGCTGATGGGTAGGTGGAATATAACTTCGTGGAATGTGAGGGGCTTGGGAGACCCTAAGAAAAGGGGGTCTGTGATGTTGGAGATGGAAGGAAAGGGACTTGGTCTGCTTTTTCTACAGGAAACCCACCTAACCCCAACCACGACCTCTTTGTTACATAATTGGAAATTCCAGGCATATTATCATTCCTTCTATTCATCGTATTCTCGCGGTGTGAGTGTGTTAGTTTGGAAGGGTATAGATTTTTTATGTAAAGAGTCTCAGATAGATGGGGAGGGGAGATTCGTCTTCTTGCATTGCTTGGTGGCTGGGCAAGAATATGTTCTAGCGAATATCTATATACCTCCTCCTTTTAAGCTAGAGATTGTGGATAAATTTCTCATGTTTAGCTTGGGTAAAATGGGTGTCCCGTGGATAATAGCCGGTGATTTCAATGAAATCATAGATAAGCGCCTGGACAGATTCCCTTGTCCAGCTGGGAACAGAACAGGTCGATTACATGAATTTCTATCGGAAGTTGGTTTAAGGGACATCTGGCGTATGCGACATCCTCAGGATAGGCAGTATTCCTGTTTTTCAAGTACCCACCAGACGTTATCAAGAATAGACATGGGTTTGGGGAACAAAGAGGCAGTTGGGTTGGTGGCAGACATAGAATATGGGGTACGTGGGAATCAGGTCATTCCCCTTTGGTTATAACTTTGAATACGGGAGAGTGCGCCCCACCGAGAGAGTGGAGAATAAACCCCGTTTGGTTGGAGCTAATTGATAGCTCAAATAGGGGAATTTCTCCAGACTGACAGAGGGACAGCGGCACCTGGAATAGTTTGGGACTCCCTAAAAGCCTTTCTTAGAGGAATACTCATACAGAAAATTGCAATAACAAAACGGGAAGCTCGAGACCAAGAGGGGAAAATTAGAAATGATGTTATCCAGGCCGAGAGAGAGTTTGTGGAGGATCCGTCGCCGGGGAAACAACAGACCTGGGTGGATAGCCAACAGATATATAGAATGGCACTTCTAAAAAGGGTAGAGAACCAACGTATTTTCCAACGTCAATATTATTTTGGCGAAGGGGAGAAGGTGGGTCGAGTTCTCTCCTTATTGGTTCAAACTAATGGCCCCCCTATAGCAATACAGGCAATTAAAACACAGAAGGGCGATCTTGCCTCTAGGCCTACCGAGATTATGAAGGTACTTAGTGACTACTATAGAACCTTATATAAATCAACTATACAGGATTGTGAGGGCCTGGCTACTAATTTCCTGCACCAAACAGCTATCCCTATGCTTTCAGACCAGGATAAATTGAATTTAGACTTACCACTAACTTTGGAGGAACTAAAATGCGCGATGAGCAGTATGCCTAATTATAAATCTCCTGGCCCTGATGGGCTTCCAGTAGAAATTTATAAACGATATAGCGAACAGTTGATACCGGCACTACTGGAAACGTTAAACCATGCATTAGAGGCGGGGGAGCTCCCCGCTTCAATGCTGGAGGCTAATATCACTTTAATTCTCAAAGAGGGGAAGGATCAACAAGAAGTCTCGTCATACCGGCTGATATCCCTGTTATGTTCAGATGTAAAAATCCTAGCCAAGGTCCTAGCAACTCGGTTAAATAGCTATATTCATAAATTAATACATCCAGACCAGTCCGGATTTATCCCGGGCAGAACAACTAACACTAATATTAGGAGGGTTTTTCTAAATTTACAAATACCTAGAGACAATGATAACCCAGGTGCCATACTAGCTTTGGATGCTACCAAAGCCTTTGACAGCCTGGAGTGGGGCTATCTCTGGGGCGTATTGGAACGCTTCGGCTTTGGCCCCCTATTCATCCAATGGGTAAAATTACTATATAGGGGACCTAGGGCCAAGATTAAAATGGGGACTTTATTCTCCGATATGTTTCATCTAGAAAGGGGTACGAGGCAGGGTCTCCCCTCTTGTTCGTGTTGGCTATGGAACCCCTGGCTGTGATGGCGAGATCACGCCCGGACATCCAGGGATTCCGGCGCGGACTGGAGGAGGAGAAGCTGGCCTTATTTGCAGATGATGTCCTGTTTTTTATTGGGGATGTGAGCTCTACTCTGAACAGTGTAGTACGGCTGATGGAGGAATTTGGGCAACAATCAGGTTTGGTTATCAACTGGAGTAAATCAGCCCTTATGCCATTGTCGGAGTCTGGAGATCAAACATTGCCTACAGTTGTGGGACTAGAAGTGGTACCCAAGTTGAAATACTTGGGTGTCTGGATTCCTAGAGACATAAACCGGTATGTTGAGGAGAATCTGGTACCACTACTGGCGAAACTGAAGCAGAAGGTCAATAACTGGTGTCGCCTCCCCCTGTCTGTGGCGGGACGCTGCAACCTAGTAAAAATGATTTGGCAGCCACAGATCCTATATATTCTCCACAATTCCCCAGTCTGGATTAAGCAGAAGTGGTTCGACAGACTGGAGGGATTGATTCGTGAATTAATATGGAAAAAGAGACAGCCTCGGATTCGGCTGCGGACACTGCAGCTCCCTGTGGAAAAGGGAGGAGTAGCGATACCGCATCCAAGAACTTACTTTCTATCAGCCCAGCTCCAGCATTTAACTGGGGCTGGACTGGAGGGGGGTGGCTGTCCGAATCATAAATTGATGATTAATAAAGCATATCATAAAACCTTAATCGAAGTTTTGGAGGCCAACTCATTTGCTTGTAAATGCCCTACTAATGTTTTGGCGAGGAAAGTATGGCAGATAGCCAAGCAACTCCTGGGCTATGAGGGAGTATACTCCCCTATGGAACAATGGAGAATTGGCCGTATTAAATAATATAGATCGGCCCCTGGAGTGGGAGAGGAGGGGGATCAGTAGACTGGTGCATCTCTATCAGGGGAATATTATGAAATCTTTTGAAGGTCTTCGCCAGGAATTTGGTATCTCTAACAAAACATTTTATATATATATTTGCAAGTGAGACACGGGATACAAGCACAGTACGGTACACTTGTTATTGAGAGGGTGAAGAGCCCCCTGTTTCAGGGATTCCTTGAGCGAGGACAAACAAAGGGTCAGATTTCTTGTTTGTATATAAAACTCAAAGATAAAATCCTGAATGGAGAGGGACCGGATAAGAGCAGGAGGGGATGGGAGGAAGACTTAGGACCGATTGGGCAAGAGCAATGGGATGAGATCCTAGCTCAAGGGAACCTGGTGTCTATCTCCCCATCGCAGCGCATGTCCCACAAGCTCTTTCTTTATAGGGCATATTACACCCAAAAAAAAATGTTGAAGATAAGTAGAAAGTCTAATGGTGAGTGCCCTAGATGTGGAGCACCAGGGGATCTGCTCCATATGGTATGGAAGTGCCCAAAATTATATCGGTACTGGATAGAAATCGTACATAGAATTAACAGGATCTTTAATACCACCTTGGAACCAGAAGCTAAGACTTGTCTATTAGGGATTATGGAAAGGGGTAGAATCTCTGCTGCAACTAAAATATCTATATTAAGATGCCTGTATCAGGCCAGACGCTTAATTGCGATGAACTGGCAGGCAAAAAAAACCCCAGTATTGCAAGCATGGATAAATGCCATAAACTCTATAATTTGGTGTGAACGAGCAATGTTTATTAGACAAAACAACTTAAAAAAAATTCAAGCTGCTATGGAATCCATGGTTGGGAGATATTGGTTACCCCCTGGACGAGATAATGGAGGATGGGATTTAAGGCTTAGGCTTGGCGTGGTTTGGGAGCTTTCCGTATGCTCCTTATTTCTGTTCCTGAAGGGACCTGCCACTCCTTTATCGGCTAGCCATAATAGGCTTGGCTGGACTTATCAGCACGTGTTCAAAGAACAGGGTTTTGGGGGGGGGGATAGATTTGTAGGTGTGTCAGAGACAATTAGAGTGTTATGTATGATTGCGCCTGCGGCGCTAAGTAAATTCTTGAAGAAAAAATCTGTATTTCTTGTTGCGATATGTGTACTTTTTCTATGTTTGGAAAACCATGCTTTATGTATGTATAAACCACATTTTTTTTTCTAATAAAAAGCAATTAAATAAAAAAATAAAAAATAACTTTATTTAAGTCCTGATAGTCTACACAAGAGCGCAGGAAATGGTTCTTCTTCTCTACAAAAAAAGATCCCTGCTAGATCCCTGCTAGAAGGACGTATAAACCCTTTTTTCAGATTGTCATCAATGTAAGTCCTGAGAGTCTTTAGTTCCACTTCCGTTAAAGGGAAAATTCTCCCGAAAGGGATTTCGGCTCCGGGGAGGAGCTCAATCGGACAGTCATAGGGTCTATGGGGAGGAAGCATTTCCCCCCGTCCAAGAAACTGTGGTAACATACTGGCGAGTTTCAATATCTATCTCCAGACACATTAAGTGGGGCGAGACATTAATTGCTTCTTGCAGGCAGTGCTGACGACAATAGGGAGAAGGAAAGCTAATGCTTCCGGTAGACCAGTCAATTTGCGGGTTGTGTGCCCTGAGCCAGGGCATGCCCAGTATAATGGGGAAAAGGGGAGACTCGATAATGTCCAGGCAGAGTAGTTCCTGATGGTTACCGGAGATAGTGGCAGTCAAAGGAACTGTCTCTTGTGTCACAGCCCCGGATTTGATAGCCGTTCCGTCGGCAAGGTGTACTGACAATCCCTTCGCCCTGGGCCGTAGGGGGACTCGGAATTTATGGGCAAAAGACAAGTCCATGAACCCACTGCACGCTCCTGAGTCAATTATCGCGGTGACTTGAGTATTCCCTCCTAGAAGCTGAAGAGAAACGGGAATAGCCAGGTGAGAGACATTACTAAGCACAGCAGGTAAGACAGTAGTAGACAAAGAAGAGTCCTCACATAGTGTCCGGACTCCCCACAATATAGACACAGGTTGTTGACCCGCCAGCATTGTCATTCTTCGGTGGTGAGGGAAGGTTGGAGTAAGCCCAGTTGCATGGGCTCAGGAGCGTCAGCCGCGGAATGTGCAGGAGGGTTGGGTGCAAGGGGGACAATCCAGACTGGTCGAGAAGGACCGGCCGTACGTTCTGCTCTCCATTCTCTCAGGCGTCTGTCAATCTGGATGGACAGGTTGATAAGGTCTTCAAGCGTTGCTGGAATACCAACCCGGGCCAACTCATCCTTAAATGGCTCAGAGAGTCCCATTCGAAACTGATAGCGTAGAGCGGCATCGCTCCAGTTAGCATCGGAACTCCAGCGCCGGAATTCGGACGCATAGTCCTCTGCCACTCTACGGCCCAGCTGGAGTGAATATAATGCTGGTTCTGCAGTAGCCGCTTGTTGTGGATCCTCATAGAGCAGACCCATCGCTTGGAAGAAGGTACTCAGGATGTTAAGGCATGCGTCCTTTTGCTCCAAGAGGTGGTGGGCCCATGCCTGGGGCTCACCCAGTAAGAGGGAGATGACAAAACCCACCTTAGTGGATTCAAGGGAAAAAGTTCTGGGTTGTAGTGCAAAAAAAAATTCACAGGCGTTGCGGAAAGCCCTATACTTGCTGCGATTTCCCGAGAACCTTTCTGGAGTTGGGACCTTAGGCATCAATAACCACTGATGGTGCAGAAGAAGTTCCCGGCACGGTAGGGCCTGTGGTAGATAAGACCTGGACACGCTCTTCCAATCGGGAATAACCCTCTTGCAGGGACTTAACAGCCTGGGTGAGTCCAGCAAGATGACGGCATAAGTCCTCCATAGTGGAAGCTCCCTGCGTGGGCTCAGACATGGCTGCCCGATACTGTCACGTACCCTAAGGCAGAGCCCGGAATGCAGGGAGCGGCCTCTCGTAAACCTCTGACTCGGGAGGCCCTGATAGAGATGACAGGGGCTCGGGAGCACAGAGGAGCACAAGCGCCTGACTGGATGGCCGGTGTAGAAGGCAGGAGACCGTTGGTAATGGGAGGTGTCCTGTAGTCCAGCAGCAGAATGCAGGTGACAGCACGATACAGCGGACATCGGGAGAAGTCCTGTAGTCCAGCAGCGGAATGCAGGTGCCAGCAGGATACAGCGGACAGCGGGAGGAGTCCTGTAGTCCAGCAGCAGGAGGTAAGAGGCAACAGAACACAGCGGAAGGCAACAGCCGGGTACGGTGGAGAACCGGGAGGTGTTCTGTAGTCCAGCAACAGTAAACAGGAGACTGGCGGGTAGCAGAGTAGTTCAACAGTCCGGGCCAAGCACAGGCGAGCAGATCAGGTACCAAAATGAAATCCAGAAGAGTAGTCAGGTAGAAAGCCAAAAGTCGGGGGCAGGCAGCAAACAGAGAAGTCAGAAACAGGCCGGGTTCAATACGGATCAGGTGAGTTCAGATGCAGGGTAGCAGAGCACACAGGAACGCTGTTGATCGGGCAGCAAGACAGCAAGGCAAAGATCCCCTTTAAATAGCGCCATTGGCGCCAATTGCGTCAAAACGGCCGCGCGCGCTCCCGCGTGGGCGCTCACGCGCGCACCGCTGACCGCAATGACGCTCTTCTTGCACACAGGTGATCTTCTGTGTCTTACACCACTCGGATGTCCGTGGGAAGAGTTTTCCTGACATTGCCCCCCCTCCAATGGGCAGCCTCAGGATGCCCAAATGGGTCATCTTACCCGGGTGAGATCTCTTGAAGTAAAAAAGTAACAGTACAGCGCAAAAATATGATATAAATAATTAAATAATTCAACAACACAAAGTGCATAAAACACAAAAGTCCATAGGTGAGAGAAAAAAGATGCAGTAATCAGGAAGAGTCCGCTTGTGCAGTGTGTCTTCAATCAATATAGCAAGTGACGATGTGATCCCTTCACCATTGAGCAAGTTGGACTCTCACCTCAAATAATGGACCCCTGATATATCAGACAGGTCAGAAAACACATGTTCCCATCAAGGGTAGATCATAAAATTTCAGCAGACAAAACGGGAGTACTCCATGACAAAATCCTTCTCCATGTCATCAGATCAATATGATTCCATGCATAAACATAAAGAACAAACAAAATCTAGTGCTCTCTGTTGGTACGAGTTTATTAAAAAGCAAATAGAAAAAAGTTACACTCACATTTGGAAGCACTGATCTCCAGTGCCGAGTGCTGAGCATAAAAACGAATGTAGCCCAAAATCCATGCGCGGATCAGTGTGTTAGCTTGCGGATGACGTCACGGCTCAGGTCACGTGGTCCGTACGCGTTGCGTCCCAAAAGTAGGCGAGACTTCATCAGCGGTGACGGCGTGACGTCGGACAACCGCTTTTAAGCCAATACACTGATATTGAACCAATGAGGAACAGAGTTATGCGCAAGACAAGTACCCGGGGACACACGCATCAAGCGTGACCCCGGAAGACAGATCTACGCACAGTAATGTTATGAGAGAGAGAGGAAATATATTTAAAAACACAGTGTGAGGGAAAAACAAAGGGCAAGCGCAAATTATGCCTTCCAAATGGCAATATACACCACTCCTCCAGTTATCCCCACATGAAGCCTACAAAGAACCTAAGAAAACTATATTAAATTGCCAAAGAAAGCAATGCAATATTTTAGCACTGAAGTAGGGACACATGTGTATCTCTCCTCATCCGTGCAATGCTGCTGGCAATAGAAAACATAAAATATAAAACCACATAGCCGCTGATACCATCAGCAAGCTACACTGATCCGTGCATGGGCAATAAAATTAAAATAAAAAATAATAATAATCATGAATATATAAATATAAAAAATAACAAATACGAAAAATATAAAAAATATGAAAAAAATATAAAAGTACTAATCAAAATACTATACTAGCTATACTAATAAAAAGAATTATTATCTGTCCGAAATGAAGCAATTTAAATCAAAATCAACGTTTAAGCCTCTCGGGGCGAGAACCCTTGTTTCATGGATCCAATAAGACTCACGTCTACTTAGTTGGCGTATGAAGTTACCTCCACGCCAATGTTTCGTTACCTTCTCAATCCCCCAGAAACTCAAACTCTTAGGATTCTGAGAATGCACCAATTTGAAGTGGCGAGATACATTGTGAGTCTTAAGACCCTTCTTAATATTATTCACATGTTCACCTAACCTCACATGTAGGGGCCTGGACGTCCTACCGATGTATTGGAGGCCACATCCACATTGTAACATATATACCACCCCTGCAGTGGAACAGGTGATGAGTTTGTCAATCTTATACTCCCTGTTGTTACTAGTGGCAATGAAAGATTTTCTCTTTTTTATGTTGCATCTGGAGTGTTTGCATGCTGTACACCTACCACACGCATAAAAACCAGATAGAAAAGAGAAAAGCCTACTTTCAGTTTGCACAAGAGGATCGATAACACTAGGTGCTATCTGATCACGTAACAAAGGAGCCTTTTTATATATAAAAGAGGGCCGTGCGGGTAGGAGAGGTCCTAACACCCGATCTTGTTTCAATATGAACCAGTTTTTAGCAACCACTTTTTCAAATTTCTTGTGCTGTACATTATAATCCAAAACCATTCTGAAGTTAACCCCTTCAACTTTTGGTTCTTTTACTTTATCTCCGACTAAAAGAGATCTATCCATCTGTTGGACTAGAGCCACTTCGTGATCAAGGGCAGATCTATCATATCCTTTTTCCTGAAATTTAGAGGATAAAGTTTGAGCCTGAAGCGTAAAATCATCCACATAGGAACAATTCCGCCTCAGTCTTACATACTGTCCTCTGGGGATGTTGCACAACCAAGACTTATGGTGGCAACTCCCCAGAGGAATGTAGGAATTCCGATCAGTTGGTTTGAAATGATTTTTTAATAATAACCCATCATTAGCTTTAGTGATCTCCAGGTCTAAGAACACCATCCGCTCCTGACTGATGTTCCAGGACAACTGGATGTTCTTATCATTGGCGTTCATAGTCCAAATAAATTTATCCAAACCAGCCCGATCACCTTCCCATATCAAGATCAGGTCATCAATAAATCTTTTGTAGCAGATTAGTTCCTGGAGGCGGTTACGAAAAACAACATCCTCCTCCCAGTGGGCCATAAATAAATTGGCCACACTGGGAGCGAACCTAGCCCTCATGGCAACCCCCCTTGTTTGTAAATAAAACTGGTGGTTAAACCAAAAATAATTTCTGGTCAGACCAAAGTCTAAACATTTACGAAGAAACTTTTTATGGCACTCAGATAGATCGGAAAATGTGGACATGGCCCACTGGACTGAAGCCTGCGCATCATTGTGCCCTATGATAGTATAAAGGGAACCAACGTCAGCAGTTACAAAGAAGCAAGACGCCGAACACTCTAATGATTCAAGAATTTGAATGATGTGTTTGGTGTCTTTAAGGAATGCCTTAGTTTTCAACACCAGGGGCTGTAGGAAAGTGTCAATGTACTGACCCACCCTTGATGAGATGGAGTCAATACCATTAACTATCGGCCTGCCGGGAGGGTTAACACAATCCTTATGTATTTTCGGCAGGCTATATATAATGGGGGTTCTGCAAAACAATGGATCAAGATAAAGTCCCTCCTTTTTATTAAGAATATTCTTATTTTTTTCCTTCTTCTATTAGCCAATGTAATTCATCCTTATACTGCAACATAGGGTCTTTGTTCAAAATTTGATATGTGTCAGTATCACTGACAAGTCTATTCATTTCAGACATAGCAGCTAACATGGATATATTCCAATATTTGGAAAAAAGGGAAGTTAAGTTGAGTGATATTTTTTCACGTACCCCTTCTTTTGAACAATCCCCAGATGTAGTTCTAGCCTTTAGGAAACTTGGTTATGTTTTTGAGAAAAAGGTTAAAGCTTGGTGGGATATTGTTTCCTTTCAGCAATACATTTCAGCCAGATTAATACCCCGTCGTTTGAGATGGGATGTTCCCCCCAACGATGGACTTCTCGATAGAGACTCCATGTTGGAATGGGAAGGTTTTTTCTTAGATAAAGGTCTGGAACTGATGGAATTCCTGTTGAAACGAAAACAAAGGAAAATGACCATTTTAGAATCCCAGATTAATGATATCAGGGATTCCATTGAATCCTTTAAAGATACTCCTGATTTCATCAGACTCTCTGTTGAATTAAGGGATAAGGTTGCCAAGTGGGACCTTGAGGTCCAAAATAAGAAAAAGAAAAAATTTATGAGAGATTCTGATGATTTCAATGGAGGGAATGTTTTCCAATGGCAGAAGATGAACCAAACTGAGGGAGATATCTCTCACAATGTCCCTATTGAGGTTGATGTCACAACCCCCTTACCCCCTTCTGGTTCTCAAGCCATCCCTACCCCAGAGTATCCTTTACCTGGGCCAACTAATAATAGGAGTTCTCTCCCTAGGGGTGGTACGCATGGAAGGGGATCTCGTAATAATTATGGAAAAAAAAGGGGCAGAGGTAATGGTAATTACGATAGAAATTGGGGTCCTAGGGAAGTCCCTGGTAATGAATCCCAGTACTATTACGGCTACCATTCCCCAAGTAGACAGGGAGGATACCAGTATGAATATGGTTCCCACCAGGGGGTTCCTTATGGTGGTCAACCTAGGTACTCCTTACCTGTGTCCAATAGATTTGCGCCATTACAATATGGAGGAGCTGGTGAGGGAGGGGATTTTTCGGGTGCACAGAGTGGACCCGGGAGGGGTCCCTATGTGCAACCACCTATCCATCAACCCATCAACCCACCCTTTGTACCACCACCAATCCATCAGGAGTGGTGGAAACAGCAACCCTATGGAACCCCTCGGTCAGGCAGTCAGGTTCGAAAAAGAAAAGAGAGAGAGGAAGGAGAGGGGGTAGGAGAATTCAAAAGACAAAAACCCCAGTAGGAGCTGGTATCTATAATCTAAGTGGATGCTCATTAAGTGACAATGAACTAAAAGTCTTAGATAGGGGTTTAAAATTTGCTCCGGTTAGGAATTTAAATAAATTCCATACCTATGTTAACATTCAGAAGTTTATTAGGAATCTGAATATGAAGAAATATTTTTTATCTAACCCGGTTAAACAAGTAAAAACATTTGAAAATCAACATTCTAATCTCCGTAATAAATCTACGTTTAACCCCTTAAACACTGACAAAAAGTTTCTGGAGGTTTTTAAGAATGTTGTAATAAATGATCTAGACACCCTTAAAGTACGTAAAGTGAAGGACCCCCAGTATATCAAATTGGGAGTGGAGTCCCTTAAGAGCAGGGATGACATCATCATACGCCCCGCTGATAAGGGAGGGGGGTTGGTTATTTTAAATAAGATTAATTATATGTCCGAAATGAATAGACTTGTCAGTGATACTGACACATATCAAATTTTGAACAAAGACCCTATGTTGCAGTATAATGATGAATTACATTGGCTAATAGAAGAAGGAAAAAATAAGAATATTCTTAATAAAAAGGAGGGACTTTATCTTGATCCATTGTTTTGCAGAACCCCCATTATATATAGCCTGCCGAAAATACATAAGGATTGTGTTAACCCTCCCGGCAGGCCTATAGTTAATGGTATTGACTCCATCTCATCAAGGGTGGGTCAGTACATTGACACTTTCCTACAGCCCCTGGTGTTGAAAACTAAGGCATTCCTTAAAGACACCAAACACATCATTCAAATTCTTGAATCATTAGAGTGTTCGGCGTCTTGCTTCCTTGTAACTGCTGACGTTGGTTCCCTTTATACTATCATAGGGCACAATGATGCGCAGGCTTCAGTCCAGTGGGCCATGTCCATATTTTCCGATTTATCTGAGTGCCATAAAAAGTTTCTTCGTAAATGTTTAGACTTTGGTCTGACCAGAAATTATTTTTGGTTTAACCACCAGTTTTATTTACAAACAAGGGGGGTTGCCATGAGGGCTAGGTTCGCTCCCAGTGTGGCCAATTTATTTATGGCCCACTGGGAGGAGGATGTTGTTTTTCGTAACCGCCCCCAGGAACTAATCTGCTACAAAAGATTTATTGATGACCTGATCTTGATATGGGAAGGTGATCGGGCTGGTTTGGATAAATTTATTTGGACTATGAACGCCAATGATAAGAACATCCAGTTGTCCTGGAACATCAGTCAGGAGCGGATGGTGTTCTTAGACCTGGAGATCACTAAAGCTAATGATGGGTTATTATTAAAAAATCATTTCAAACCAACTGATCGGAATTCCTACATTCCTCTGGGGAGTTGCCACCATAAGTCTTGGTTGTGCAACATCCCCAGAGGACAGTATGTAAGACTGAGGCGGAATTGTTCCTATGTGGATGATTTTACGCTTCAGGCTCAAACTTTATCCTCTAAATTTCAGGAAAAAGGATATGATAGATCTGCCCTTGATCACGAAGTGGCTCTAGTCCAACAGATGGATAGATCTCTTTTAGTCGGAGATAAAGTAAACCAAAAGTTGAAGGGGTTAACTTCAGAATGGTTTTGGATTATAATGTACAGCACAAGAAATTTGAAAAAGTGGTTGCTAAAAACTGGTTCATATTGAAACAAGATCGGGTGTTAGGACCTCTCCTACCCGCACAGCCCTCTTTTATATATAAAAAGGCTCCTTTGTTACGTGATCAGATAGCACCTAGTGTTATCGATCCTCCTGTGCAAACTGAAAGTAGGCTTTTCTCTTTTCTATCTGGTTTTTATGCGTGTGGTAGGTGTACAGCATGCAAATACTCCAGATGCAACATAAAAAAGAGAAAATCTTTCATTGCCACTAGTAACAACAGGGAGTATAAGATTGACAAACTCATCACCTGTTCCACTGCAGGGGTGGTATATATGTTACAATGTGGATGTGGCCTCCAATACTTCGGTAGGACGTCCAGGCCCCTACATGTGAGGTTAGGTGAACATGTGAATAATATTAAGAAGGGTCTTAAGACTCACAATGTATCTCGCCACTTCAAATTGGTGCATTCTCAGAATCCTAAGAGTTTGAGTTTCTGGGGGATTAAGAAGGTAACGAAACATTGGTGTGGAGGTAACTTCATACGCCAACTAAGTAGACGTGAGTCTTATTGGATCCATGAAACAAGGGTTCTCGCCCCGAGAGGCTTAAACGTTGATTTTGATTTAAATTGCTTCATTTCGGACAGATAATAATTCTTTTTATTAGTATAGCTAGTATAGTATTTTGATTAGTACTTTTATATTTTTTTCATATTTTTTATATTTTTCGTATTTGTTATTTTTTATATTTATATATTCATGATTATTATTATTTTTTATTTTAATTTTATTGCCCATGCATGGATCAGTGTAGCTTGCTGATGGTATCAGCGGCTATGTGGTTTTATATTTTATGTTTTCTATTGCCAGCAGCGTTGCACGGATGAGGAGAGATACACATATGTGTCCCCACTTCAGTGCTAAAATATTGCATTGCTTTCTTTGGCAATTTAATATAGTTTTCTTAGGTTCTTTGTATGCTTCATGTGGGGATAACTGGAGGAGTGGTGTATATTGCCATTTGGAAGGCATAATTTGCGCTTGCCCTTTGTTTTTCCCTCACACTGTGTTTTTAAATATATTTCCTCTCTCTCTCATAACATTACTGTGCATAGATCTGTCTTCCGGGGTCACGCTTGATGCGTGTGTCCCCGGGTACTTGTCTTGCGCATAACTCTGTTCCTCATTGGTTCAATATCAGTGTATTGGCTTAAAAGCGGCTGTCCGACGTCACGCCGTCACCGCTGATGAAGTCCCGCCTACTTTTGGGACGCAACGCGTACGGACCACGTGACCTGAGCCGTGACGTCATCCGCAAGCTAACACACTGATCCGCGCATGCATTTTGGGCTACATTCGTTTTTATGCTCAGCACTCGGCACTGGAGATCAGTGCTTCCAAATGTGAGTGTAACTTTTTTCTATTTGCTTTTTAATAAACTCGTACCAACGGAGAGCACTAGATTTTGTTTGTTCTTTATGTTTATGCATGGAATCATATTGATCTGATGACATGGAGAAGGATTTTGTCTTGGAGTACTCCCGTTTTGTCTGCTGAAATTTTATGATCTACCCTTGATGGGAACATGCGTTTTCTGACCTGTCTGATATATCAGGGGTCCATTATTTGAGGTGAGAGTCCAACTTGCTCAATGGTGAAAGGATCACATCGTCACTTGCTATATTGATTGAAGACACACTGCACAAGCGGACTCTTCCTGATTACTGCATCTTTTTTCTCTCACCTGTGGACTTTTGTGTTTTATGCACTTTGTGTTGTTGAATTATTTAATTATTTATATCATCTATTTGCGCTGTACTGTTACTTTTTTACTTTGTAATGTGGGATTTGGTATTTTGACCTATAGTATTCTAGCTGCATTTTTCACTTTTTCACTTATCTTATTGTGTTTAGCGCTGGTTGATTTTTCGTTTTATATTTTTGCACCAATTTACTACAATTGCAGCAGCTAACATGGATGTATTCCAATATTTGGAAAAAAGGGAAGTTAAGTTGAGTGATATTTTTTCACGTACCCCTTCTTTTGAACAATCCCCAGATGTAGTTCTAGCCTTTAGGAAACTTGGTCATGTTTTTGAGAAAAAGGTTAAAGCTTGGTGGGATATTGTTTCCTTTCAGCAATACATTTCAGCCAGATTAATACCCCGTCGTTTGAGATGGGATGTTCCCCCCAACGATGGACATCTCGATAGAGACTCCATGTTGGAATGGGAAGGTTTTTTCTTAGATAAAGGTCTGGAACTGATGGAATTCTTGTTGAAACGAAAACAAAGGAAAATGACCATTTTAGAATCCCAGATTAATGATATCAGGGATTCCATTGAATCGTTTAAAGATACTCCTGATTTTATCAGACTCTCTGTTGAATTAAGGGATAAGGTTACCAAGTGGGACCTTGAGGTCCAAAATAAGAAAAAGAAAAAATGTATGCGAGATTCTGATGATTTCAATGGAGGGAATGTTTTCAAATGGCAGAAGATGAACCAAACTGAGGGAGATATCTCTCACAATGTCCCTATTGAGGTTGATGTCACAACCCCCTTACCCCCTTCTGGTTCTCAAGCCATCCCTACCCCAGAGTATCCTTTACCTGGGCCAACTAATAATAGGAGTGCTCTCCCTAGGGGTGGTACGCATGGAAGGGGATCTCGTAATAATTATGGAAAAAAAGGGGCAGAGGTAATGGTAATTACGATAGAAATTGGGGTCCTAGGGAAGTCCCTGGTAATGAATTCCAGTACTATTACGGCTACCATTCCCCAAGTAGACAGGGAGGATACCAGTATGAATATGGTTCCCACCAGGGGGTTCCTTATGGTGGTCAACCTAGGTACTCCTTACCTGTGTCCAATAGATTTGCGCCATTACAATATGGAGGAGCTGGTGAGGGAGGGGATTTTTCGGGCGCACAGAGTGGACCCGGGAGGGGTCCCTATGTGCAACCACCTATCCATCAACCCATCAACCCACCCTTTGTACCACCACCAATCTATCAGGAGTGGTGGAAACAGCAACCCTATGGAACCCCTCGGTCAGGCAGTCAGGTTCGAAAAAGAAAAGAGAGAGAGGAAGGAGAGGGGGTAGGAGAATTCAAAAGACAAAAACCCCAGTAGGAGCTGGTATCTATAATCTAAGTGGATGCTCATTAAGTGACAATAAACTAAAAGTCTTAGATAGGGGTTTAATATTTGCTCCGGTTAGGAATTTAAATAAATTCCATACCTATGTTAACATTCAGAAGTTTATTAGGAATCTGAATATGAAGAAATATTTTTTATCTAACCCGGTTAAACAAGTAAAAACATTTGAAAATCAACATTCTAATCTCCGTAATAAATCTACGTTTAACCCCTTAAACACTGACAACAAGTTTCTGGAGGTTTTTAAGAATGTTGTAATAAATGATCTAGACACCCTTAAAGTACGTAAAGTGAAGGACCCCCAGTATATCAAATTGGGAGTGGAGTCCCTTAAGAGCAGGGATGACATCATCATACGCCCCGCTGATAAGGGAGGGGGGTTGGTTATTTTAAATAAGATTAATTATATGTCCGAAATGAATAGACTTGTCAGTGATACTGACACATATCAAATTTTGAACAAAGACCCTATGTTGCAGTATAAGGATGAATTACATTGTCTAATAGAAGAAGGAAAAAATAAGAATATTCTTAATAAAAAGGAGGGACTTTATCTTGATCCAATGTTTTGCAGAACCCCCATTATATATAGCCTGCCGAAAATACATAAGGATTGTGTTAACCCTCCTGGCAGGCCTATAGTTAATGGTATTGACTCCATCTCATCAAGGGTGGGTCAGTACATTGACACTTTCCTACAGCCCCTGGTGTTGAAAACTAAGGCATTCCTTAAAGACACCAAACACATCATTCAAATTCTTGAATCATTAGAGTGTTCGGCGTCTTGCTTCCTTGTAACTGCTGACGTTGGTTCCCTTTATACTATCATAGGGCACAATGATGCGCAGGCTTCAGTCCAGTGGGCCATGTCCACATTTTCCGATCTATCTGAGTGCCATAAAAAGTTTCTTCGTAAATGTTTAGACTTTGGTCTGACCAGAAATTATTTTTGGTTTAACCACCAGTTTTATTTACAAACAAGGGGGGTTGCCATGGGGGCTAGGTTCGCTCCCAGTGTGGCCAATTTATTTATGGCCCACTGGGAGGAGGATGTTGTTTTTCGTAACCGCCCCCAGGAACTAATCTGCTACAAAAGATTTATTGATGACCTGATCTTGATATGGGAAGGTGATCGGGCTGGTTTGGATAAATTTATTTGGACTATGAACGCCAATGATAAGAACATCCAGTTGTCCTGGAACATCAGTCAGGAGCGGATGGTGTTCTTAGACCTGGAGATCACTAAAGCTAATGATGGGTTATTATTAAAAAATCATTTCAAACCAACTGATCGGAATTCGTACATTCCTCTGGGGAGTTGCCACCATAAGTCTTGGTTGTGCAACATCCCCAGAGGACAGTATGTAAGACTGAGGCGGAATTGTTCCTATGTGGATGATTTTACGCTTCAGGCTCAAACTTTATCCTCTAAATTTCAGGAGAAAGGATATGATAGATCTGCCCTTGATCACGAAGTGGCTCTAGTCCAACAGATGGATAGATCTCTTTTAGTCGGAGATAAAGTAAAAGAACCAAAAGTTGAAGGGGTTAACTTCAGAATGGTTTTGGATTATAATGTACAGCACAAGAAATTTGAAAAAGTGGTTGCTAAAAACTGGTTCATATTGAAACAAGATCGGGTGTTAGGACCTCTCCTACCCGCACGGCCCTCTTTTATATATAAAAAGGCTCCTTTGTTACGTGATCAGATAGCACCTAGTGTTATCGATCCTCCTGTGCAAACTGAAAGTAGGCTTTTCTCTTTTCTATCTGGTTTTTATGCGTGTGGTAGGTGTACAGCATGCAAACACTCCAGATGCAACATAAAAAAGAGAAAATCTTTCATTGCCACTAGTAACAACAGGGAGTATAAGATTGACAAACTCATCACCTGTTCCACTGCAGGGGTGGTATATATGTTACAATGTGGATGTGGCCTCCAATACATTGGTAGGACGTCCAGGCCCCTACATGTGAGGTTAGGTGAACATGTGAATAATATTAAGAAGGGTCTTAAGACTCACAATGTATCTCGCCACTTCAAATTGGTGCATTCTCAGAATCCTAAGAGTTTGAGTTTCTGGGGGATTGAGAAGGTAACGAAACATTGGCGTGGAGGTAACTTCATACGCCAACTAAGTAGACGTGAGTCTTATTGGATCCATGAAACAAGGGTTCTCGCCCCGAGAGGCTTAAATGTTGATTTTGATTTAAATTGCTTCATTTCGGACAGATAATAATTATTTTTATTAGTATAGCTAGTATAGTATTTTGATTAGTACTTTTATATTTTTTTCATATTTTTTATATTTTTCGTATTTGTTATTTTTTTATATTTATATATTCATGATTATTATTATTTTTTATTTTAATTTTATTGCCCATGCACGGATCAGTGTAGCTTGCTGATGGTATCAGCGGCTATGTGGTTTTATATTTTATGTTTTCTATTGCCAGCAGCGTTGCACGGATGAGGAGAGATACACATATGTGTCCCCACTTCAGTGCTAAAATATTGCATTGCTTTCTTTGGCAATTTAATATAGTTTTCTTAGGTTCTTTGTATGCTTCATGTGGGGATAACTGGAGGAGTGGTGTATATTGCCATTTGGATGGCATAATTTGCACTTGCCCTTTGTTTTTCCCTCACACTGTGTTTTTAAATATATTTCCTCTCTCTCTCATAACATTACTGTGCGTAGATCTGTCTTCCGGGGTCACGCTTGATGCGTGTGTCCCCGGGTACTTGTCTTGCGCATAACTCTGTTCCTCATTGGTTCAATATCAGTGTATTGGCTTAAAAGCGGCTGTCCGACGTCACGCCGTCACCGCTGATGAAGTCCCGCCTACTTTTGGGACGCAGCGCCGTACGGACCACGTGACCTGAGCCGTGACGTCATCCGCAAGCTAACACACTGATCCGCGCATGCATTTTGGGCTACATTCGTTTTTATGCTCAGCACTCGGCACTGGAGATCAGTGCTTCCAAATGTGAGTGTAACTTTTTTCTATTTGCTTTTTAATAAACTCGTACCAACGGAGAGCACTAGATTTTGTTTGTTCTTTATGTTTATGCATGGAATCATATTGATCTGATGACATGGAGAAGGATTTTGTCTTGGAGTACTCCCGTTTTGTCTGCTGAAATTTTATGATCTACCCTTGATGGGAACATGCGTTTTCTGACCTGTCTGATATATCAGGGGTCCATTATTTGAGGTGAGAGTCCAACTTGCTCAATGGTGAAGGGATCACATCGTCACTTGCTATATTGATTGAAGACACACTGCACAAGCGGACTCTTCCTGATTACTGCATCTTTTTTCTCTCACCTGTGGACTTTTGTGTTTTATGCACTTTGTGTTGTTGAATTATTTAATTATTTATATCATCTATTTGCGCTGTACTGTTACTTTTTTACTTTGTAATGTGGGATTTGGTATTTTGACCTATAGTATTCTAGCTGCATTTTTCACTTTTTCACTTATCTTATTGTGTTTAGCGCTGGTTGATTTTTCGTTTTATATGAGATCTCTTGATGGCCAGAATCAGTCTCTTGCCGTGGATATTAGTCTCTGGTTCCCAGGAGTTCTCTTCTGGCCCATACCCCTTCCACTTCACCAGATACTGGACTTGGTTGCGTCTCCTTCTGCAATCTAAAATCGCTTCAACCTCACATTCTTCCTCACCATTAATAAGCACAGGTTCAGGGGGACCGACGTTCCAATTGGTGAAGGGATCCCGGATTGAGGGTTTTAGGAGGGCCACATGGAACACTGGGTGGATACGAAAAGATTCAGTTCATAGGCCACGTTATTAATTTTCCTAGTTACTGGGAAGGGACCCACAAACTTTGGGCCCAGTTTCCTGGATGGGCATGCCAATTTCAAATTCAGGGTAGACATCCAGACTAGATCTCCGGGTTTCAAATCAAGCTCCCCTCTCCTCTTCTTGTCAAATGCCGCCTTGTTGCGTTCTTGGGTCCTTGCCATTGTCTCTTGAAGCAGCTTATTTGTGCAGAAAAAGTTCAAGGTTTCCTGGGCCGCCGGAACTGTGCATTCTGGAATGTTGTTTGACAGGAACAGAGGGTGAAAGCCATAATTCGCAAAAAAGGAGACTGATTCGTTGCAGAATGGATGGAGTTGTTGTAGGCAAACTCGGCAAGGGGCAAAAGGGATACCCAATCGTCTTGAGAGAAGGAAGAATAGCACCGCAAATATTGCTCGCCGACCGCAATAACGCTCTTCTTGCGCACAGGTGATCTTCCGCGTCTTACACCACTCGGATGTCCGTGGGAAGGGTTTTCCTGACACTGACCCATGTTTAAAGAAGTGGACTTGTTCCCCAGCTGTAACACAGAGTTTTTATAGGGTATAACATTGCATACGAGGCCTGCAGTTTTGGAGGCGTTGCTTTACTGTGGTAAATCGTGCTCTGCTCTTTTGAACCTCTGTTGTGAAGTCAGGATAAAATTAGATCCTAGTTCCATTAAACTGGACGTTCTTCCTTTGCGTTGCATAGCGTAAAATTATCTCCTTGTCTCTGTAATTCAGCTGGTGGGCCAGCATGGTACGGGGAGGAAGGCCTGACTGTAAAGGAATGGGAGGTACTCGGTGCGCCCTCTCCACTGCATAGAGGAAGGTAAATGCTTCCTTACTAAATAAATCTAGCATAGCAGCCATTGTTCTATAAAGGCAGTGGGATCTCTACTCTCCACTTTTTTTTTTGCAGGCCGACAATACGGACATTGTTGTGCCTCAGGCGGTTTTCAATGTCCTCCGCATGTTGATCGTGGCCCTGGCTAGACGTGCAGTAGCCTGAGATTCTCTAATCAGAGAGGGCAGTTGATCCTCCACATCACTAACCCCACTTTCAACCTCCGTGCTTTGCTCCCAAACTTTCTGCAAATCTTGCCTGATCAATGCCACTTCTTCCTTCGGGCCCCCAAACGAATGTTTCAGAGTTTCCACTGAGGCTGTGCACTTGTGTACAGCCCGGAGGATATCTGCCAGTGTAGGCTGTTCTTGGGCTCCCTTCATGTCACTGTATGGCTGCCCTGCCTGTTCTGCATTGGTAGCTGCATCTTGAGTATCACCAGCCACCCCATGTACTGCATCAGCCAGCTCCGGCGAATACTCTGAGTCTACCTCTACCTCCCTTTCTGAAGCCTCGGATAGTTTTTGAGCATAGAACCTCATGTTTCGAGGAGGATCTTTAGCAGGGTTTTGAAAGTTTTAGGAGTCATACTCATGGTTTCTTTCAGTTTCTCGGCACCACCTGGCCCACGCTAGGACAGAGCTGCCACGGTGCCATGTTGGATTTCAGCGTTCAGAGCATCTTCCTTGTTCTTTCGAGTCATCATTGCTCTGAAACAGACCGGAGATAGCTCCAAGGGATGCAACAGGTACTGGAGACCAGCGGCGTGTAGAGAAAGTGTGTGTGTTAGGCAGGGAACAGGATCGTGTGAAGGATACTGAGCGGGAGTTCTGGGAGATGCTTCTCCCAGAACTCCCACGTGGCCACGCCCCTCTAGCAGTTTGTTTAACCACTTCAATACAGGGCACTTATACAACTTGCTGCCCAGATCAATTTTCAGCTTTCAGCACTATCACATCTTGAATGACAATTGTGCAGTCATGCAACACTGTACCCAAACAAACTTTTGTATCATTTTTTCCCTCAAATAGAGCTTTCTTTTATCACCTTTTTATCACCTCTGGGGCTTTTATTTTTTGCACTACAAATAAAACAATTTTGAAAAAAAAAGTTTTCCTTGTTTCTGTAATAATACTTTGTAAATAAATAAATTTTCTCCTTCACTGATGGGCACTGATGAGGCTGCAATGAAGGGAACTGATGAGACAGTACTGATTTGCACTGATGAGGTGGCAATTATATGTAGCACTGATAGGCGGCACTGATAAACAGCACTGATGGGCACTAATAGGTGGCACTAATATACAGCACTGATAGGTGGCATTGATGGGCACTCATAGGCAGCACTGATGGGCACTGATAGGTGGCACTGATGGGTGTCACTGGAGGGCATGTATAGGCAGCACTGATGGGCGGCACTGATAGGCAGCACTGATCAGAGGTGCTGGCAGCCATCACTGATGGGCACAGAGTGCCATCCATAATGGGCAATGATTGCAATCCCTGATGGGCTCTAGTGGGCTTACCAGGTGGTCATGGGTGGGCATCCCTGCTGGCCATGGTTGGGCATCCCGGGGGGCTGCACTGATAATAAATCAGTGCAGACCCCCCTGTCAGGAGAGCAGGCGATCGGCTCTCCTCTACTTGCCTGTGTCAGTGCAAGTAGAGGAAAAGCCGATGCATGGCTTTTCCTGTTTACACTGTGATCAGCTGTAATTGGACACAGCTGATCACGTGGTAAAGAGCCTCTATCAGAGTGCGTTCAATCACCTCTAATATAATGCAGTGCAACCTAAAACCATACTAAAATTACATAATAGAGGAATGTATAGTGATAATCTTCACATCAATAGTACTACAACTTGGTAACATAAATACCTGTACAAAAAAATTGTAACAATGTGCAATATGTGAATATTTCTAAAACAATAATATCATATTCAATGTCCTTTTGTGCAGAGGTCTTCAAAGTAAAACATATGAGTGATGCTCTCTAAAAACAATTGTGAATAATTTCATTAGAGCCTTGTGTGTAGAAAGTGCTCCAAAACCACACTCTTGTGCCACATTGTACCGTCACCTCACACTCTAGCCCCTTACCTCAAATTTAGACCTACACAATGGTAAAGTCTAGAAGCACTTATCCTAATAATCGGTGTCAATCCACAGATATCTTCAGCCCCATTAATGTGGTGTACTGTATATGCTCTTTTTAAATGGAAGGACTCCCATCAACTCAAATGTTATAGGAAAAATGGGATGGGACTTTGAATGAAGCATAGCTGCAAGGTAGGTATGCAAGGACATATCTAAAATTCATTAGCTAGCTATAAGATTTGAGGGTAAACAATAATATCATGAGTAACAATAATATGAATTGATTATATTTCATATATGTGTATATACAAGTACATATTATAACAAGGTTTACAATAATAATCAACATTTCATTAAAAAATGCATGATTAAAAAAGACAGAAATCATCTTCAATTGATTGAAGGATGAGACATTACAGATAAAGTCAGGGAGAATTTCAGACGCATGCTTGCAAGTGGTAGCATAAAGGCGCTCTACGCGTTTTGTGGAGTTCATCCACTCATCAGGAGCAGTTCCAAGATTAAAATTATCTACAACGAGATAAGTGAATGCATGAAGATTAGACAAAATCAGCACAAAGGGCAAAGGAATAGAGTGAGGGAGGGAGACACAGCTCCCCCAAACACTCTTACTTACAATAAGATTATTTCTTAGAAAAGAAACTGTTTGACAGATAGAGGCGCTGTGAAAAACAAGTCTCCACCGGAGCTGAGGCAAAAATCTCAACGACCACAGCGCACCACAGTTGATTGGGAGTGACACATCTAGGGCCCTGTAATCCCAGAATAACCATATATAAAAAGTTTTTCCAAAGGACCTCTGTAGAGGAATAGATTAAATAAGTATATAATTATATCTGTGCAGGGACAAGTGAAATGAAGTTACAGTCCAAAAGGTAGTGAAGCCAGTGAATAAAATCATTAAGATGAAAGGAGACATATTGCTAAGCCAAATAGGTTGGATATAATTAGTGTGAATGAATAAAAACATATAATGTGAACAGTGAAAAGCAAAAGATAGTCCAAAGAACCTATAGTTACCATGACTGAGGTGAGTGAGTGCCAAACATGATACATTGAAGTTGTGAGGAAATATAGTTCAACCGGCGTGTATCAACTAGTGGTACGGTATAGCCGCAGAGACCACCTACGTCACGCTGCAAGATCTGAGGGGTGGCGGTGTCAGCGTCGGAACAGCTGATAGCGTTCGGCAGCCGGCGCCCAAACCACCTCCTAATAATCGCAGATGAACACTCGGCAAGCCGCCGCATGGCGTCAACAAGTGACGTCATGCGCACGCGCATGGGGCATGGTGTCAATGTGATGGGGGACCCGCCCCCGACGCTGCATCCAAAGGGGCGGAGGGAAGAGGGAGGGCCCCAAAGCGCATCACAGCTCCGGAACTAGAGGTGTACATCAGCAGCCAAAACAAAAAAAAAAAAAAGAGTATATAATGTATACAATAAAAAAGCCCAGGGTGCTGACCCGATCACAAATGCAGTCAAAAATACTAAAGGTAATGATTGAATGCTACCGCAGTATTATGCTTCCATCCCTAATATCTAGACACAAAGAGGGGGGAAGGGGAAATTGGGACTTTATATGAGGCAAAGAATGCATAGATTCATCTACCTCCATCCCTAATCAAGTATTATAGGAAAAATGGGATGGGACTTTGAATGAAGCATAGCTGCAAGGTAGGTATGCAAGGACATATCTGAAATTCATTAGCTAGGTATAAGATTTGAGGGTAAACAATAATAACATGAGTAACAATAATATGAATTGATAATCAATTCATATTATTGTTACTCATGTTATTATTGTTTACCCTCAAATCTTATACCTAGCTAATGAATTTCAGATATGTCCTTGCATACCTACCTTGCAGCTATGCTTCATTCAAAGTCCCATCCCATTTTTCCTATAATACTTGATTAGGGATGGAGGTAGATGAATCTATACATTCTTTGCCTCATATATAGTCCCAATTTCCCCTTCCCCCCTCTTTGTGTCATCAACTCAAATGCATAAAAAGAATGGGTAGACCACAAGGGGGGCTGGTGCTCAAAAATTTTAGGGGGGGCGCAAACTGAAAAATACTGGAAAAAAAGCCCATCAAATGCAGCCACTCATGCCCATCAATTGCAGCCATTGTGCCCATCATATGCAACCACTTGTGCCCCATCATATGCAGCCACTTGTGCCCATCATATGCCACCACTTGTGCCCCATCAAATGCCGCCACTTGTGCCCCGTCACATGCAGCCACTTGTGCCCCATAACATGCAGCCACTTGTACCCATCAAATGCCACCACTTGTGCTCATCAAATGCAGCCACCTGTGCCTATCATATGCCCCACTTGTGCCCCATCATATGCAGCCGATTGTGCCAATCAATTGCCGCCACTTTTGCCCATCATATGCTGCCACTGTGACCCCTGCCCGCTGTCTGCCCAAAACTTACCTCATATTAGTGGCGGGTCAGGCAGCGGGCGATGGTGGCGAACTGTGGGGCAGTGAACTGTGGGGCGGCTCCTGTGTCCTCCATGCCTCCCCCTCCTCTGTTCTTCTGTTCTGCTAGGCGTCCAATGGGGCACCTGTGCCTTCAGCCAATTAGGTGACGGGTATTAGACCCACGCTTCCTGATTGGCAGTTCAGTGTTAGAAAAGCAAATATTAATTTGCTTTTCTAACACATCTAGATGGACTGCGAGCACAATCATTTGTGCTCCAAGTCCACCTTTTTGGAAGTCTATTAAAGCCTATGGCTCTAATCAGGTGCTTCAAAAAACACCCCCACCACTGTAATTCAGGCGCCCGGCATCCGAAAAGGGGCCGGACACCTGAATAGGGTAGATTGCACTGCATGAATCAATCCATTAGTCATATAGGGGGGTGGCGTGACAGAGGGGGCGGCGCCTGTGCACCCTCAATGGACGGGCCGACCCCTGGTAGACCATCATAGTGCAGTATCTCAGATAACTTATTTTATTAAAAGAGGATAAATTACTCCCAAATATAGTGCACTAGTAACATCCATTGCATTAGATAAAACACATGTCTTTCCTATAATTAAGTCATGGTCATGTGACAAAACGCATCAGCAGGCTGGGCCGCGTGACCTCAGCACACCCGCTTGTGTGTCCCTAAGAGCAGGTTCACACAGGGGCGACACGACTTCCAGGACGACTTTGTAAGGCAACTTGGAGACGACTTTAACACGACTTAGACACGACCTGGGGCGACTTGCACAACACGACTTTAGGTCGCCCCAGGCCAGGCGACTTTTGCCGCGGCCAATCAGAGAATGAGCTCTGAAGGGGGAACTCCACGCCAAATTTATGAAAAAAATTTGGCGTGGGTTCCCCCTCCGAGAGCATACCAAGCCCTTAGGTCTGGTATAGATTCTAAGGGCAACCCCCTACGCCGAAAAAACGGCGTGGGAGTCTCCCCAGATCCATACCAGACCCTTATCCGAGCACGTTACCCCAGGAAAGGGGGTGGGGACGAGTGAGTGCCCCCCCACCTCCTGAGCCGTACCAGGCCGCGTGCCCTCAACATGGGACAAGGACAAGGGCCTCTTCCCGACAACCCTGGCCTTTGGTTGTTGGGGTCTGCGGGTGGGGGGGCTTATCGGAATCCGGGAGCCCCCTTTAATAAGGGGGCTCCCGGATACCGGCCCCCCACCCTATGTTAATGAGTATGGGGTACAATGTACCCCTACCCATTCACCTGTGAAAAAAATTTACAAAAAAAACACAACACACAAGGGTTAAAATTGTTTATTGCACAGCTCCGGGGGGTCTTCCGTCTTCGGGGGTCTTCTCGCCGGACTCCTCAGTTATCTTTTGCTAGCTCTTTTACTAGCGGAGGAGCCCAGGTTTCTTCTTCGCCGCCGCCCTCTTCTTTCGACTTCGGGGGTCTTGTCCCCCTCTTCGGTTCTTCTTGCCGGGCCACCGCGCCTTCTTCTAGTTCTTTTATAAGCGGTGGCCCGGTCTTCTGTCGCCGCTGCCGCCGTCTTCTGTTCTTCTCTTCAGGAGATGTTGCCTCGTCACTGTCTCTGCTCACAATGACAGGGTGTGGCGTGCTCTGGGACTGTGACATCATAATGGGCGGGGACATCATCCGGGATGTCCCTATATAAGTCGTGGCATGCCACGTCTCCATCATTGTGAGCAGAGACAGCGACGAGGCAACATCTCCTGAAGAGAAGAATAGAAGACGGCGGCAGCGGCGACAGAAGACCAGGCCATCGCTTGTAAAAAAGCTAGAAGAAGGCGCGGTGGCCCGGCAAGAAGAACCGAAGAGGGGGACAAGACCCCCGAAGTCGGAAGAAGAGGGCGGCGGCGAAGAAGAAAGCCGGGCTCCTCCACTAGTAAAAGAGCTAGCAGAAGATAGTGGAGGAGTCCGGCGAGAAGACCCCCGAAGACGGAAGACCCCCGAAGCTGTGCAATAAACTATTTTAACCCTTGTGTGTTGTGTTTTTTTTGTACATTTTTTTTCACAGGTGAATGGGTAGGGGTACATTGTACCCCATACTCATTCACATAGGGTGGGGGGCCGGGATCTAGGGCCCCCTTATTAAAGGGGGCTCCCGGATTCTGATAAGCCCCCCGCCCGCAGACCCCGACAACCAACGGCCAGGGTTGTCGGGAAGAGGCCCTTGTCCTCATCAACATGGGGACAAGGTGCTTTGGGGTTGAGGGCACGCGGCCTGGTACGGCTCAGGAGGCGGAGGGGGCGCTCACTCGTCCCCACCCCCTTTCCTGGCCGGCCGGGTAGCGTGCTCGGATAAGGGTCTGATATGGATCTGGGGGGGACCCCCACACCGTTTTTTCGGCGTAGGGGGTTCCCCTTAGAATCCATACCAGACCTAAGGGCCTGGTATGCTCTCGGAGGGGGAACCCATGCCAATTTTTTTTCATAAATTTGGCGTGGAGTTCTCTCTTGAGAGCTGATAATTCTGTCAGAGTCGCCTCCGTATAAACGGAGATCCGACTTGTAGGTGACCTCCATTGAAATCAACGGGTACCAGTAGCCTACAAGTCGGATTGAAGTAGTACAGGAACCTTTTCTGAAGTCGGAGTGATTACAGTAGTGTGCATTAAACGGCTCTCATTCACTTACATTGATTTTTACATGTTGTCCGACCTGAGGCGACTAGGGGCGACCTGAAGTCGGATCTGAGTCGCCCCTGTGTGAACCGGCTCTAAGCATACCCCAATATCTATCCATCCAAGAACGCTCATCCTTGAAAGTATAGTTCACCTTTACAAAAAAACTGCCTATTCAGGTAAGGGATGTTTGTAGATTAAAAGAAACTGTGCAGCTCTGACTAAAGATGAATAATACCCTTGCTAGAAGTGTAGGCCAGGGATCTTCAAACTATGGCCCTCCAGTTGTTCAGGAGCTACAATTCACATAATGCCTAGTCATGTCTGTGAATATCAGAGTTTTACAATGCCTCACGGGACATGTAGTTCCGTAATAGCTGGAGAGCCATAGCATACCTCCCAACCCTGTGAAATGGGAATGTGGTACACCTACTAGCAAACATATGTAGGCATAGGACATGCCTCCTGCCACCCTTAAAGGAGAATTAACCCTCAAAAAAGGTTAATTAAATCCACAGGGGCTTTTTTTACCACTACTATTTTAAAATGTACAAATACAGCAATTTAGTTTTTGGATGAAAGGTTTAGCACTGGAAAAATACCTTTTGAATGATAAAAAGTGCATTTTATATACAACTATATAGATCAGACCAAAATGAGGGACAAATGAGGGGGGGGGGGAGGGACAGAGGGACAGAGGGGCATTTTTCCAAATCAGGGACAGTCCCTTGAAATCAGGGACAGTTAGGAGCTATGGCCATATGTTGCAGATCCCTGGTGTAGGCCATTTACATACCTTATGAAGCCTGACTGGAATACTCCCAGGACGTTGCTAAGTACTCCCAGAAGGTTGCTAAGTGAGGCCTAGTCATCACTGCTCACCTCCACCACCACAGGAGTGAGCTATTTCTCTGATTCATACCCCCCATGCTCTTTCTTTCCCCTGATGCAGTAACTCTGAGCTCAGCATTTAAGAACTCAGCCCTGTGATGGCAGAGTGAGCAGTGTTGACTAGGCCTCACTTAGCAATGTCCTGGGAGTACTTAGCTACATCCTGGGAGTACTTAGCTACATCCTGGGAGTATTCCAGTCAGGCTTCATGATGTATGTAAATTGCCTACACATATAACAAGAGCTTTATTCAACTTTACACAAAGCTGTACAGTTTGTTTTTATCTAAAGACGCCCCTTATCTGCATAGGCAGGTTTGTGGTAAAGATGAACTATCCCTTTAAGGGGACTCCCTACCTATGATTGCTGTGACGTGTTTCATCTAGTGCCCTGGATATTACTAGTGCACTATGCACGTGAGTAATTTTATTATTTTTTAATAAAATAAGTTATGGTCTTCCCGTTCATTGGCGGTACATTGTGGTGCAAGAGTGTGGTTTTGGAGCACTTTCTTCACACAAGACTGTGATGAAATTATTCACAAATGTTTTGAGAGAGCATCGCTCATATGTTTTACTTTGAAGGCTTATGCACACATTCCTTTCCCGCATAGGCAGTTTTTTTGTAATGGTGAACTTTACTTTTAAGGATGAGCGTTCCTAGGTGACTATATACTGGGGAATGCCGAGGGACACATAAGTGGGCATGCTGAGGTCACGCGGCCCCACCTGCTGATGCGTTTTGTCACATGACTGTGACTTAATCATAGAAAAGACATGTTTTATTTAGTGCACTGGATGTTACTAGTGCACTATACTTTTGAGTAATTTTATCCTCTTTTAATAAAATAAGTTATCTGAGATACTGCACCATGATGGTCTTCCCATTCTTTTAATGCATTTGTGTTGATGGGAGTCCCTCCTTTTAAAAAGAGCATATCAAGTACACCACATTAGTGGGGCTGAAGATATCTGTGGATTGACACTCATTATTAGGATAAGTGTTTTTAGACCTTACCATTGTGTAGGTCTAAATGTGAGGTAAGGGGCTAGAGTGTGAGGTAGCGGTACAATGTGGCACAAGAGTGTGGTTTTGGAGCACTTTCTACACACAAGACTCTGATGAAATTATTCGCAAATGTTTTGAGAGAGCATTGCTCATATCTTTTACTTTGTGCACAAAAGGACATTAAAACAGTAGTAAGAAGGGCCGGCAACACTGTAATCCTTGAAGTGTCATTTATTGGTACATCAGAGTGACAGTAAAACAATAAAACTGACGCGTTTTGGCAAAAGCCTTAGTCGTAGCAAAAGGACATTGAATATGATATTATTGTTTTAGAAATATTCACATATTGCACATTGTTACAATTTTTTTGTACAGGTATTTATGTTACCAAGTTGTAGTACTATTGATGTGGTGATTATCACTACACATTCCTCTATTATGTCCTTTTAGTATGGGTTGTGATTGCGCTGCACTATAGAGGAGGTGTCAAAAAAAAAAAAAAAAGTGCCTGCGCTTATTTGGCGCAATGCATTTTCAAATGAGCCCATTCAAAATGAATGGGCTCAAATCGCACGGCACTGCATCACATGTGAATTGCACAGGAATGCGGTGTTGTTCCTGTGTGACTCACATGCGGGATATAGTATGAACAGGGACTAAACGTTTCAGCAAAGCTTGCTGTAGTAGCAGTAGTAGTACCAGTAGTAGTAGTCACAGTAGTAGTAGCAGTAGCAGTAGTCACAGTATAAATAGTAGTAGCAGTAGTAGTAAAAGTATTAGTAGTGGCAGTAGTAGTACTAACAGTAGTAGAAACAGTAGTAGTAACAGTAGTAGTAGTGGCAGTAGTAGTAACAGTAGTAGTATTACTAGCAGGAGCAGTAGTAGTTGTGGCAGTAGTAGTAGCAGTAGTAGTACTAGCAGAAGCAGTAGTAGTAGTGGAAGTAGTAATAACAGTAGTAGTAGTGGCAGTAGGGTTGCCACCTGTCCAGGATTCACCCGGACAGTTCGGGTTTGGAATCCTGTGTCCGGGTTTCAGTCTGCCTGAAAACCGGACACATTATTTAGACTGGGCTGTGGCTCCCCAAGTAGCTTAGATAGTAACACAAAAATCTGTTGCCATTCGGGATCTGCGACCCGCTCTCTGAGGGTAGGTTTGGCATCACTGGGGGGCATGATGTTAGTAAGAGCAGTTTGGCCACACCCACTGTTTGCCGCAGCGCAGTGCATTACCACTCTCCTTGGGGCACCAAAAGGTGTCCCAGGTCTTTTATAATCCTATAGTGTATACTACGAAAAAAATGTGCCCTGTGCCGCTAAAGTGTTCGGGTTTGGCTTGAAGAAAAGGTGGCAACCCTAAGTGGCCGTAGTAGTAACAGTAGTAGTACTAGTAGTAGTGGCAGTAGTAGTAGCTGTCAGCTCCTCCACCTCTAGGATCACATTGCGCATTTCTTCTCCCAAAATCGCACGCTCCTCTCCCTTTCCTCAGCTCGTCAGAACCAAACCTGAAAGGGCCGCTAGGCGGCGCTGTCCCATAGTGGTCTATGGCCGTGGCTCAGGGACCGTTGAACCTTGGTGAGGTTACAGATAATGACGCGCTAGGCTTATATAACAGGATCTGAATTCGGACGTCTCTCTGGAAGGGGCTCTTTATTTAACCCTATATATGATTTAGCACATCCCATCCGTGTAACGACAATCCTCTTTATTTGTAGAGCCCTCCCGTGGTATGGGGTGGAGAGGAGTGCCTGGCGTCCTGTATACACAGCACAGCCGTACATTGATGGATTCATAGACTCACTATTGGCGGTGTGAACGGACTCCGTGCATGTGCTCTGTTTACCAGCAATGTGTCAGTGTGGCCCCGCCTCCTCCCCTCCCCTGGGCGGGGCCACGCTGACACTGTGGCAGGCTGTAGAGTGAGTGGGGTGAGTTTTGGTAAGCGGACTTAGGGCGGGTCCTTACCTGCCCCTCCGAATAAAACCTGCTCACAGGATGTCTCCCGTGCTGGAGAAGAGCACTGATCACAGGGACACAGAGCGGGATCTCATCTCCCATACACTATGGCCGGTCCCTCCAATAAGAAGTCCATCATCCTCGGGGTGGTCGGCCTGCTGCTAGTGCTCTTCGGGGCCGTGCTGGTCTTCATATTTCCTGTCATCATGAAGCAACAAGTGGAGAAGGTTGGTGTGTGAGAGTGACAGTGCTGGAAGTTACCAGGAGTGCATGTCACTGAATCTGGGGATCATGTGCAGGACAGCCAATTGGCTTCCAGCTTCAGCTTGTTCAGATAAGCTTTTAAATGAAAGATAAAAGTTGATTGGTCAGTCATGTACCGCTGCTCCTCTAGGCTTGGTCATTCCCCTTATGATTGGTGAGATCGCTATGTGTGAGTAATAATCAGATGTGGTTCATGGCTGTGGGTGGGATGATGGAGGTGACAGGACCCCAGAGTCCTCCTACAGCCAGGGGACACGTCCTCACACTGATGTCCCCCACCCTGGGCACACATGTCATTCACCCACAGGAGGCTCCATTCTCTATTCTATATTCTCCATGCTCCTTACATTTTTGGAGTAATCTCTATACACCTGTTGACTGTTATCCCTGTATGTATAGAGCTCTATATTAATCCCTCTATGTATAGAGTGCTATATGTATGTACAGAGCGCTATATTAACCCCTGTATGTATAGAGCTCTATATTAATCCCTCTATGTACAGACTGCTATATTTAATCCTTGTCTATAGAGTGATCTGTATGTAGGCTGATCTATATTATCCTTGTATTTACAGGTGAGCTGTATTATTCCTATATGGCCAGTGATCTGTATGTACAGGTGATATATAATATTCATTAGGTACAGGCTGAGATATACGACTCCTATATGGACAGTGATCTTTATGTAGAGTGCGATAAGAATCCTTGTATGACAGGTGATCTGTATTGTCCTTATAGGTACATTGTTCGCTATAGACAGAGTGACATCATTTATATAATCACTATGTAACCTTTCTATAGACATCCTATCAGTACAATGTGCTCATGACTTTGCACTTCACTTAAGTACTTAGATAACCATGAACATTGTACAGCCTTTCAAAGTCTTCTATCCTAATCCCGCTTTTACATGATCTATTTGCTCATTGTTCTACAGAGTATCCGACCTCTTTAGCTAGTCGTGGTCACATGCTGCTCTTCAGAAGAAGTGACTGGGCATTCATCACCATCACACCAAGAAATGTATAGACTCATTCTGAACATTGCAACATATAAAGGCTCATGCACACTGGCTGTTTTCAGAGGGTTGTGTGTGTTTTTTTTTTTTTTTTTTTTTTTATTATTATTTTATTTATTATTATTTTTTTTTTTTTTTTTTTTTTTTCTGCCTCTAAAATCCGTTGGGCTATATCTCCATGCACACATAGGTTTTTAGCAAGGTTTAGAGGCAGGAAAAACCAGTGCATCCAGGAGCAGCAGGGTCCAGGCAGCTAAAATGCTTGACACTGCTAGAAGCTGCTAAAAGCTAGTGCTTGAGCATTAATTTCAATAGCCAGAATAAATTATGGCCAGTGAAATTATTTCACTCTGAGCTTGATGCATGTAAAAGCTTTACACACTTTTACAAGTGTCAGGCATTCTTTTTTTTTTTTTTCTGTAAAACTGCTGCTGGCTTCTAGGAGAGTTAAAAAAAAAAAAGCTAAGTGTATGGGGCCTAAAGGAGTAGTAGTACTGTGCCCAGAAGTCACAGGTGTTTTTGTACAGATGTGGCTGCAGCCTGTGCTAATTGATGGGTGAGCATCCTTGGGCACAGACAGTCTGCGTTCAGGACCCTGGAAGAATGTGTACACTTAGATGTACACACAGCTGTGCCATTTGTCAGCCTGTCGTTAATTGTACAGGCCGCTGGTCTCATCTGTCCGCAAACACCTGTGGTGCAGAAATCCTCCTCCTTTGCTATTGTGAGTTTGGACTTGATCATTCCAAAATCATATAATACAAGAGTGTCCCTAATGGATGCTCGGCAGTGCTAGCAATACATATTAAAGCAGTTGTTTAGTTACGTTTTTAACTTTGACCTACAGGTAAGTCTATAGGAAGGAATAAAGTAAAAAGAATATCTCCTCCTAAACCTGTACAGTTTAGGAGATATTCTCCTCACAATGGGCTGCTGACTTCAGAGGCACATGCGCACCAGGGATTCTCTGCTGAAAGTCCAGCAGATGCCAGACCCTGCCAGGAAGAAAACGACATCATGGCTCCAGCCACTCAGAGGCGGAACTGCGATACCCAAAAGACGCATCGAGGGAACATGTCAGCTCTCTCAGCGTGGACCGAGTGAGATGCCGGCGCCTCGTTCTAAGGTAAGTATTTCATAATAAGCTAGTATGCGGTGCATACTAGCTCATTATGTCATGTATTTTTTTTTTTTTTTTTTTTTTCTCCCCCTTTTACAGGTGTAAAAAGTCAGCGGGATTACTCCCGATTTAAAGCAGAGTTCCAGGCTTCTGTCCTACACCGCCATGGTGAGGTACATCACCTCCGGTTTTATATCTGCCCCTCCTGATCTCCACTGCCTTCTGGGACCTGTGTGTGCGTGTCCCAGAAGTTGCCAGGCCCCATCAGTAAGTGCAGTGCAACTCATGCACAGTAGGAAACCAGCTGTGAAGCCTGAAGGTTTCCCTTAGTTGCAATACAGGCACCTGCACCCAAGAAGATGGTCCATGATTGGCTGAGTCCAAGGGACATGGCCATCACAGATTTTCCCCAATATGTGCCCACATTCTATTTTATGCCATCCTTTCTAGAAGAAAATGTTCTGGTCTCCTGTATGGAGGAAAAATAGTGTAATGCTCATAAGTGCCAATTCTAAAAGTCTACTTCAGCCAAAAGCTGCACCTAGTACAAGGTTTGCCTTATGTGAATTTTTTCGGAGGAGTTTGTGTACAGGGATTGCTTTCACAAGTTGGTGTAAAAACAAGGGTGGATAGCCCTTGTGCTCATTACAGGGGAATGTCGTACACTTTCGGCCACAGTGAGTATGTAAGATGTAACATCTGAGAGGAGGCTTTCTTTTTTTTTTTTTTTTTTTTTTTTTTTTTTTTTCATGTGATCAGTAGTAAATTAACTGCATCCCACATCCTGTGTGGCAAGGATCCGAATCATATGCTTTTTAGCAAAATAGCCTCCTAATGTAAAGTATAAATGTAATTCTATAAAATGGTGGAAGGCACAGATGTCTTAAGTGTGTTTTTATTTTTTTATTTGCCATTACAATCTCTGTAGTATCCCCATTAAAGTGGTTGTAAACCTCAGACATCAAATATGAACAAAGCATATCTTGTAGTGTTGCTTTTTTTAGCGATAATGGTGACAGGGGAGGGACCTCTAGCACACAACCTTTGCTTGACCGCCTCAGTGCTGTTGCTGTGCAGGGGTGGGTGTCCATGAGCTCTGAGTTCTCATTGGGCTCTGGATAGTGTAGCTTCAGCTCCCAACCCTTGCTTTGAAAGCTCAGACAAGCTTTATTTTATTTTTTTTTCATCTCTTTATTTTAGCATTGAACAAGATCAAATCAAGGGTAAAAATAAAAGGGAGACAGTAACAATTCCAGGAGTCGTTGCTCGCATCCTAGGTAACACTTATTAGTTATTATAGAGAAGCCCACAGCTACCTTGGCGCTATCAAACCCAGGGGGACTCTCCTACGTCCCGGACATTCAGTCCCAGTGGACTTGTCCCTTCTCTCCACTGCAACGACACAGACCCCCCCCCCCCCCCCCCCGTCAGAGGAGCAGCCGATCGTGTCTTCTTTACTTGCGTCTAACAGATGCGATTGAGGAAAAGCCGATCACCGGCTCCTCCTAATTACACCATCAGACTCTTTACCGAGATCGTAGTTGCGGGGTGTCAGACTGACACACCGCAACAACGATCGCTGCGATGTGCGCCCCGGGGGTGCGCAGCGGCTCAAAATCCTGAGGATGTCATGACGCCCAGTCAGGTTTTTGAAACCACTTTTCTGCCATCATTCTGCTATTGGGTGGCGGCAAGTGGTTAAATGTGGTGCCTGCCAGTGCTAGCAAAACTGTCTAGGCTGGAGGAAGTTGAGGTTGATCCAGATGCATGCTCCCTACAAGCCACCCATATGGATTCAAACATCCCTCGCTGGAAGAAAGTGCGCCTCTGACCAGTCTCTCCAGCATACATCAGGATGTATGGGGGTATATTTTTGCTTTTTGGGGACACAATACCACCTGGTCAGCAACTTGTAGTTATTCTCTTGAGCCTTGGACTCTACTGAGCTAGTATGGGTCAATCGCATTGACGATCAGGCTCCCATTCCCTAATGAAATATGGTTTAGGCATTGCTTTTTCATACATCATGGGACAGTCGGGCTAATATTCATTACCTGCTGGATTATACTCCATTAGGTGAATGGACACTGGTAGACTAAAGGTCTTCAGACCGGACCTGATCCCCCCCCCCCTATATAACCCCTCCCATACAAGTACTATAGGGTGTGTTTTTTTTTTTTTTTTTTTTTTTTTTTTTTTTTTTAAAACCAGTGTCTCCATGGTAGATGGCACAGTTTGTTTGAGCTCCAGGTCTCTAGTCCCACAAACTGTTCAAAAAATGACTCAAGGGATTGACCGATCGGATCTATTTGACACAGGCTCTTATGCTTAGCTAAATAGTACATGAGCCTCGCAAAGAACTCAAGATCCTGCAAGGTTTTGCCTGTAACATGGTCTCCAGGGGCTGGACCCTGCAGAATGGAAATCATGGACACTACAGCGCTAAAGCATTTCCAGCAGGGTGATGTACAGGTCCAAGGGAGTGGACCCTAAACATGAAAGGGTAGCCAGTCCTTGAAGGTCCAAGTGACAGGAACCTGCTTCTAAGTGGCCCTGCACCTGGACGGGTAAGTGAAAAACCTTTTATTTTTATTATTGTGGGAGTGTCCCAGTGATTGTAACAATTGGTCAAGCTAGGTAAAGACTGGACACCTGTGTGCAGTGACCATACGGGGGAGTTCTGGGCTAGCTGTGGATGTCTGTAAAGTGTACCCCCCCCCCTTTCTTTTGTCTGGCTGTTTTTTACCTGCATGATGGCGCACGATGCTGTGGCATTTCTTGCCTTAGTTCGTACGCAAATACAGCCATGCCCATTTGCCAGGACCGTGTGTGTGTGTGTGTGTGTGTGTGTGTGTGTGTGTACCCAGCTTATATGAGCTGTGCGACACAGAGCAGGCTCTGGACAAACATGCAGTGGTTCATTTTTCCTTACCCGGTTCATGTACGGTGTTGGCAGGATTGTTGCATAGGGGCTTGGTGAGCCCTATTAAAGGGTCTACCTTCTGAGGTGTTTTAATTACACCCAAGTACTTTGTTTTCAGGCATTGAATGTAATCCAAAAAGAGGAGCGGGACTACAGGGAAGGGCACACCCATGTCATCAGTAGTTCCTGATGAACCTAGTCGTATCCCCTGAAAGACCAGAGCCTCCCGGGCAATCTGAGCCGCTGTGCCTACAGTTAACACTACTGCTTTACCCTTCATCATGAAGAATGAACTGTCCTCAGCCCTAGCCAGGTTAGAGCTCAGGATTGCCAGCATGATTGCCTCCATCCTGCAGGGTGGCAGGAAGCATGACAGATCCCCATCCCTGGAATCTCCTTGTCTGGAGCAAGAATGAGTTGAGGATGGGGAAGAGCTTAAAGCTCAGGATTCGGTGGCGTGCCTGGCAGATGAGTTTCCGAGCAATCTGGACAAGAAGAGATCCACTCAATGTCTGCCTCAGTCAGAGGCTTTTGATCCTGACTCTGACTAAAAAGGTTCATTCTGCCTTTAAGTTGCCTCTCGCAGAGGTGACTGAGCCCCCTGGTCCTCTCTGCGACCTTTTCAGGTTGCACAGACTTTCCCACTATACCCCCTGTTGGAACAGGCGGTGTGTATGCTGATTGGGAACATCCTGACGGGTCTTTTGCCTCCTAAAAAGGTTTTCCCTTTCTATATTCCCATGGATGAAAAGTTTGTTAAATGGAGCATGCCAGCTGTAGATGCAGCAGTCTTAAACAAGAACTTAACTTGTCTGGTAGATAACGCACGGGGCTTGAAAGACTGTTGACAAGAAATTGATGCCCTTTTCCAGTTCAGCTGTTCAACCAGCTGTTTCAGGAATTGGTATTTCCCAGTCCGTAAAGGATCAGGTCAAATGGCCTGATGGGCCTAACCAGGAGGATCTGCCTGAAAGTAAGACCTTCCTTGAGTGCTGTGTTTTGCTGTTGAATGAGTGACTTGTAGAGCGCTAACTATGTGAACTGAATCGCCTCAGGGCACTTTCTTGCCACCGGAGTCTATCTGAAGCTTTGCATGGTCCTTACCCTGTAGGGTTCCAACATACTTGTAAACACATACATTGACATGCACACTATGGCCTTTTTTTACTGGATCTAATTAACCTACCAGCATGTCTTTGGAGTGTGGGAGGAAACTGGAGTACCTGGAGGAAACCCACACAGGCACAGGGAGAACATGCAAACTCCAGGCAGGTGGCGTTGTGGTCAGTATTTGAACCAGCGACCCTATTGATGCAATTTGAAAGTGCTAACCACTAAACCACTGTGTTGCCTGTTGATGCTTTAAAGGATTCAATACAACAGATTTCTAATCTGGCTTTCTTGTCTGTACATATGTGCAGACATTTATGGCTTAAGAACTGGTCAGCTGCACTTCCTTGTAAAAAGTTATTGGCTGGTTTTCCTGTTTCATGGGGACCATTTATTCAGTGAAGACTTGGTAAGACTGCTGCATTTTGCGGACATTTGAAAAACAATTCAGGACAAGTGGGTCACCTTAATTTTATATCTTGTGGTTGCAAGAGGTGCCCCCCCTCAGGTTTGTAAGATCCAGCGTTCGCTCAGATCCTCCCAAAAGAAACTTATTACTTCAGGCACTACATCATCTAATGCATCAAGGAGTGATTGTAGAGATTCTGGAATCCAAAAGGGGCACATGGTTTTACTCAAACCTATTTACGGTTCAGAAACCAAATGGGGACACGAGGCCTTTTTTATTTTTTTTATTTTTTTTTGGACCGAAGATCCCTGAATAAGAATCTTTTGCTGGAGTCCTGCTCAGTAGTAATGTCGCTCCAGAGGGGAGACTTTAGCCTCCATCGATATAAGACTCATACCTATCTTTCAGCCTCCATTGGAGGTTCCTACGATTTGCAGTAGAGGAACGTCTTTTTCAGTTTGTGGCTCTACCCTTGGCTACAGCTCCCAGGTGTTCACATGGGTCCTAGCACCAGTACTGGGTCACTTAAGGGCAAAAGGGACCCTGGTGCTCGGTTATCTGGACAACCTCCTGCTCAGATCACTGAGTGCAGGCTCTAGAACAGAGCATAATATACACAGTGGGGTATTTGAAAAGCTTAGGCTGCATCATAAATACAAAAAGTCAGCCTTGAGACCAGCTCAAAGCCTAACATATTTAGGTTTAGATTCTAAACGTGGTCCAAGCAAGAGTATTCATGCCATCCTTCAGGGCACAGATCCTTGTGGATCAGGTGAATCAGATAAGGGGCACCAGACAAACCTCCATTCAGCTCTGAGTCTTCTAGGGAGGATGGTATCCTGAGGCGGTACCCTATGCCCAGTTCCATTCCAGGCCTTTACAACACAACACTTTGTTGGCTTGGAACAGAGTAAGAAAAGCCCTGGATTATTCAATGTGCTTATCTCCAAGCGTGCTTAAGCCTAAACTGGTGGTTGCAGTTTCAGAACCTGTGAAAGGGAAAATGCTTTCTCCCAGTAACTTGGAGAGTACTGACTACATATGCCAGTCTCTCAGGCTGGGGAGCGACCCTAGACGGGCTCACAGCTCAGGGAAAATGGTCAGGGTCTGAGGGAGGACGGCTGCAAAGGAGATGTTGGAGCCAGATCCAAGGATCTGGCTCCAGCTTATGCCAGACTTTCAAAGAATGGTTGGTCAACAGTGACACCCAGTCAGAGACCTCTGTCCCTGTTGGAACCCAGGGAGTATACAAAAGGTTGCGTTCAGCGATTCGTTTTTTTTTTTTTTTTTTTTTTTCTCCAGTGAGACCCATAATTTGGAGGAAGCGTGACATTTCCAGGCAAGTGCTGCAAAGCTAGCTCCTTGTAGTATTGGTGAACATCAGGCAGACCCAGACCTCAATTACACTTGGACCGTTGTAGCAAAGGCATGGCTACTCGCAGCTTATTTCTCCACATAAACCCAATAAAGACTGTGGAGCTCCTTATAGAAGCAACGGGGTAGGTGAACAGGTACCATCGGCAGGAGAAACAGTATGCAGGGAAGGATTGTCCTTTTTTTTTTTTTTTTTTTTTTTTTTTTTTTTTTTTTTTTTTTAGGCTTGTGGCCCACCCGTTTGCAAGTCTCTTTATCCCAAGACTGCAAGTCTAAGCAAAGATTTTTTAGTAAGGGGACATTTGTGTGCATATAAAGTGTCCAGGCTGCTAGTGAGTTGCATGCCCAAATACCAATTTGAGGAGGGTGCCCAAGTAAAGGGGGAACGCCCCTTTCTGGGTGGTGATCATAGCAGAAGGAATCTTGATTGGTAAGATCTGATTTTGTGCACTTTATCTTGGAGACCTGGCTATGAGCTTCCAGTTCCTTCATCAGGTTTGGCAGTGAGACTGTAGGGTCCACAATGTGAAATGGGACGTCATCTGCATATGTGGAGAGTTTACGTTCTGAAGAACCTACATATACTGCTCTGATCGCATTAGCTCATATTTTCCTGAGCAAAGGTTCCAAGACCCGCACAAACAATTGGGGCAAAAGTGGAAACCCCCTCTATTGTGCCGTTCTGGATAGGGAATTCAGAGGACAGCCATTCACTTTAACCTGAGCAGAGGTAGACTAAAATAATTTGGAGGTCCCAGCCCTACCCTGGTCAGTACTGCATTGAAGAAACCCCAGTCCACGTGATCAAACGCCTTCTCGGCATCTGTGGAAAGAATCAAGTATAGGGGTGGTGGATTGCGTGTCTCGGTCCAACGAATGGGCTCCAGAGCCATAATAGAATTTATCTTAGGCCTTTCGACCCCATGAAGGTGCACATAGGAGCGATTAGTCTTGTAAAAAAATTTCAAGTAGTAGGCTTTCATTAAGCCACCCAGCCTTGGGCTCTTCCCCCCCTCAGGGAGGGACACCCTGGCCAACAACTGTCTGTGATATGGGTGTCTCTAAAACTGCTTGCTAAGCTGGGACATGGCTGGGGGCCCTTTCTCAACTGTGTCACTCTGTAGCTGTTCAGTTTCCTGTTTAAAAGCCTTCTCTACCCTGCAGCCAAATCTCTCCAGGTCCAAGTCCCCATCCCTCTGAAGTGCTAAGATGTCAGACCCCCCCTGGTCATGGTAGGCAGAGGAAGGCTGGGGCATATGTATCGTTTACCAGTTTTGGCGATGCAATAGAGGCGGCAGGGAGGCTTGGGCCACCTGAGCTGTGTTCTTCCCCTTGTCCTTACCAGGCACTGTCTTGGATTGTTAAGCACACTGCCTCCCTCTTTCACTAAAGTCATTGATGGGGTCCATGGGTGGATTTTGTGGAGCCCTGCAGCTGCAATTGTGCTCGGCGGTGATATGACATCCCAGGTGAGGCTCATGGAAGCTGCAGCAGTGTCCGTTGGCGAGGAACTGCAGAGGCACGTGTCTATGTGCTCATGTCCAGGCCCACCCCCCCCCCTCCTGGACAGGCCAAGCTTTATCATTTCTGCACTTTGAACTTTCTGCATTGTTTACTATATAGTTAGTTTTTAGAGGTCGACTGATATGGGTTTTTCTCTGGCCGATGCCGATATTTAGAAATCGTCGTGGCCGATATGATGCCTTTCATCTCAAAATCTAACAGACACCTTTCACACTGGGGCATTTTTCAGGCACTTTTGGGATAAAAATAGCACCTGTAAAGTGCCTGCAAAACATCTCCCCTGCAGTCTGTGTGAAAGCCAGACTGCTTTCACACTGAGGAGATGCACTGGCAGGACGTTAAGGCCGGGTTCACACCGCTGCGATGCGGGAACGCCGCAAATCCGCGGCGTTTTCCCGCATCGCACACCTCCCGCCGGCAGTTCACACTGCCCTATGCGGACGGCTGGGAGTGTCAATGTTATGTTAATGACACCCCCAGATCCGTCCGCATATCGCAGTGCGATCTGCCGACTCGCACAGGAATCGGATCGCATGGTGTGAACCCCCATGCGATCCAATTCTATTGCGGACCAAAAAAAGGGTCCCGTGCGAGTTTGCTGCGGGAGCGCTGCAAATTCAGCCATACTATCTGTATGGCTGAACTCGCATCGCTACGGAGATCAGATGTGATTTGCGGTGCGAATCACATCCGGATCTCCCCCCGCAGCAGTGTGAACCCAGCCTTAAAGTCCTGCAAGCAGCATCTTTGGAGTCGTGTACACCACTCCTGCCCACTGAAATGAAAGGGCACTGCTGCCGAAGCACCTGCAATGCAATTTGGCAGCAGCGCTTCACGGGCACATTTAACCTCTTCCTTGGCTGCTAGCTGGATTATAAGTGCACCGCTAAAATTGCGGTAAATCTCTGCTAAAACTGGCAGTGTTTTACCGTCAACGCCTGCCTGTTCCAGTGTGAAAGCAGCCTTAAGTAATACTGAAAATTTCTTACATTTAAACATTTTATTAAACAAACAAAACAAACATCCAATCAGTTCATTTGTATATGTATAATTTAGAGTAAATAAAAATTGTATGTATGATACTGTTTGACATAAAATATTACAACAACCACTATTTTATTCCCTAGGATCTCTGCTAAAAAAAAAAGTTTTGGGGGTTCTGAGTGATATTATTTTTTAGCAGAAAATGCAGGATTTTTATTTGTAAGTGTCAGAAAAGATTTAGTCTTTAAATGGTTAAACTGAGAACTCTACACACAGTTGAATTCATTCAGAAGTATAAACATTGTATCTCTTTGCTCTTTTCTTGGCAGACTGCCCAGAGAGGAGGAAAGTCACTTCACTGATGTCTTCAGGCAACTTGCATTGACTTCTATTAGGCTGCTTTCACACTGCAGCGGGAGCGGCGTCGGCGGTAAAGTGCCGCTATTTTTAGCGGCGCTTTACCGTCGTTTTAGCGGCGGTGTGCGGGCGCTAGCGGGGTGGTTTTAACCCCCGCTAGCGGCCGAAAAGGGGTTAAACCCGCCCGCAAAGCGCCGCTGCAGCGGCGCTTTGCCGGCGGTATTGCCGCGGTGTCCCATTGATTTCAATGGGTAGGAGCGGTGAATACACCGCTCCTTCACCGCTGCAAAGATGCGGCTAGCAGGACTTTTTTCACCGTCCTGCCAGCGCATCGCTCCAGTGTGAAAGCCGGAGGGCTTTCACACTGGAGTTAAAGGGGCCGGTTTTTTTCAGGCGCTATTTTTAGCGCTGTAACGCCTGAATACCGCCCCAGTGTGAAAGCAGCCTTACTGAAGTCATTTGCAAGTTGCGCTGAAGATATCGGCGGCGGCCTTTTTTAACGGCATGATTGGTTGATGCTGATTAAGCGCCAAATGTCGGTCGACCTCTAGTTTACAACTTTTTAGTTTCTGTAACATGTGGTCAGCATAACACATTATTCCATAGCCAAAAGATGTGGTAAAATAGATTTGAGCATGAACATCTGTACCCTAATCCTATTCTTGCACATGTATATTTTTCCCTATGAAAAATTGGCTATGGTGGCGGTCTTTAGATGCAATTAGAGCTGCACTGAAACTTCAGCCGCAGAAACAGATTAGCTGAAAATGGTGTTATCTGCATTTTGCCGATGAGAGAAAAAGGTGCTGCCTTTTTTTTTTTTTTTGCCTCAATCATTGACCAAGATTCTCGCATGTAGTTCTGGGTTGACTCCTCCCCGTTTTCATGATCAATGATCTTGCATGTAGCCCCAGACCAAGGGAGATTGACAGTTATATTGTGCTTCTGCCATTTGCAAATGACACCAGTTGTCACCCTCTCGCCAAGCTACTTGGTAATGGTCTAGTAGTCCGTTCCAGCCTTGTGTAGGTCTACAATCTTGTCCCTGACATCCTTGGACAGCTCTTTGGTCTTGGCCATAGTGGAGAGATTGTAATCTGCATGTGTCTGTGGTGTTTGGTGTTTTTTTTTTTTTTTTTTATTTGCCCCATTATGTTACTAAACGTCTTCACAGCTGCATTTTTTTGGTGCTTTTTTGCAGAAACGCACTACAGTTCATTTACATGGTTTCCTATGGGACATGTTCACATCTATGCTTTTGCAGAAGAAAAGCATATAATGTGTTTTTGCAGCAATTTTTTTTTTTTATTTTTTTATCTGCCCATCAACAAATTGACCAAAAGGCAAAAACGCAAATCGCAGCAAAATCACATGTGCAAAAGGCATTGCAGAAACAGATCAAAGGCAAACTGCATAGGTGTGTGCCTTATTTATGCTGACCGATCAATTTTCAGACGAGAATATTCAGATGAAAAATCTTTTGTACATTGAAAGAATGTTTGACATTTTCACTTTTAACATTATGTTTTTTAAAATGAATGCAATTTCTGAACGTAAACCACATACACTGTCTGAAAACGTCTTGGTCAAAGGAATATTCAATTTCCAAACTTTCTCGTCACTGTGGTTGAATGAACGACTCTTTGACGCCACTAACGTTCAGAAAATCAAACATTCCTAACTGCGTATTTATTTTATTTTTTTTTTTTTCTGATTAATCGAAGCAATCAGCCAACTTTATGAAAATAAATAATTAATTGCAGCCCTAGTATCTAGTAGGTCATCAATCACTTGTTTCTCCAGAGAAATCTTGACTGGTAAATGGTTCATTTCTATATTGATTGGTGCATTAACTCACCAAGAGATTATAAATTTGTGCATCGGTTACCTTCTGCAGGATAGCTCTGTCCACGATTAAGATAAAGCTAATGCCAGTGTAAGACTTGAGTACATATGGGGGGGGGGGAGAGAGAATGTAAAAGTGAATTTATTTATTTATTTTTTTTTTTAATGCGTGAAGACCTCTCCAGGGATTGAAAAGGTCCTCCCGTGAAATGACAGAAACCGTTTCTTACTGAAATGAGTTCGTTTTAGAGGTGTCTAACTTTTTGTCCATTGGGGTATTGAAATCCTTGCAGATAACAAGGTTACCCTTCTTATAATTTTTTTTGTTTGAATATATGTGGAAATTTGATGGGAGAATTTAGGAGGGTGGTCACTATGCAATGGGACTCCTGAATACATAGACTGTTCGCTTGAATTTTATTGCTTCATTCCAGAGGCTTTCCCCTTTTTGTCAGTCCATTCACATTAAGCTATAACAAGTTGCGCCATGTTGGTAAAAGGTTATGAACGAATAAAACTTTTCGCTTCAGTAACTAATATTTTTCGTTTTTAATATGGATTTTGGTATTCCTGCAGCTTCCAAAAGTGTTCGTAAACTGATAACCGATCAAATGAGAAGTTGGGTGCAGTAACTTCTGCACTGTTACTAGGGGGTATGTAAAACTAAACAAGCTAGCAACACAAAGGCTTAAGTGACCCGAAGGATTCATTCTTTTCCAGCTGGTATCGGGGAGCACGAGTTATCCTTTAGTTAGCCAAGAGTATTGTGCTATTGCTGGATGATCTTTCCTGATGGCTATTTATCCATCACATTGGCTTCATCTTCAGGTAGACACCGGAATTTAAGGCCAGCAATGGATATATTGTGTAAGGCCCCTTTCACACAGGGCTGTCTGCTCAGCAGGTATTGCTCTATCATTGTCAATCATTAGTTTAGTAGGAAATCCCAATTTGTATATGATCTTGTGATTGTGTAAAATCTTGGCGCTGGCGTTTAGGTTCCTGCCATTATGGTAGTTTGAGTGGTCTGAGAAAAGTACGATACTCACATATGGGTCTGGGAGTGGAGAGTTTTGATGAGCAAATTGAAATAATGGTTTTATGTGATAATGAATTCTTGCAATCACGTAACGAGGCAGACTGACAGAGCTTTGGGAGCCTATGAGCTCTATCAATTATTAATTCATGTTGTGATGTAGATTGCAATAGTTCTAAGGTCATTTGGTGTAAGAATTGGTTTAAATCTACATTTTGACATTTTTTTTTTTTTTTTCTGGGATACCACAGAACTTAACATTAGGTCTAGCCCTGTCTTGGTCTACGACCTTTTTTAACATGAGTGGTTTGCGTTCATCTTCTAGTTAAAAGTGAGCCTTCTAGTGTGTGTGTGTGTGTGTGTGTGTGTGTGTGTGTGTGTCTCACTCCCAACACTGCGACAACTCGGAATGCTGGGTCTCCTACTAATGACCAATGATTGGTTACTATACGGCAAGCCCTTGCATCTTTTGAGAAAAAATGTAAACAAGGAAAGTGTGTGCGGAGGGGGGGAGCTAGCTCAGGGTTAGTTTGGGTCAAAGGACGGGGGTCAGTGGCTCTAAGTAGGATAAAGAGTGCATTTTGGTTTCTGTGCCCTACATCAGGAAACACACGCTCACTATTGCTGTGAGCAGGAGAACTGTTTTAGCTTTTTCTTTTTAGCAAGTTATAGCAAGAAATCTACGGCTAAATCAAAAAAATGAAGTAAAATGTTGTGCCAGTTTCTTTGTTACCCCAAAAAAAAAATCTGTTACCATTTCCTACCAAATCGAAGCCAACTTTTTGTCCTGGAAAAATGGGTAGAATTCACCTGAAGACACTAAAGTTGGGATGATATATTCAGTTTTACTAACATGCCAAAAAATGTTAAGCATAAGGCCTCATGCACCCTGGATGTTATAAAAATGCCCAGTAGAATGCTGTGTTTTAAATGTCAACACTACCTGCCCGGAGTTTGCATGTTCTCCCTGTGCCTGCGTGGGTTTCCTCCGGGTACTCCGGTTTCCTCCCACAATCCAAAGACATGCAGGTAGGTAAATTGGCCCTAGTATATAAATGGGAACCTTGGATTGTGGGCTCCTTAAGGGTAGGGACCGATGTGAGTGTGCAATGTACAGGGATAGGGACAATTGTAGACACTCAGGTTGAACTTGATGGACTGGTGTCTTTATTCAACCTAACGACCTATAAACTAAATGTGAGGTTTGCAGCGTTTTTGCATTAGCGTTTTGCCATGTTGCAGGTTTTTTAGCAAAACTACAGTGCCTTTCAAAAGTATTCACCCCCTTGGCTTTTTACCTATTTTGTTACATTACAGCTTTCAGTTTAAAAAAAAAAAAAAAAAAAATTGAACTGAATAATATGTGATGGATCACAACAAAAATAGTCTAAGTTGGTGAAGTAAAACTAGAATGTGTACATAAAACAATTTTTTTTTTTTTTTTTATTTTTTTTTTTTTTTCTTGCTGCATTCTATACATTAAGATAAATGCCTCTGTCTAGCAGCCCTCCCAAATACAGTACTTGCCTGAGCCCCATCACTCCAGCAATGTTGCACAAGAAACCCAGCTCTCTGGACTCCTTCCTCACTGGCTGAAATGGCAGCGACATGTCATTGGCTGTCAGGGAGCCAATTACGGCAGGCTGCAGCTCTGTCTGAATGGACATGGAGCTGTGGCTCGGGTTCTCCCATAACAAGCTGCTTGCTGAGGGGGCCAGGAGTGCCAAAGGGGACCTGTGAAGAGGGGGACCTGGGCTGCTCTGTGCAGAACCTTTATACATTACATGGTATGTTATAATTGCCAGCTATTTTTTTAAGGGGGAGAAAAAAAAATACTTTAATATCACTTTAAGGAGGGAATAAACTGGCTCTTGATGTGACAATGCTGCCAAAGCATAGGGTCTGAACTGATGCTTGCCTAGTAAGGGGGATGGGGGGGTTTGAACAGTAAAGTTTATTAAAAAAAAAAAAAAAAAAAATTTGTTTTTACAAAAGGCTCACTTATAAAAAAAATTTTTTATTTTGTGACTACCAAAAAATACAAGTAGTGAAGTGCCGGACCCACAGCTTTGCTGATGAAGTCTGCTCTGAAGCCTGTTTAGTCACTGGAGGCCACATCCCTCATATCAGTGGCTTGCATGATGTGTAAACCAAGTATCCAAAGTATTTACATTACAAGACGACTGATGCTAGAGGGGATCTTACTCACCATGATCATTCTTATGGTGCTATAAGCTTTTCAGAAGAAACTGCACCAGTTTAAAACTTTTTTTTTTTTTTCTGCTACCAGTGTATTTTGTCATGTCTCCAGCAGTTCACTGATCTACTCTTGCTAATGGGAAGCAATAAGAATTTCATAACTTCAAGTTCAGCTGTTACTTTCCCTGGACAATTGCAGAACCACACTCTAGAATGTAAGAGCAATGCAATCAAATGGGGGGGGGGGGGTGTTGTATATAAAAATTATTATTATTATAAATATCATTTTTTTTTTTATTGTTTAGGGGGGTAAACCATGTTCCCTGCTGTAATGCTGAGCTGTTGGTGCTCGTGTCATCCGTCCAGCTTTCTGAGAATTCAAAACCACTGCAGCGCTCCCTCTGGTCCATTTGGGAAGCATTGCACGTAGCTGGAGAAGAGCAGGCTTTTCAAATCCAACATGGGCACCAATGTACCAGCATTGCCAGAGCTGAGTACAATGGGGGGCGGAGAGCAGTATTGTTGTTCCCACCCCCCATTTTTTTTTTCTCCTCTGCAAAAGGTGAATGAACACTTAACGTTGTGGTTTTAATAAAAAAAAAAAAATCGAAATACATGGCAGAGCTACCATCATACGTAGACTTTGCTTGTGCTTGATGCACATACCATCTTTAGTGTGTCAACCATTTTATTCTCCAAGGTCTCTGCCTTCAGCAAATCTATACTATTTAGAGGTTTTAATTCTTCATGCCTAAAATGATTTGACACCTGTGCACAAAAAGGATTGAAGCATACCAGTGCTGTATGTTGTGTGCCCATTTGAGGTAAAATCTTCTACAAATCACTTGGCTTTCCAAGATCATAGGTGTCAAATCGTTAGAAAAAATTCCATTGATAGGTGTTGAGTCAGTGTCATTGTGACAATCATTTGATTACTTCTACTGCATGCTTTTTACACCCCCCCTCCTGTGTCTGTTGTCCCACATGAACCTCATAGAGTATATATGGGCATGCTGTGCTGAACTTGGACTACTTGTCATGTGAAATTCACATGCGTTAGAGCGAGAGCAAAATCTGCTTCAGTAGAGCAGCATGTGAGATTCCTTCTGTTTGACTCTTAGAGTGGAGGTGGAAATCTACTCCAAATCACTTATTTCCTTCCTCTGATTCCTGTTTGTGGGCCAGTGTGAATATTCTACTTTTCTGCAGTATGTCAAATTTGCCACATACTGAAACTGGCAGGGTTGGGAATTGCTTGTGGTGTGTTTTTATATAGATCTCTTGTATTTATCAGCGTATAAAACACCCCAAGTTTAGGAGGGAATTTTAAGGAACAAAACTTTTAGAGAAGTTTAAGGGAAAAAAAAACTTATTTTTAAAAAATGGCGCTGCCGAGATGTCCTGTATCTCGTCTGCTTTCGGCTGCAGAGAAGGGCCGAAGGCGGCTGAAAGCTGCCTGGAGGATTGGCGTATAATACGCACCCGCGATTTCCCCCTGATTTTTAAGGGGAAAAGTGCATGTTATACGCTTTTTTTTTATTTTATTTATTTTTTTTATACAGTAGTTCAACCACTTGTTTCCAAAGCCTATTCTGACACTTCTCTCCTACATGTAAAATTGTCAACCCCCCCAACTTTTTTAATTTTTAATTGAGAAAACACCTGCCAAAAAAATGCTAACGGCCTATGTGTGCAAGAACACCTAGTATAACATGCTGGGGAGTTTAGTGGCTGCATAAAAAAACATGCCTGAAGCCACAACAGCAGCTGTAAAAAATGCATTGAGGCCTTAGGGCGACTTTCCATTTTCTAGGCAGGAAGAAATCGGTGTTTCTGCCATTCAGGAAAAGTCTTGATCCTTTTTTTGTACATCACAAAGTGATGTACTAGGTTATGCGCCACCTATAGGTGAGTGGATACTGGCAGAAAGACAAGTCTGACTATATAACCCCTCCCACTTTAGAAGCTCATTACTATTGTCTCAAAGATGGTCACTGAAGTAAAACGCTCTCTGTATGGAAATACCAGGTTCTCAAGTGGTTCCAGCAGGGATCAGGAGTTTGGTTGGCCAGATCCATTCCTACAGCTGGAATGCTAAGATGGCTAGTACTTGGGGCACCACTATGATGGAAGCGGATGTTTAAGTGGTGATTGGGGGGGGGGGGGTGGGGTTAGTCCCTAGGTCTGGTAGGATCCTGTAGCAAGGTGGTGAGTGTCCCTGCAGTTTGGTGCTCTTTAATTTAGGATTACAGTTTTGGCGAACCTTGGCACCCCAGATGTTTTGGAACTACATTTCCCATGATGCTCTACTACACTGCAGAAGGCACAAGCATCATGGGAAATGTAGTGCCAAAACATCTGGGGTGCCAAAGTTCGCCATCACTGACCTAGGCTATCCTCCCAGTGTTCTGTGACTAGAAGCGGTGGTACTCGGGGTGTCTCCTGTGTTTGTGCCCTCTATTTCCCTCATGTTATCACTGAAGTTTATGGCTGCAGAGGAGGCAATGGAGGGTACATGTGTGCTTGTGGGGTGCACGCACATACCTGAACCAGAAATGGGGCATTAGCCAGCGGGCATTTTGGTAAAGGTGATAAAGCTGGCATCATTCACTCTCGCTGCCGCCCACAGAGTTGAAGCCTGGGCAGATACACCAGGGCAGGCTATTGGAAGTTTAGGGCATGTGGTAATGCTGGCAGCTGAATGGATCCTGTAAAGGCTCAATTCAAGGGTATTGTACCTAAGATTCCCCCCCCCCCCCCTCTGCTGGTGGCCTTAGAAGATGTCTTCCAGAAAGTAGGGGGAGAAGCACAGCTTAGAAGGGTGCAGAGGACCCATGAAGGATGACTTTCTTGCTGGCATGCTTGCCTTTATGGAACAAGGTGATACAACGGTCAGATTCTCCAGTTGTGAAGGAGTGGGTAGCTATAGACAATGAGGTGGTAGGGGTAGTACTTGTGGGTCATACAGTGAAATGTACATCTGAGGCGTTTAAACCCAAAGCAATTCAGGGGCTCTGTCTCAAGTCCAGAGGAATTTTGGTTAAATCTGAGATGTTTCACTCTGAGTTCAGGTTGCCACCTGCCAAAATGCATAGAATTTTTTTTTTTTTTTTTTTTTTTTTTTTTTTTCCCTTTCATCCTCTTAGCTGTTGTATACTGAATGGGATCCCGCAGGCGGTGTTTGTGTGTTTGTGTTTTTTTTTTTTTTTTTTTTTTTTTTTTTTTTTTTTTTTTTTTTTTTTTCGTCCTTAGTCACAGGCAGTCCTGCGTACATTAGATGTGGTTCAGGCTGTTAGACCCCTTTTCACACCAGGGTGTTTTGCAGGCGCTATAGCGTTAGAAATAGCGCCTGCAATCCACCCTAAAGAAGCTGCACCATTATGTGTAGTGTGAAAGCCCGAGGGCTTTCACACTACAGCGGTGCGCTGGCAGGACATCAGGAAAAATCCTGCCAGCAGCTTCTTTGGAGCGGTGTTTAATCAATGGGGCAGTGCTGTAATACCGCCAGCAAAACGCCACTATTGCGGCAGTTTTAACCCTTTCTCGGCTGCTAGCGGGGGTTTAAATCTCCCCGCTAGAGGCCAAAATGCGCTGCAAATCCACCGGTAAAACGCCGCTAAAAATAGCGCGGTTTTACCGCCCACGCTATGGGCGGTGTGGTGTGAAAGGGGTCTTAGTATGTGTTTGAAAATATCCATGCCAGTCAGACAGTTGGATTCATTGTTTGTCCTTCCTGAAGGCGACTAAGTCAACCATTTCATGATGAATTTGTCTGCTTATTGCCCAAGCCTTATGTCTTGAAGGGGAAGCTTCCAGCTTTTCAAGCATGCGCACTCTATCTGTCATGGGCAGTTTAGGTTTGCATGGCTGCAACCCTGGTCGTTGGTACACACTACTTTTTTGTGGAGTGTTTGTGTTTTTTTTTTTTTTTTCAAAGCTTTACCATGTGGCCGTGAAGGCTGCTGCAGTGTTTTGCCAGATGTGCCATCCATGGTTCTTGGGGCTGGCATGATTTTATAGCCTGCCATGTGTTCTGTGATATAAGAAAATTGGATTTTTGCACTTACAGTGGGGCAAAAAAGTATTTAGTCAGCCACCAATTGTGCAAGTTCTCCCACTTAAAGAGACGAGAGAGGCCTGTAATTGTCGTCATAGGTATACCTCAACTATGGGAGACAAAATTTAAAAACAAATCCAGACAATCACATTGTCTGTCTGATTTTTGAAAGAATTTATTTGCAAATTTGGTGGAAAATAAGTATCTTGTCAATATCAAAAGTTCATCTCAATACTTTGTCATTGCCAACAAAGGATAGAGATATATATATATATATATATATATATATATATATATATATATATATATATATATATATATATATATATATATATATATATATATATATATATATATATATATATATATATATTATATACACACATACATACACAGAGGTCAAACGTTTTCTGTGAGGCCGCGTACACACGCGCGGACTGTTGGCCCAACTTTGTCCGTCCAACAGTTTGAGCGAACAGTCCGCTCAAACTTAGCATGGACGGACATGGCCACACACACGACGAACGAACAGTTTGCTGAAACCGTGCGCGATGACGTGAACGGCACGTACGACGGGACGCAAAATACGACGTCCTATACACTGCATTATAACTTTCGGCTTGAAAATCCTTTCTGAGCATGCGCGGAACTTTGTTTGACGAACAAGCCTACACACGGGCGGACTGTTCGTTGAAACAAGGTTTCAGCGGACAGTTTTTCGGAATTTCCGTAAAACCTTGTCCGTCCAACTGTCCGCTGAAAGCCCACACACGAGCGGACTGTCCGCCCAAACACTGTTCAGCGGACAAGGTTGGGCCAACAGTCCGCGCGTGTGTACGCGGCCTAAGTCTTCACAAGATTGTAACACACTGTTGCTGGTATGTTGGCCCATTCCTCCATGCAAATCTCCTCTAGAGCAGTAATGTTTTGGGGCTGTCACTGGGCAACATAGACTTTCAACTCCCTCCAAAGGTGTTCTGTGGGGTTGATATCTGGAGACTGGCTAGGCCCCTCCAGGACCTTGGAATGTTTTACGAAGCCACTCCTTTGCCCAGGCGGTGTGCTTGGGATCATTGTCATGCTGAAAGACCCAGCCACGTTTCATCAATGCCCTTGCTGATGGGAGGAGGTTTGCACTCAAAATCTCACAATACATGGCCCCATTCATTCTTTCATGTACACGGATCAGGCGTCCCGTTCCCTTTGCAGAGAAACGGCCCCAAAGCATAATGTTGCCACCCCCATGCTTCACAGTAGGTATGGTGTTCTTTGGTTGCAACTCGGCATTCTCTCCTCCAAACACGATGAGTTGTGTTTCTACCAAACAGTTCTACTTTGGTTTCATCTGACCATATGACATTCTCCCAATCCTCTTCTGGATCATCCAAATGCTCTCTAGCAAACCTCAGACAAGCCCGGACATGTACTGGCTTAAACAGGGGGACATGTCTTGCACTGTAGGTTCTGAGTCCCTGGCGGCATAGTGTTACTGATGGTAGCCTTTGTTACATTGGTCCCAGCTCTCTGCAGGTCACTCACTAGGTCCCCTCGTGTGGTTTTTGGGATTTTTGCTCACTGTTCTTGTGATCATTTTGACCCTATGGGGTGAGATCTTGCATGGAGCCCCAGATTGAGGGAGATTATCAGTGGTCTTGTATGTCTTCTATTTTCTAATTATTGCTCCCACAGTTGATTTCTTCACACCAAGCTGCTTGCCTATTGCACATTCAGTCTTCCCAGCCTGGTGCAGGTCTACAATTTTGTTTCTGATGTCCTCCGACAGCTCTTTGGTCTTCACCATAGTGGAGATGGAGTGTGGCTGTTTGAGGTTGTGGACAGGTGTCTTATACTGATAACAAGTTCAAACAGGTGCCATTAATACAGGTAATGAGTGGAGGACAGAGGAGCCTCTTGAGGCCGGGTTCACACTGCTGCGGGGGGAGTTCCGGATGTGATTCGCACCGCACCGCACTGCAGTGCTAATCACATCCGATCTCTGTAGCGATGCGAGTACAGCCATACAGATAGTATGGCTGAATTCGCATCGCTCCCGCAGCAAACTCGCACGGGACCCTTTTTTTTTTGGTCCGCAACAGAATCGGATCGCATGGGTGTTCACACCATGCGATCCGATTCCTGTGCGAGTCGGCAGATCGCACTGCGATATGCGGACGGATCTGGGGGTGTCATTAACATATCATTGACACTCCCAGCCGTTCGCATAGGGCAGTGTGAACTGCCGGCGGGAGTAATCCGATGCGGGAAAACGCCGCGGATTCGCGGCGTTCCCACATCGCAGCGGTGTGAACCCGGCCTAAAGAAGAAGATACAGGTCTGAGCGCCAGGAATCTTGCTTGTAGGTGACCAAATACTTATATTCCACCATAACTTGCAAATTCTTTCAAAAATTTCCACATTTCCACAATTCCACATTTTGTCTCATAGGTGAGGTATACCTATGATGACACTTGCAGGCCTCTCATCTTTTTAAGTGGGAGAACTTGCACAATTGGTGGCTGACTAAATACTTTTTTGCCCCACTGTATCTGCTCACAAAAACTGGCCAGTGTCCATTCACCTATAGGTGGTGCATAACCATGGTAGTCATGGTCTCCCCCTTGGCCAATCGGAAACCATTTTTGATGACAATGAAGTCTGCTGCTGGAACAAATCACAGCTTACAGTATGTAGCCCATACTACTACATTCCATTGCAGCGCACACAGTGCCACATTGTTTAGTAATGGACATGGCTTGTTTTAGGCCAGCTTGGCACGAATAGAGAACCTGGAATTCTACTTTAAAGTTGTAACGTGTGTGTGTGTGTGTGTGTGTGTTAAATCTATTATGGCTGTGGTGGGGTGTGACTGCATTTCACTGTTGCGCAAAGTCAGTATTGTGAAAGAAGTTGGGCTTTGTGCTGCTAAACTTTATACACTGCTCTTTGCCTTGCTAAACATGCCTCATCTGTTAATTTTGATTGGATATGAACCAACCACTGAAACATTCTAGGAACAAAAACAGATGATCAAGGGGTATGATTTTCGGTTTTAATTATCCACTTAGGAGATCAAATTTAGAGCATTATAAATGATATGATTATTTAGATCAGATGGCAGTTATAATCTAGGTGGAAATTTGTGGGCTGCCATTACTGCTATCTTTCTAAAAAAAAGTTGCCTGTCTAGCGTCTATACTTGGCCCCACAAGCATCCAGCAAATAAGCCAAAAGTTGGAATTGTTTCATCTATGGGCTTCTTTCAGGCTAAAACCTCAAAGCCAATACATGTGCATGATCTCGGACAGCTAGAAATCTGCAATGGAGGTGGTATGCATTTTGACAGTGTGTGTTGTGTGTGTTTTTTTTATTTATTTTTTTTTTTTTTTTCTCTTCCCCCACTCTACTACAGAGGCCAGCTCTTCCCTCTTATCCACTGATCTGCCTGTTGGGCCTGGTGGAACTGATTCCAGAGCCTGACTGCACAACCTTTATTCTGCATTCACACCTGAGTGTAGCGTTTTCAAGCAGAAAAATTGCGCAAATTTACCGCGATTTTGCAGCGTTTTTGCCACGATTTTGTGCAGGGCAAAAGGTCACCAATGTTAAAAGAAGAAACACCCAAATCTGCTCAATTCAAGTGACAAAAAAGGGTCTGGAAATTGTTTGAGCTTCAGGCGACATGGAGTGGAGATGTGAACCATATCAATTGAGAATAATACATTTCCCCCCCCCCCCTCTAGCGTTTTGTAGCTTCAGGCTTCAAGCTACAAAACACTCAGGTGTGAATGGGGCCTTGGGCCTGATGCCTCGTATTGGGCAATGGCTGCATACAATCAAAAGATGAGGACAATACATGGCTTCCAACTGTCTCTGCCTTGGAAGGAAGTCCCTCCTTTCCTCCTCATTTGTCCCACGGTTTCCTATGGGGAAACTCGCTTTTGCTATGAGTGCTCTGGATTACAAGCATGCTTATGAGATTATTAATTCAAGGTAGTACTGTAGTTGTATATAAAATGCACTATTTATCTTTCAAAAAATGTTTCACTGTACTAAATCTTTCGTCCAGTTTAAATGATAGCAATTGTAAATTTTGATCACATTCCCTCTGTTCTCAGCTGCATAAGAGCTGGGGAGGAAAAGCAACAGAACCCGGAGCTTCCCAGTGGGTGGTTGTGCAGTGGCGGTGTCAGGACAAGTCTGATCATTGGAGGAGAGCAAGCTGCGTTCCCAGCATGCTAGAGAACTGACAATGGCGTTCTCCTGATTAGTGTGGTCAGTCTTTAATAGGAAAGCAGATGAACTAGTAGAAACCCCAGGGATTTTGCATAAAGCAAACAATACAAAGAACAGGTTACTTTCTCATAAAAGTACATGGTACATTTGATGTGTCTACACTATGTAGACCTCTGTCCCCTTCCCTCCTGACTGCTGAACAGTGTGGAGAGTGGAGGGAAGGTGTTACTCTGGGAGACAGCAGTTAAATGAACCTGCTACACTTTAAAAAAAAGGGCATTAGCCAGGTTCCTAAATAAGTCGGTAGGTACAAAAACTGTAGCTGCTCACTTTTATAAACACTTACCTGGGCTGGTTCTTCACCGATCTTTTGGTCCCTGGTATTGGCATGTTGACTGTGGACAGCCAACAGATTCCTTGTGGGTTCCCACAGGGCATGCAAAAGCTGCACTACGCACTGGGCCTGCAGCCTCCTGGAATATGTATTTTTAGAAGGTTGCTGGCAGGGGGGGAGGCCTGAACATTGTTCAGATTGACTAGGTGATCTGAGCTGAAGTGGGAGCAGGTACCTGGTATTGGGGGTCAAGGATTAGGGCAGGGGTGTTGCTCCATTTCCTTGCAGGCCAAATCTGCATTATGGTTGCTCTCAAGAGGCTGATTGTACTGGCTTTGGTGAAATATCAGGTACCCCTGATATCTCCCCTTTGAAACAATGACTGAGGACACAGATTCCCCAGTCCCTTTCTCTGTAGCATCAGCTATACTGGACATGAATGGACAGATGCTCTCTATTCATAAACTGAAGCAGAGTAAACAGTTTAAGATGCTCAGTTTTGAATAGACAGACTGTGATTACAGACTCTGTGCATTTGGCAAAGGAAGGTGTCCATAAATGAGATTTGCCAGCTCTTTCCTCTGCTCTTCACCTGGAAAGATCCGGGACGGGGGGGGGGGATGCATGCAATGGGACCTGAGGAGCCAGGGAGGACACACAAAGGGGAACCGGGAGGATGAAACTAACTGGGGCAGAGAGCCGGGAAGGATGCAGGGGGACAGCCAGGGGTGATTGGTGCAGTGGTGGGGGCAGTTGCAAGCACCGATCTCCCTGACAGCTGCAGGAGGGAGAGGAGGAAAAGTGGCTGTCAGAAAAGCTATACAAGTAGATCGGTGCTTGTAACTTCCGCACTGATCATTTGAGGCTGCTCAGGTATGGGGTCAAGCATTGGAGCATTTGCACAAGTACTCCTGCAAATGCTCTGTATCGGTGCAACCCTACTCTCCAGCAAATCTAGGTTGACCGAGGAAATGACCACTGTATTTTCTTGCTCTTCTTTAACCTCTAAACACTTCATCTGCTATCACTTGTTTGCACTGATTAACATCTATAGTGAGTTTTGTCCTCTCAGAGGATATACTAATTCAAACATTTGAAAACCAGAAAAATAGTTGGTTTTTGAAAGGGGGGGGGGGGGGGGGGGTGGGAGGAGACTATTTGTGAAGAGAAGATTAGCTATTTATGTGACCAGTGCAGGGAGGTAAAGGGCAAACAAAATTGATAAGTCGGACAAACAAGAGCATCAGTCAAGGGCACCAAAGTTGCAACAATCGGTCTCATGTGAACTTGCGTTCAGAAGATGAGGGGGCTGGGGAATCCAGCAAATGAATTTAAGGAGCATGATGCATAATGAGCTGTCTTCCACACATAAAACATGCCTGTGGGCGATCACACCATAATGGCGAGATGCAGCGTCACTAAACTTTTTGCATAACCACAAAAACTGGTTTCTGGGAGTTATTTTTTTTATTTTAACACCTTGTAATACAGATTATGAGTAACTTTACAGCACTGAGATGCTTTGTTTAGTTGTAGCAATGAATAGGGGGGTGGGGTGTGTGGGTTTTTAAAAATATTATAATATTTTTGATCTGCTAAAAATGTGGCTTTTTTGCTCAGCATGGCTACATTTTAATAAAATCCATATTTTGATCAAAATTGGACTCTTGGGAGGGGGGACTGCTGTAGGTATAACTTGAAATAAGTGCATGTTGGTGGCAGTTGGGCTCCATGCACACCTAGGTGATTTGAATCACTGATTCCAAATCACATTTGCAATGCCTTTCTTAATGGCACCCTAATCGGTACAATTTTTGCTGCAATCAATCACAGCAAAATGGTAGTGCACAAAGCTTTTTGCTCAAAGAGCAGGAGCTTCTCTCGGGCAAGAAGTAATGGCATTGCAAACGTGTTTTTTTTTTTTTTTTTTTTTTTTTTTTTTTTTTTTTTTTTTTTTTTGCGGCAATTCCACACAGGTTTCAAAATGCCTAGGGCAGTGATGGCGAACCTTGGCACCCCTGATGTTTTGGAACTACATTTCCCATGATGCTCAGCAACATTACGAGATTGCAGGAGCATCATGGGAAATCTCGTGATGTTGCTGAGCATCATGGGAAATGTGGAGCCTTGGCACCCCAGATGTTTTGGAACTACATCACTGGCCTAGGGTACGACTGGAGCCTAAGGTGAGACTTAAGCAGGCGGGGGTGGCTAAACGCTGTCCCTGGACGCAGCAATGGCTGCATACAAACTGGCCGGTTAGCTGTGGCTGTTTTGGTGTGCAGCCAGATGCTCTGCGGGAAATCTTTCTGGAGACACTGCCTGCATCCAGGGTTAGTTGGAGGCTCTATTTGCATAGAAGCACTCAGATAAGTGTTTACATGCGAAATGTTGCAGTGCCAGCCATTTATAAACTTGCTGGTCATACAGGCTGTACAGGCAGCGTTTAGAGCTGGCGACAAGAATCCAAATTCTTGTTGGAGGTTGCCCCTGCCCAACACGTGAAGGTAGTTTAGTTGTAAGAGGTAAAGGCATATCTTCCAGTTGGTGAATTCCTCCCCCCCCCCCCCCCTTTTTTTTTTTTTTTTTTTTTTTTTTTTTTTCCTTACCCTCTTTCTCTATCTGCTCTGTGCAGTGTTTTTTGCAGAGTGGTCCAGATCCTCCCTCCCTCCCTGTCCATTCAGACACTGAGCTGTGGCTTTGCACCCTGTCCCCTCTCTTTATTGGCTCATGGACTTTGACAGCAGGTGCCATTGGCCAGCATCCCAGCCAATCGGGAGGGAGTCACGGGCAGCCAAGGCTTTAGTGCAACATCGCTGAATTGAGATGGGGGCAGGGCTGTCTTAATGAATGGGGACTGCCCCTGCACTTTCCCCAAAGCAGCTGGTCCTTGAGCCAGCTTCCCCAGAATGGGGGGGGGGGGGCACCCAACATGATGGCACTGAGTGATGGATACACAGGGGAGGCAGGCTGGTAGCGGTCGACTGCGCAGAACGATACCCATTTCACAGCCAGCAGGGAGAGGCAGGGCCGGAGTGCCAATGACGCTCTGACCCTGCCCCATGACGCTTGAATGCTCAGAAGGCTGCAGGGTAGGAATTGAAGTGGGAGCTGCTGAGCCTACCTGCAGAAGTAGCATTGTGGATGGTGTCATGGTCAGCCCAGCTGTCCTGCACTTTTTGCACCAAGCTTGGAATGCCTGGAGGGATGCTCCCTCTGACCCCACCTTCTGCCTGCTTGATTGGTATAGGCGAGTCCAGTGCTGGAGGTGGGCACATAGCCAAAAGTTTTACATGCACTATCTCCACTGGAAAAGGGGGGTACTACATAGATGGAATGGTGGTGCTGGTGGATATCAAGGGTGTATGGAGGGGGGGGGGGGGCGAACAATGCTGAGGGGGATCTGGGGTGTATAGGGGTATCAATGCTTGGGTGGCTATAGTGCTAGAGGTATTGGGCTGTATAGAGTATATTGGATGTAGTGAGGTCACAATACAAGGGGGTATATGGTAACAGTGCAGAGAGATATATGCTTGGGGGGGGGGGGGGGGGTAGCTTACCCAAAAGGTAAGCTCTACTTGATGTCTGTTTACCTGCGCTGTCGGCATTGTATGGGCCCCAGAGCATTACTTTGCCAAGGGGCCCATGATGCTGTTAAGACAGCTCTGGGGGGGGGGGGGGGCTGCTGCACATAGAGGTGTGTGTGTGTGTTTTTCCTTAATACATAGAATGCAATCGATGCATTAAGATATAAAAAAAAAATTCTGTCTTTTTAGAAGCACTTTAAGGTTGAAGCACATGTAAAACTGGTCTTTATATGATCTAGAAGCAGGTAAATGGATGCCGAATGCTTGGAAATTGAGTTGTGCTTTTCCTAAACTATCCATTCGCACAAGACATAAAACATGGCAATCACTAAGGCTTAATCCACACGGACTTGTGTGGAGGGCCACCCTGAGAAAAGCATTAATATAAAAAAAAAAAAGTAAAAGTGTTTGTTTGTTTTTTTTTTTTTTTTTTTACCTGGTCAGAAATGCCTGTTGCTAGATAGTCTTCCTAATCCTGCCTTCTTCCTGCTCCTCTGTGATCTTCAGTCTTCTGGGTAATGGGGCGGGCTGTGTTCTGGGAACTGTGTGTTCCTTAATACAGCGCGCCGCACGACTCATGCATGAGCAGTAGGAAACGGGCAGTGAAGCCAGAAGGCTCCACTGCCTTTTTCCCTTGGTATGAATGGTGGTGCCGGGACCCGAGGGACATGACTGCCTCGGCGGCCGACAATTGGTGCCCTGGAAAGGCAAGTCTGCTTATAAAAAGTCGGCAGCTACTTTTTTTTTTTTTTTTTTCTGCTGACTTTAAAAAAAAAATTTTTTTACAGCTGAAACTCCGCTTTAAACGAACCTGTGTACATGTACACATGAGATACCGTAACATTGGATGAGCTCGGGGCAGTTGAAAAAGCAGCCAACTGTCTCTGAACGTCTGTTTACCCGCAGCAGTGTACATGAGGCCTAATTGTATGTTTAGATGCTGTTCTCGTGCAGTCTGACTCCCTTCAGACTGTACTTTCCCACAGTCGTTATCTGCTCTGACATGTAATGTGCTTACCATATATGTGCACATGTTTAATTTAGGTCAATAGGTGTGGCAGTATACTCTACATGGTAATGCAGGTATCTCCAGTTTTTTAAATATTTCAATTGGGAAAAGCCTTTGGCTATAGCGATACAAGGCTTATAGTATAATTAACTCCTGTACAACTTGCCTTCCTATAGTGACACTCACCAGACAACTGGAGATTTCATTTTAAATTGTAATGATTTGAGGTTTACGATTTTGGTCTTGTTGGCAGCATAATTTTTCAGTTTATATTCCAGGCTTCTGCTTGTGATGTGATGGTGTCCGGTGGAGTTGCATGTATATTTTGTGTATAGATATTATTGTATCAAACTACAGCATTCTTACCTATGTTTGCCTGCAATGCACTATTAAGCCCTTGAATATTCATCTTAATGGTACAGCACAAGTTGTATACTGTACTAGCTAAATTTTGACTTTATCTACAAGTAGCGTCATGTCACAACTGAGTATGAGACACCTCTAAGTGTAGTAGTATCATTAAATTTAACCAAGGTACAACATTTAGCAACTCGTGTGGATGATTAAGAGGCACATCTAAGTATGCAGGCATCCGGGGTAAAGCTGTCCACATAGACCGTCCTCACTGCCATCCAACATTGTCCCTTCCACTCTGCGGTTCAAGCCACACTTTCAGATCGCTCTACTGCAGGGTAGTCTTTCTGGTCACAATGGCAGACTGACAGCGGTGAGAGCTGGTGGTGCAGAGGACAGTCTATGTGGACAGCTTTACACTAGGATGCATGCATACTTGGATGTGCCTCTTTTTTTAATAATCAACCATGTGGTTTTGCTAAATGTTGTACCTTTTTATTAAATGTAACCATATTGCTACACTTGGCGGCATCTTTTTTACTCTAGCTCCTGCTGGATTTTTCTTCTAATCCACCTGTGGAGGCTTCCATTTGTGGATGGACATTTTATGGTTGCACAACCTGGTCACATTGCTATAATTTATATGGCCTATAAACTGAAGGACCTGTGAATCAATGGTCGTGGAACGACTCGTTTGAGTTTCCATTATTTATTTATTTTTATGGGGAAAGTCGCTGTGCTTTGGTTTTCAAACCTGTTTCTGGAACGACACATTTTGGGACCATTGGCATTAATACAGCAATCAGTGGTATAAAATTGCATTGATTACTGTAAAAAATGTCACTGGCAATGGATGGATTAACCACTAGGGGGAGGGGTTAAGGTGTGTCCTGGGCAGTGATTCTAACTGTGGGATGGGCTGTGTGTGACGTCACACTGATCACTGCTCCCGATGATGGGGCGCAGAGATCAGTGACACTGTCACTAAGCAGAACAGGGAGATGCTATTTACATCGGCAGCTCCGTGACATGATTGCAGGTATCCCAGCAGTGATCGAGCCCGCGGGCACAGTCACGGAGCTTGCGACACGTGCATGGCGGGAAATTCAAAGTAACGTACAGGTAAGTTACTTTGCCCAGCCATGCCATTCTGACAACGTATATGTGACGACAGTAGTCGGCAAGTGGTTAACTGCTGCATTTGCAGGAGTGCTTGACTTTTAAACAGACTTGCTGACTGGATCCCCAGATAAAAAAAAATCTTAATATAGAAAAAAAAATGCAGCATTTGGCAGCCATTACATTTAAGAGTTGGTAAGCTGCAATATAATTGCTTTTGGGTTTAATACCCACGTCAACTAGTTACCTCCCCCTTCTTTTTTTTTTTTTTTTTTTTTTTGTTTCTTCAATACTCTTCAGTCTTGTACTATAGCATTAGATGCATGGCATCCAGGTTTCTGTAACCTCTAATGCCTGACCCCCCCACCCCCCCCACACTGCATGTTTTTCTCCTGCTACCTTTTTGATCTGGTAGTTGGTCACCAGTCATTCCAGTTTTTGGACTAAAAAAATGAATCAAGATGAGTGGGAAGCAAGTATGCAGATAAACCATTCAGCATTTTCTAACTTTTCAGTATAATTCGTTCAGCTTGGTACGGAAACAGCCGAGACCACCCAAGTGCCTGTTACAGTGTAATCAGGTGGCTCTGGCAGTGCTGTGTGATGTCATAGTGCAATGGAGCAGAGCTGCCAGAGCCTCGTCTGCGGTATGGGAGCAAGGCAGGCTGGGACAGGGACCATCAGTGCTCTTTAGACAGAAGGGACCACTTGGCTTGGAGAGAGACTATCTGACTCAGGAGGGGACATGTGTCAGTGAGGTATCATCTGTGCTGCTGCACACTGCTGTCAGTGCCACTGTCAGTTTTATGTGTGCTGCCCTCTAATTTCTTGCCCTCCTGAGGCCTGTGCCTGAGCTACTTTATCAAAATTAAAATAATATTTTGTCGGAAAATTTTAGATCCAGATCTCAAACTTTGTGTCGGAAATTCCAACAAAGTCCGATGGAGCCCACACACAATAGGAATTTCCAACAACACAATCCGATCGCACATTATCCGTTGGAAAGTCCGACCATGTGTACAGGGCATTAAACGCACCAAAGTTTTGATTGCCAGCAGTACAATGGCCACATTGGTAAACTTTATTGTAAATCATGTAGGCTGTCAAGACCTTTCTTGTAACTACCACTCTGCTCTAGTGTATTTGGGGAGACTGCTGATTGGAGGAAAAGCACACCCCCCCCCTCCACATGGGCAGAGACTTTCACAGCTGGCCTTTTGAGTAGAGCCGCTTTCTGCAAATCTATTTTATAGCACCCACACTGATGCAAAACTCGGGCTAGTTTTATCACCTGTGTCAGAACTTATCAAGCTGATGGCAGAACGGAGCAGGAGAAAGCCGTGGGACTTGGTGCTTTGAAGAGAGATGAGAAAACACTGCAGATATGTGCCCAGCTCAAATTTTATGAATCTGGTTTACATCCCCTTTAAGCTTGGTTTTAGGGTGAAATGCATTAGAGAAGAGTGGCATCTACAGGTGCCGTCTTAACAACTTGAAACATTTTGCAATAAAGCTTTTATTGCTGTAACACTATTGGATTGAGTGTTTGCTGGATGGTCAGGGCATGCACTTGGCATTTGGAATGCAGGGAGGATGCATGCACTTGGGATCAGTGTTCCCCTTTACTTTTCTACAATTTTGTGGTCCTCTTGTGGCCTTCATTCACTGGGGCCTATAGAGTGAAGGGGTTGGCCAGGATTGATGCATTCTAACCTGCCAAAATGACTTGCACCTTTTTGTCTTCACCAATTCTCTATAGAGGATCTGCTGATGCCACAACACCTGAGCTCATGCTGGATCTGTCCACATTGGAGAGAAGCCACGTTCAGCATGCCACAGACCTTTCTGAACTTGTCTGCTCTTGGCACATGGCCTTTTTTAAAGATACTTTTTGAAGCCCATAATTTCTTTAGAGTGTAAAAGCAATACTTGAGTGGTTTGACTTTAAAATCAGGAAAAAAAAGCCTTAATAGGGTACAAGTGAGCAGTCTGACTAGTAAGGGCCTGCAAAAGTATTTAATCACTCCTCGATGTACATGGACTTGCTCTGTACCTTGTAGCCAAAGAATGTGATTCTGCTGGAAGCTAAACATTCCTTGGCTGTTAAAGCAGGTAGAAAGTAGTGCAGATAGGATTATTGCAGTGTCCAAGTACTAGCCTTGGGCACTGAGGTCTGAACATCATCTTTAAAGTCCTATTCAAACCAAAAATGTAATCTACTGCAGTTTACCAGTCAGATGTTGCTGCATTTAGTTTTTCTCCTCCTGGATGAAGGGACAAGGGGAACTTTGGACAGTAGTATTGTCAGTCTTGGGAGGAGAGTGTTAGACTTGCAGATTTAGATACACTAACACATTGAAGCCAAACTCCAGCTCACTGTTACACAAGTGTTAAGTGATTTATCTGGATCTTTTATAGTTGAAAATGAATTGAAGGTCTCCTTGCATGCAGTAATGTGTTAATTTGCATTGCTCCATGTGTATGTGTGTTTAATGCACTTTTTTTCTACTGCTTCATGTGAATCCTTTTTAGGAACTTTTAGAATTTCACCTAACAACAAATTCTGTGTTTAATTGAGTGTCCCTAAACCCACATCTATGAATTCTGTATTCCATGCTGTTCATGCTCAGTCACTAAGATTCGGTTTCTGTATTCCGCAAAAAACCTGGTTGATCCTGCTGCTCTGTCAAAGTCCCCAATTATTAATATAGGGATTTTGCAGAGTCATGTTGGCAGCTCTACACATGCTCAGTTTTCAGGAAGTTTCGATGCTGAGCATTTCTTCCCTATCGCAGGTGAGCAGCCCATGTGACTGTAGTCAGATGTGGGTGTATACACAGTGGTAAATGACAGTCCAACCGCTCCCTCCTCCACGCCTGCTAAACACAGTGGTGGTTGGTTATAACATGTAGACTGCTGGAGGGTTCACCCACTCTTATTCTAAGATGCAGGCTGGAGGGGGATCATACAAGCCTGTGATTGGCAGAAATCCACTCTCACCATGTTAATAAAAAATTTGATATACATTTTTGTATGACCATTTTAAAACCGTTTGGAATAAAAATAAAGGCCTTTTTTCTTGTAACCAGTAGCGGAGGACTAGAAGCTCTTCCTGCAGACAGGCTGGGAAAGATGGGTCATATGTAGAGCTGCACAATTGTTAAATCATGATCTCGATTCAGCCCCCCTGAAAATCTCTATTGCAGAGTTTGCCGATTCTTTCATATAACAAGTGGAGAGACTTATTTGCTCATGCATCTGTCAAAAGAAAACATCCAGGCAGTCTGCCAAGTTTTTAACATGAAACATTCTAACTAACTTCCTTAGATCAAAGGGATAACAGTGTGTGTAAAGAGAAAATCCAGGCATTCTGACAAGTTTTTAACAAGTGTAAAATGCAGGAAGTTTAACCACTTAAAGTCCATCTTTTTCTGACCTTTTTTTTAAGTTGAAATCAATATTTTTTGCTGCTACTTGGAACCCCCAAATAGTCTCTGTGTGTGTGTGTGTGTGTGTGTGTGTGTGTGTGTGTGTGTGGCAGAGGCCCTAGGGCAGTGATAGCGAACCTTGGCACCCCAGATGTTTTGGCACTACATTTCCCATGATGCTCAATTACACTGCAAAGTGCATGAGCATTAGGGGAAATGTAGTTCCAAAACATCTGGGGTGCCAAGGTTCGCCATCACTGCCCTAGGGAATAAAATGTCAATTGCTGCAATATTTTATGTTGCACTGTATTTGCCCAGCAGTCTTGCAAAAAAAAAAAAAAATATATATATATATATATATATATATATATATATATATATATATATATATATATATATATATATATATATATATATATATATATATATATATATATATATATATATATATATAGCCCAATTATTATTTTTTTGTTTGTTTTTAACGTGAAATGTTACGCTGTGAGAATTATCTATCTTCTAAGCAAAAGAATTGTGATTATCATTTTAGCCAGAATCGTGCAGCTCTAGTCATGACAGCTGTATATCCATTATAAAAAGGTAGTATGTGCACTGGTTTTGTTAATTTGTACCATCCACATACAGAAAAATAAGGAACAATGTCAATTTACGTATATATAATATAAATACAGGTTCATTGTGTATTGGTTTACTATTTTACTAAATGGTGTCAGTCAATTTTGTGCTTGATGTTGCTGTCCCAATGTTTCTTCCACGGGATGTTTTTACAACCTCTCCTAAACAATTTAACTTGACAGATTGTAACCCACATTTTAAAACATCAGTTTTGCCACGTTTGTGCTTTTAGAATCCTTTTTTTTATTTTTATTGGCCTTTTTGAAGAGGGCGAGAGTCCTGTAAACTAATTTATTTATTTATTTATTTTTTTTTTTTTTTTTTTTTTTTTTGCGTGTTACAAAAAAAAAAAACTCAACTGCCTAGAAACAACTGTAAACGAACCTGTGTACAGTACTGATAACAGGAGAGTTCAGGAGCAGTTGAAGAAAAATATGTGCCCAACTGCTTCTAAAGTCTGTTTAGCAGCAGTGTACACGAGACCTTATGTCATGTGCACACGAGCGGAATGTCTGACAGTCCGGGAGCTTTTCATCATATATTCTGATTGCGTGCATGCCCTACTGGACTTTTTATGTCAAATTCTGACGGACCTAGGAATAGAACATGTTCTAAATATTTCCGACGGAACCAATTCTTGTCAGGGGAAAAAACACTCGTCTGTATGCTGTTCTGACGTTCCAAAAACAATGCATGCTCTAAAGCAAGTATGAGACTGAAGCTTTTGGCTACTGGCTATTGAACTTCCTTTTCTAGTCCCGTCGTACATGTATTCTTGACGATTGGACTTGTGATTGTGTATACACAAGACGTATAGTGCCAGGCATCCCTCCTTTTTAAAACCTCAGACTGCTTCCTCAGGTGTCTCGGCGCCAAGGCAGTTCAACAGCGCACTAGAGCCAGAGGCAAGGCCAGGACCAGAAAAAGCCCTGGGTCCAAAGCTCTTCTAAATCCAGCATCAAGCCCTCCTTTTGGGATGCCCCTACTCTGATTGGTGGCAAGACTGCTGCACATTGCAGACATTTGGAGAACTGTGATTAAGGACGAGTGGGTTACCTCGACTATATCCTGCGGTTACAAGCTGGAGTTGCAGGGGTTCCCTCAGATCCTCCAAAAAGAAACTGTTTCGGGCACTACATCATTTAGTGAATTGGGGAATGGTTGTTCAGGTTCCCGTATCTGAAAGGGGCACAGGGTTTTATTTTTATTCAAACCTGTTTACCGTCAACAAAACTGGGACACGAGGCCCATTTTGGATCCAAGATCCCTGAACCAGTATCTACTAATCCAGTCCTTTTTGGATGGAGTCTGTCCAATCAGTTGTAGCCTCTCTCCAGAGGGGAGACTTTATAGCCTCCATCATAAAGGATGCGTATTAATCCATACCTAGTCTTTCAGCCTCATCAGAGGTTCCTGCGATTTGCAGTAGAGCAACGTCATTTTCAGTTTGTGGCTCGTCCCTTCGGGCTTGCCACAGCTCCCTTGGTGGTCGCAAAGGTCCTAGCAGCAGTACTGAGCCTTAAGGGCCCAAGGGATCTTGGTGCTTGGGTATCTGGATGACCTCCTGCGCAGATCACTCACTACAGGCTCTAGAACCAAGCATAACTTGCACAGTGCAGTATTTGGCATGCTTGGGCTGGGTCATAAATTCCTCAAGTCTGAAATATTTAGGTCTGATTCTAGATACGGGTGGCAAAATGCCCTTGCTTGGACCCGAAGGATCAGGTCTGCCAGATGAGGGGCACCAGACAACTCTTCATTCAGCTCTGTATTAGTCTTCTAGGAAGGATGGTGCCCTATGCCCAGTTCCATTCCAGGTGTATACAAGACATCGTGTTGGCTTGGAACAGGAGAGGACAAACACTGGATTGTCCAGTGTTATCTCCTCGGACACACTTAAGCCTAAACTGGTGGGTACAGGATCGGAACCTGCGAAAGGGAAGATCTTCCTCCTCGGTAACTTGAAGAGTACTGAGCAGATTCCACTTTTTCAGGCAGAGTGACCCTAGAGGGGCCCGCAGCTCAGGGGAAATGGGTCAAGGACAGAACAGATCCTGCCCATCAACATCCTGGAGTTGCAGGCAATACATCTGGCCCTACGGTCCTAGACGGTGGAGCTTCAGGACTGCCCCATCGGGGGTTCAGTCTGACAGTGCCACTGCAGTGGCCTATGTAAACCACCAGGGTGGTACCAGGAGTTGTTCAGCTCTGAAGGAGCTGAACCACATACTAGCCTGGGCAGAGGGACATATCCTGGGAGTAGAGAACTTGAAGGCACATTATCTTGGCAGCCATCAGACCTGTCCAGAGAAATAGTCCCTACACCAGTGGTGTTACAGGAAATTTTCCAGCGTTGGATGGCTAGAGGTCGACCTATTGGCATCCAGGTTCAACAAGCTACAACAGTTTGTGTCCTGAACAAGGGATACTCTGGCAAAAGTAGATGCTCTGGTAGTTCCATGGAGCCAGTACTCCCTGGTATATGTTTTCCCTCAATCCAGAGCAACAAATGTGGGAGAGGGATCAGAGGGGGTTCCAGTCCTTCTGGTGGCACCAGCCTGGCCCAGAAGGCCCTGGTTCCTGGAGTTTGTGAAATTGGCAATAGACTGGCCATGGTTGCTTCCATGCCACCCCGATCTAATATCTCTCAAGGTCCTATATTCCACCCCAATTTACAGTCTCTAAATTTGATGGCATGGCAATTGAAGCTAGGGTGTTGAACCATGGCATGTCCGAACCAGTGGTGAATGCTAGAAAAGCTTTCACTAGGAAGATCTAACATAAGGTCTGGAAGACTTGTATTGCTTGGAGTGAAGCCAGAAAATGGCATTCTCAAATGTGTGATTGGGAGAATTCTTTTCTACAGTCAGCTGTGGAAATCAGATTGGCTTTGAGTACAATGAGAGGTCAGATTTTTGGCCCTGTTGGTATTCTTCCAAAGGCCTTTAGCCTCCCATTCACTGCCCCAAACATTTATGTAAGGGGCAATTTGTTTGCTTCCCCCCCCCCCCCCCCCCATTAAGTCACGTGTCCTTGGGACTTTAACTTGGTGCTGTCTGTCAAGGAAACGCCATTAGACTTTCATACAAGCTAGCATTCCTGATGCCAATCACCTCGGCTAGAAGAGTGTCGGAGTTGGTGGCCCTATCGTGCAGGGAACCATACTTGCTCCTTCACCACTTGTGCTATGACCTGTCCCATCCTTTTTGACAAAAGGTGTCAGCCTTTCATTTAAATCGGGACATATTGTGCTTTATTTTTTTTTTCTCCAGTCTCATTGGGCAGAAGAGACGACTGCATTCTTTGGATGTTGTCTGGGCAATAGAGGCTTATTTGTCTAGATCTGGGAGGGGGTTGTATGGGGATCACTTGCGGTCTACCAGTGTCCATTGATGAATATTAGCTTAACTCCGTGTCCCATGATGTACTCCAAAAGGATTTTACAGGCAAGCAGAAGCGGTCTGCCCATAAAGGGCGCCCCCAAACCCCCCCCCCCCCCCCCCCCCTTCCAGGCAGTCAAAAAAAGTCCAACTTTTTTTTTTGCTGGCCCTTTTTTTTTATTTAACCACTTGAGATCCGCGCTATTGCCAAATGACGGCATTAGCGCGGATCTACTTTTCCGGGACTACGTCTATTGACGACGTCCCGGTTACGAGCGGCCTGCGCGCCCCCTGAGGGGCGCGAGCGGCGCGCTCTGTGATCGGCGAGTCCACGAGACTCGCCTGATCACCGATCCGTGCAAGGGGTCGATCCCGACCCCTTATTACGTGATCAGCTGTCAGCCAATGACAGCTGATCATGTGACAGAACAGAGCCGGTAATCGGCTATTATTCCTCCTCGCGCTGACAGCGCGAGGAGAGAAAAAAAGCCGATCACCGGCGGCCGTGATCGGGACATCAGTCCCGATCACGGCCAGCAATACAGCTGACCACCTGCCTCCTGCCAGTGCCCACCTGCCCACCGCAGTGCCATCCTGAATGAAAGTAAGTTCCCCCCAGCAGTGCACACAGCGCCACCCACAGTGCCACCCACAATGTCACCCACAGTGCCATCCAGCAGTGCCACCCACAGTGCCCACAATCTTCCTTAAAGGTGCTGCCCATCAGTGCCACCTATCAGAGCCACCTATCAGTGCCCATCCGTGCCACCCATCCATGCCATCTTATCTGTGCCCATCTTTGCCCATCAGTGCCGCCTTATCTGTGCCTATTAGTGCCGCCTTAACTATGCCCACCAGTGCAGCCCATCAGTGCCGCCTAATCAGCGCACTTCAATGAAGGAGAAAAATTACCCGTTTGCAAAATTGTATAACAAACTATTAAAACATGATTTTTTTTTTTTTTTTTTTTTTTTTTTTTTTTTTTTGTTTAGCAAAAAATAAAACTCCGAGCTGTAACTAAATACCACCAAAAGAAAGCTCTATTTGTGGGAACAAAAATGATAAAAATTTCAGTTGGGTACAGTGTTGTATGACCGCGCAATTGTCATTCAAAGTGCATCAGCGCTGAAAGCTGAAAATTGGTCTGGGACTGAGGGGGGTTTAAGTGCCCAGTAAGCAAGTGGTTAAAAACAGTCCCTTTTAAGTGCACTTTGTTCAGACACCGGACACAGTACAGCTATGGGAAGCGCTACGTCTGCACAATCATGAGATTGCAGGCGTGGAGCTAAATTTGCAGGCGTTTAGCCTGCCTTGTAATGCTTCCGCCTGTTCGTAGTATATATTACTACGTCCGGGTGGTTTGACATCTGAGTTGATGTCCCTTCCTGTTTTTCTCTCCAATTGCGCCCAGGAGAGGAACCAGGAAGTATGAGAGGGTGGACCTCTCCACAGGAGACATCACTGGAGAGAACAACACACTGCAAGGTAAGTAAGGGGGGTTGCTGTGAGGCTGATGCAATTTGGTGGGATACAGGCTGCATGTAAGGAGGCACTCTGCTGGGGGCACCTGATGTAAGGACTGACTCTGCTGGGGACACCTGATGGAATCTGGCGGCTGGCGACGTGCTCAGGGCTCCCACTGATTCTGCATTATGGTGCGTTGAATGATTTCTTTATATTACAATCTTATAATAGAAATGTGCTTCAATCATCCTGACACCATAACAACCATGGTGTCGGGATGATTGAAGTGCTAACACCAGGTGTTGGCAATATCTATCTGCTGATTTCTAAACTTTCTAGAATACACATTTCTACTGTATAGGTTCTGGGCCTGCTGTCCCTCCATCCCTCTCTCCCTCCGTCCCTTGCTCATCTCAGACACTAACCACACCACTTTAGAGCCACGCCCATTATTTCGCTGAAACCACATCCATTTTCACCAAGTGGGAGGGGTCAAAAGAAGGCTGGGGTCTGGCGCCCCCCCATCCTAAAACTTCACCAGCCGCCACGGCAGGTAGGTATGATGAGAAAATCCTATTCTCCTCAAGGGTTTTGGATTATTTTATTTGTAAAGGTCACCCGTGTAAAAACCAAATCTCCTGAACTTTTTTTTTTTTTTTTTTTTTTTTTGTCCCCCTCCAGCCTTTTGTAGCTTGAAGCTAAAAGCTCAGGTGTGACTGGGGCCTTAATAGGGTACTTGCCTGTCCATTGATCCCACGTCAGCACTCCAGCCAATCTTCGGATTGACTCGCAGGTGCTGCCATTCCTGGTAAGGGAACCCAGTAGTTAAGACTTTTGGCTCCAGTGCAGGTTCCCTACTGTGGCTGCGTGCTGCGCTTTCTAATTGGCCTGGCGGCGCAAAGAGGAGGGGGCTAAACCTCCTGGAGATTGAGCAGCGAGCTGTCTCCAGATGTAGTCCCCTGTTACAACCCCCCCCCTCCTGAAAGGTGCCAAATGTTTAGGACCTGTGGACAAGGGATTGGGGGATGGGTCTGAGCTGCACTATGTCTCTGGATGCAGACAGCACAGCTCGGGATTGAGGAAGTTTGGGGTCAATGCACAGAATGGCATTAAGGTAAAGTGTTTAGTTTTTACAACTCAATTCAGGAATTTCAGAAATTGTTGCTGGTCGCCTGCTGCTGTTTTGAATCTTTGGAATGATATTATGGAGAACAGTTAAGTCCAGCCTGAGCTTTTGAGACTGGACTTCTCTTCTCTTCTGGGTCACAGGAGTGCAATTCTTTTTGCACTCCTGTGACTTTATTTTTTCAGCGGAGAGCGGTCTGAAGTCCGCTTTCTGCTGACATCAGTTGAGTCAGCGTGTCATCCCAACTTAAAGTCTGGATCTGCCAGCTGCCTTGATTGATGGCAGGCTCAGTGAGCCACTGAGACAGCCGCTACCCGCCCCTCCATAGCTCAGCGCTCCAATGAGTGTGCAGAAGCAGAGAGTAGATGCTGACAGTCAGCAGCTCTCCTTTCGATCTGTGAAAACTGAGCCAACAGCGATGTTCATGGCTTGGGTTCTCAGTGCAGAGACGGCGGACAGCTGCAGCATGAATAAACACTTTTAAAGCGGTAGTAAACTGTGTCCCCATTCCTGTTTACTACAGTCCACATTACAAACTAACCAGGTATGCCACAGTGCCTTTAGTGTCCTTACTTTTATTGCAGCTGATGCTACTGAAGTCAGTGTCATCTTTAGGGAAACTTTTTCATGGCACAGGGAGTTTCAGCATGCGGTTTTTGCTGCGCATGCGCAAATGGCATTACACAGAACAGGGAAAAATCTTGTAACTGGTGCATTTCTAAGTGTTTAAAGGAACCTGTATGTCTTACAATTTTTAAATGTGGTAAAGAGTTTGCTACCTTTTTAAGGTAGATTGTAGCTCTTGCATCCACTTGTTTTCCAGCAGTGTCTAGTCACTTTAGCTACCAGATCTCTAAAAGCTGTTATTTTTAGGAATGTGTACTGGCGATGTAACGGAATATAATTTTAGCATAACTTTATAATAAAGTAGCAATTATGGAAGGCTTACTGGTTAGGCATGTCCGTTTACAAAATGGAGAAGTGTAACTATATAAATTCTCCTGTGCACATCTGCCTGCCTGAGTTATTGGAGACTAAGGCCTCATGCATAACAGGGCGTTAGAAAAAACAAGCTGAAAAGCCACCACCAGCGCCAGGAAATGGCGGCTGTAAAAAACGTGCTTTTAGTAGCTTTTTTTGCCTTGATGTTACTGCACATTTAGCCACGCTAGCTTTTACCAGCGTTTCTCTGCCTCTATTAAAAATCAATGGTTCCCTATGAGAGCACATTCATTTGAAGAGAAGTCGCACCCTTCCCCCCCCCCCCCCCCCCCCCCAGCATCTTGTCCCCAAGTTGGTGAACAATGGCCTTTTCCTGCCTACCCTGGCTGTTGGTTGTCCGTCTGCAGGGGGCTTATCGGAATCTGGAAGCCCCCTTTAACAAGGGGGCCCAGATCCCGGGCCCTCACTCTGTGGGTATGGGGTACATTTTTACCCCTACCCATTAACTCAAGTGTCAAACTGTACACAGGTTTTTTATAAAGTAATTTATTGCAGCAGCTGCAGGGTGTTTTTTTTTTCCCTACTGTCTTCTCCCATGGCCAGTTGCCAGTTAACCTTAAATCGCTGAGGTCTTCTTCTCCCACCCCTCTTCCAGATTCTGATAAGCCCTCTGCCTGCAAAAAGCAATGGCCAGGGTTGTCGGGAAGAGGACCTTGTCCCCATCAACTGCAGCTTTTGGCGTGGAGGTTACCAGATTGAAGGGTCTGTCTTGGGTGGGGAGGAAGGAATCCTTCTTTTTTTTTTTTTTTTTTTTTTTTTTTGTTTGCTCATTTTGTCGAGGGTTCCCCTTTTCAAGATCCTCCTTTATAGGGAAAACTTGATTTTTGACTTGTCAAAAAGAAAACGCCTATGCCACTTACAGCTCCTAAACGCCTGTGTATGCATGGACACATAGAATAACACAAACATTTTTTAAGCTGCAAAAAGTCTGCTGCTGTAAAAACGCTGCATACCTAAAGATGAAGTCTGTGATAGATGGATAACTCTATCAATCGTCCAGAGATGTAATGGCTGCCAGTGATCTCCAATCCACTGCATTCCTGCTAGGGCCCCCCCCCCCCCCCCAGAGCAGTGGGCCAGATGTGAAAGGTGTATTGGTTGAGCAGGGGGTACAGAGGTGAGACCATGTGCAGGAGGAGGTACTTTGGTGGGGCACATGAGAGAGCAGTTTACAGTGGTGCAGCAGATGGGTTCAGTGTTAGGACAGAGAAGGCGATTCAGTAGTGGAGCAGATGTGCAGGAGGTATATTGATGGGGCAGATGTGCAGGGGGTTACGTTGGTGGGACAGCTGAGCAAGGGGTACACACGTGGGGCAGAGGAGAAAGTGGGTACACTGTGGAACACCTGAGCAGGGGCTTACAGTGGTGGGCCAGAAGTTCCGTGGTGGGGCATGCACGGGGGGGGCGATGTGGGAATGTGCAGGAATTGGTGCTGATCTGAGTTATGAGTGCAGGATGTTAATTTCTTACTAATAAAGTAGCTTACAGAATTTACTTTACATAAAAAAATTAAAATAAAATCCTGTTCATGATTGAGTGTGAACTTGACTTATTTTTTATATTTTTTTTCTAAAATCTACACACTATTTATTTGAAAACCTTTTTTTGGCACTCTGTGCTCAAGTTTGCCTACCCCTGCTAAAAGCACCTAGATGAACAATTTAGCAATAAAACCCATGTACTGTAGTTGATTATTTTGGCTTAAAGTATTTCTCGTGTGGCATTCACTGTAATGGTAAGGTAGATACTTCTGGACATGTGTGAAGTGCTGTCTAAAGATGAGTGTTTGAAAAATAACATCTCTTCTACTCTGACGGTTTTAACAATCCCAAGGTTGGAATTCTTACCACTCCTTTTTGTGCAGCAGACATTTCTAACAAAGCCAGACTAACGTGTGACCTACATCTGTAGCTGATGTCGTCGTGATGTCAAATCCTATTAGTTGAGCAGACTTTTGTTGCTTTTGTGCTTATATATGTGCTTATATATGGCATCCCTCCCTGGTAAGCATTTACCAGTTCAAAGGCAGCTGCTACCGTGTCTTGTGTAAGCTCCGAGCCTAGCTAACTTTCACAACTAGCAACATTACAAAAGACTGTCTAGAAACTGTATGGTACAGCCAAATGTCCTGGTTTGACTCGAGGGCATAACAGTACGTTATATTGTAACTTAAGGCTTTCATAGGGAGCTGTACCATGTGCCTAATACGGTGTAGAATGTGATTCTGAATGAACACTATTGTTAAACTCCGTTGAGTAACCCCGTCCCTTCTCCAATCTCTGCCATAATTACAAAAAGCAGGTTGCATGTGTACAATAAAACTTGGCTTTATGGTCTGCAGTCATATTGATCAAAATTTTGAACTGTCAATCATGCTTCTGACCTCCTTTTAGAGCCAACAAACTAAATGGGTGGGTGTGGGTTTCTTCTCCCGTGTGACCCCCCCCCCCCCCCCCCCCCCAAAAAATTGTCAGTGTGCTATTGCTTTTTCCAGTGAGGGATTGTGTCAATACTGTGTGTGTGTGTAAATAGAGAGATGGAGGACAAAATGGGATTATCACGGTGCTGAGTACTTTGTTGAGAGAAACCCCAGTTTAGGGGTAGAAAATAGAAAAACACTAGTATAGCTTATAATAAAAAGTAGAAAAAATATTCAACTTCAAGTTGTTATAACAAGTCACTGTAGATAAAGCCAAACAATACTATCAGATGAATCCCGAAATACGGTGCAGCCCATACTTCCCATATTGACAATTGATTGAGAAATTATGGGGTAGGTACTTCTATAAACTCATTCTATTTTTTAAAACAATCAATTGTCAATATGGGAAGTATGGGCTGCACCGTATTTCGGGATTCATCTTGTAGTATTTTGCTTTATCTACAGTGACTTTTGTTATAACCACTTGAAGTTGAATATTGGCTCCCCTGAAGAAGCCTTTGTTGAGGTGAAACATGTTGGGACTCAATCCTATTAGCCAAATACAACCTCAAACAAATTGAATGTTTGACTATGGACACTCATTTTTGAATTGCTAATGTGGTTTATTTGTAATCCAAAATATTTTCTTTGTATTTTTTAAAAAAAACTGTGCTCAATTTACTAAAAGATTTTTTTTCTACTTTTTATTATAAGCTATACTAGTGTTTTTCTATTTTCTACCCCCTAAACTGGGGTTTCTTTCTCAACAAATAAGTACTACGCACTGTGATAATCCGATTTTGTCCTTCTATCTCTCTATTTAACCACTCCGGGATGAGGTGCCCTAACAATAATTTCTGCTTTGCCTGATTTTTTTTTTTTTTTTTTTTTTTTTTTTTTTTCCTCTTCGCTATGTTTTGTACACTATATTACCAAAAGTATTGTGATGCCTGCCTTTACACGCTCGAACTTTAATGGCATCCAAGTCTTATACCCTGTACACACGGTCGGACTTTCTGACGACAAAATCCATCAGATTTTTTCCAATGGATTTTGGCCCAAAGTTTTTTGGAAAATCCAATTGTGTAGAACACGTACGACGGGGCTATAAATTGGCCAATAGCTTTAGTCTTGTAATTTTTCTGAGCATGCGTGGCACTTTGTCCGTCGGAATTAAAACTATCGGATTATGGATCCTGCTCTCAAACTTTGTCGGAAATTCAGACAGGAAAATGTCTGCTGGAGCCCCCACACGATCGGATTTTCCGACAACAAGATCCAATCGCACATTTTCCATTGGAAAGTCCGACCGTGTGTACAGGGCATTGGTCTATAGGGTTCAATATTTAGCTGGCCCACCCTTTGCAGCTATAACCGCTAGGGGTGCACCGAATGGGTTTTTTGGTGCCGATACCGAAAATGAAAAATACACCAGGCCGAAAACCGATACCGAAACAGCACCGATACCGAAAATGACTGTTTTCAAAAAATATTTTTATACAGGAGATGGTCAGACTGGGGACATGGTACAGGAGATGGTCAGAGACTGGGGACATGGTACAGGAGGTGGTCAGAGACTGGGGACACGGTACAGGAGGTGGTCAGAGACTGGGGACACGGTACAGGAGGTGGTCAGAGACTGGGGACACGGTACAGGAGGTGGTCAGAGACCTGGGGACACGGTACAGGAGGTGGTCAGAGACCTGGGGACACGGTACAGGAGGTGGTCAGAGACCTGGGGACACGGTACAGGAGGTGGTCAGAGACTGGGGACACGGTACAGGAGGTGGTCAGAGACTGGGGACACGGTACAGGAGGTGGTCAGAGACTGGGGACACGGTACAGGAGGTGGTCAGAGACTGGGGACACGGTACAGGAGGTGGTCAGAGACTGGGGACACGGTACAGGAGGTGGTCAGAGACTGGGGACACGGTACAGGAGGTGGTCAGAGACTGGGGACACGGTACAGGAGGTGGTCAGAGACTGGGGACACGGTACAGGAGGTGGTCAGAGACTGGGGACACGGTACAGGAGGTGGTCAGAGACTGGGGACACGGTACAGGAGGTGGTCAGAGACTGGGGACACGATAAAAGAGAAGTGCAGCCAGCGTTGCCCCCTGTGATGCAGCCAGCGTTGCCCCCTCCCCACCCCTGGTGCCTCCCATGATGGGGGTGAATAGCGCAGGACAGATGCAGCCAGCGATGTCCCTCTGCAGTGAAGAGAGCCGTTTGGTTGAATAGAGCGCCGGGAACATCACAGCTTTAATTTCAATAGCTGTGTGTTCCCCGTCGTGCGCCGTCACACACAGCCCCTGTGTGTGACGGCGCACGACGGGGAACACACAGCTATTGAAATTAAAGCTGTGATGTTCCCGGCGCTCTATTCAACCACACGGCTCTCTTCACTGCAGAGGGACATCGCTGGCTGCATCAGTCCTGCGCTATTCACCCCCATCATGGGAGGCACCAGGGGCGGGGGCGGAGTTCTGCCCCAGGCCCCGCCCCATTTTCGGCTCAATTATCGGCCGTTTTTTCCTTTCGGCAAATTGCCGAAAAGGGCATTTTCGGCCGATATGTTTCGGCGGCCGAAATTTCGGTGCATCCCTAATAACCGCATCAACTTTTTGGGAAGGTTGTCCACAAGATTTAGGAGTGTCTATGGGAATGTTTGACCATTCTTCCAGAAGCGCATTTGAGGTCACGCACTGATGTGGATGAGACCTGGCTCGCATTTTCTGCACTAATTCAGGGGGTATTATGGTGAGGGTCCCCCCCCCCACCCCAGGGGTTGGGCTTGACCTCTTGGTTCCAATGAAGGGAACTCTAAGCCCTTGTACACACGAACAGAGATTCCGACTACCAAATCGTCAGAGTAATTCCGACGGTTTAATTCCGGAAGAGATCCGGAAGTAAAGTTGCATACACACGGTCGGACTAAGTTGTCGGAAAATCCGATTGTACATAACATGTTGACGCTATTTTGTTAGCCGGGACTACGTTCAGGCTAGTAGCCAATAGCTTTGGTCTAGGAATTTGATCTGAGCATGCGTGGCACTTTGTCCGTCGGAGCATTTTGTCGGAAAATTTTACCGGCAAGTTGGAAAACTTGGTCTGTCGGATATTCCGACGGAAACAGTCCGATGCAGACCCCACAGTCAGAATATCCGCCAAAACGGTCCGATAGGACACATTCTGTCGGAATCTCCGACCGTGTACAAGGGCTTGGGTGTCGGCATACCAAGACAGTTTGGTGGGCGGCCCCTTCCTGTTTCAACATGACTGCACAACAGTGTACAAAGCAAGGTACATACCTTGGGTGGGAAGTGGTTAAGAGACTATTTAAGGGAAGATTATTTATTTTTTGGCAAGTGTAACAGAAATCTAATCAATGTGATGTCGCCCTTTTTTGCCTTCAAAACGGCATCAGTTCTAAGTACAGTTTATTACAGGTATAGGGCTGCAACAAACTATTTTCATAATCTATTAGCTGGCTCCAATCTTCAATCCTGTCTGTTATTCTCAGAGTGAAGAGATGTACTGTATATACTATTAGAAGTTTAATCTGGTAAATATCAGACTCTGATCCAATTTTTTTATTTAAAGGGAAAAAGGTTGGACTTTTTATTTATTTATTTTTGCAGATTTTCAAACAGAACTGTAATATATTCTATTTTGGCCCTACAAAAACAATGCCTTCCTTCAAAAATAATTTTTTTTAAGAATGTTCGCTTTATTACATTTTGGTGGGGTCAGATTGATTGTTTTCAACAGCAGTAACAGGAACATTTAGAAATGGAAAACTTCTTGGTCAAAGATCTTCAGACAGTGGTTCTCGTTCTCCTTCCCTCAAAGATTATAATCATCTAGGCCCCTGTTGCTGCCAGGTGGAAACACTAGCCACTGTGCTGACTTTTTTTTTTTTTTTTATTAAGTTCTTCTACAACCTTACTCTAATTGAAGAGTTTGGCTGTTCCTCACCCAGTTTTAAACAGACTTTTCAATTTACATCTAAAATTAATCATTTAGCATGTGCTTGGAAATGGTCATTTATAAATTTGCTTCTAATCCTACAAAATCCCGGACTTTGTAGAAGTGTAAGAATTAATGCTTGCTCGAAGAGATTTTTTTTTTTTCTTTGCTGACCTATGCATTTTGTAAATTTTATCAATTTTTTTTTTAGATATTGTAATTATTCTTGCCGTGGAAGCTGTAATTTAGTCCCATTTGGATATTCCCATGGATCTTTGGCTTAAATGGTGTCCCAGGAGGCCACAGCAACTCCATGCTTTCAATCGGTACACATGGAATAGGTGGACCCCCCACTTTTATTTTATTTTATTTTTTCTCCTACATCAAACTGTCTAACAACCAATTCTGTTGGACCAATAACCACCAGACCTTCCTCAAAAGAACAAGCAAACATCTGATCTGTAGAGGCCTAAACGACAGGGATAATGTCACCCCCTCACTACACTTGCGTCTAATTTACCTCCTGCAGATGGATGCTGGCTTACATACTTTCCAACTACAGGGATTTCTGATCTGCCTAGAAAATAAAGGACAGATCTCTAGTGACCTGGCCCCTTTTGAATCTCCTTGCCTACAAGATGGGTGACCTCTGGCTTAATGCATGAAACTTGGCCACCATGGTTTGGTGTTGCCATATGGGACCAGTAGTATGGCTTCTATGCATGGTGCAACTCGCCAGATTACGATGGGGTGTAGCAGTCACGAGTAGGATTTCAACTGAAAAGAGGAATCTGCACAAGGAACACCTACTAACTGTATCTAAATTAAGGCTTTAAATTGTGTTGAACATAACAAACTGCAGTAGGAAAATTACTTTAGCTGTGCGTGATCTTGTTTTCTTCCTTCAGATGTAAATTGGCACATGGGTGCCAACTGTGGTGTTTTTTATTTTTGTTCTGTTTTTTTCACTTCCAGCATTGGAATCATAATCACATGCTACTACAGAATAAAGGTCATCCATTACAAAAACATGACTAATAGTTTTCCTTATCTGTATATTGTCTCTTAATGCGTTGCATAATATCTTTAGCCATATTCTTTTTTGCTAATATAGATTACAGTGATTGCAAGGAAGATTATTGCTACATTTTACTTCATGTAAAGGATGTGTATTAACTGCTTTAACTTGGAGCAGGGGTGTCCAAACTTTTTCAGAGGGCCAGATTTCATGAAGTGAATATGCGTGAGGCCTGACCGTTTTGCCTGGCTTTTTTTGAACCATTAAATATTTCATGCAAAGTTTATTGCAAACGGCATACTCTTAATTTCGTCACATTGATGACAAATTTAAACAAGTGTTAAATGACTCTGCCTTTTCATATCTGAAGGCCAGATGAAGAAAAAAATCCAGGAAGCTGAAATGTCAGGAACATTGTAATGCACATTACATAGTGGGAGGCCAGTATATCAACCTATATCCCATCTATGATGGTGGCCAAGGATGGTTTTATCCAGTTGAGGTTTATCTGCAGGGCGTACTACACCCCGCATAGGATGGTCAGCATATACCCAAATCTAGATTCCCTCATGCCCCAGATGCAGTACAGAAGTAGGCACATTTTGGCATATGGTGCGGGCCTGCCCTAAAATCCAAATATACTGGACCATGTAGCAGGAATGTTGAGTGAACTGATGGAGACTGGTACCAAGGGACCCAATGGTACTCCTGTTGAGCTATTTAGGGGAGGTTGAGGGGGACAGATATGCTAAAGTCTGCATTCCTTTCTCACTATTCTATGCTAGGAGGGAGATAATGATCTGGTGGAAGTCAGCCGAACCCCCTACACTGAGATCCTGGCAAAAGGAAGTTGACTCAGTGGTCCTCTTGTACACTCGCCTAGGAGAATAGACAATGTCCAGCTAAATTTGACAAGGTATGGGCTGCTTGGGTGGACGTGAGTGGGTGAGGCAATGGAGGACCAACTGCTGCACTCCACCCCCCCCTGTCCCCACCGGGTGACACCCGACCATGCCTGACAAGGGGGGTACTAGCCTAATACACAGGCTGAGCAACTGAAGGCCTCCCCCAGGGGAAGGAGATCAAACACCCTAAGGTAAATATGTACCAGATCTAGTAGAGAGTACCTTGGGAGTTGTCACCGGTAGAGAAATGTTAGAAGTACGGCATTTGTAAGATGCTGAATATAGATACCCTGAAATGATACTGTAACTAAGCAAGAATTGACTGTGTTGTAATACTGAATTGTATATGAAAGTGCATTACAAATTATAATGGTGGTCTGTCAACTTTTAAGTAAAAAAAGTGTATGTGTATGAACAGGCACATAACACAAAGTATGCATCTTGTGTCCAAATATATTCATAAGTGATTTGGACCAACTGAGATATTGCAATATATTAATCTCAATTGGGGGGAAAAAAACTTGCTTGCACCAATGTGAAGTGTGAAACTGAGATCTGGACTGCAGCACATAGGCTAGGTCTGGGTCAAAGGCAGTTTTTATATGCAAAATGTCACGCAGGTGAGTCACTTAGTCTTGTCCTCACGCAGTTCTTGTTAAAGTTCATAGTGGAGAATGTCTTCTCACACATCTGTTGAGCCAAACAAGCTCAGAATTTTCATTCCCAATGTTTCAAATCTCTTGATTCGGTAAAGGTTCACAAGAGAGCTGTTGGTGACAACTGCATAACTGTCACAATGCAGCTCAATGAGCTCAAGCTGCAGCTGATCTGGAGCATCATCTGCAGGGCTGGTACAAGTATTTGACACACTAGGCCATGGGTGCCCTCCAGCTGTTGCAGAACTACAACTCCCATCATGGCTCTGCCTTTGGGAGCCATGCTTGTAACTGTCAACAGATTGCAATGCCTCATGGGACTTGTAGTTCTGCAACAGCTGGAGGGCCACAGGTTGAGCACCCATGTCCTAGGCGATACCTCATTACCTTTGGCTCCACCCCTGACTTTGTCCCCTTTTTTCCTGCCCTTGTATACCCCCCTTTTTAATTACGCGCTTTTTAAATGCAGCCCACCGGTGTCCGTCAATGAATGTTTGCTTGCTTCCATTCATTCAGGAGTCAGGGCACAGTCCTCTGCTGCACCCCTGACACTATGCATGAACGGAACAGCAGCTGCCTGCTGATGCTGAGACTTAGTTGCTTGCTACAAAGAGAAGAGTAGGAACACCTATGGCCAGGTGCCCTAGGCAGCAGGGTGCCCTAGATGGCTGCCTAGTGGTAGCACAGGCCCTAATCATCTGGTTCAACAGAGGATGGAGTAGGAAAGGCTGATCTCCTTTTCAATAGCTGCAAAATCCTGAAAGTGCCTTTTAAACTTCCCAGCCAAAGATGTGACGTCTCCTGCATACGTGCTCATTTGCACACTGATATTGTCCTGTGGAAAACTGTTCATTTTCTGTAAAATGTATGGTATTGAGCTTTGTTTGTGACAACTGTCTGGTGAAAAGCTTTGTTCCAAAGGCTTTGAGCTGTGAATAACGCTTGTTCACCACTGCATCTTTCCTCTGAAGACTCGTGTTCAGTACATTCAGATGCTTTGTCAACTAGAAATCCCAATCAGCCAGCCAAATGGGATCAGACAGTTCTTGCATCGGTTGTCCTTTTGTTTCCAAGAATTCTGAGTAGAAACACTGCAGACCCCCAACTGAGCCATTTTACATCCTTGTGCTATAAAACATCTTCGTAATTCAGCCTGGATGTCCAGCAGAAACTGTTTAAACTGGCAGTGGCACAGGGATTTGGTGCAAATTAATCTTTTACCACCGGTTTCATAACATGGTCATATTTGATATTTAGCAGAGAACTTGATGAAAGATACAATGGGGGTTAATAGCTTTGCCTCCTTCGATCACCTTGTTAGATTAGGGTTGCTAATTCACTTCGTTCACCCGCCATGGCAGGTGCCTCATCAGTAATAATCACAGTAAGTTTGTTCCAAGGTAGTTTTATGTCATCTATAGCAGAACTAACACATTTTTTCCTATTGTTTGCTCTGGAGGTGAAGTAGTTCTTCAGTCAGGTTAATTTTATCATCCACCCCTCTCATAAAAGTCTACTGAGCTGTGTCCGAGGTCCGTGCTTTCATCACAGGCTATTGAAAAGAAGTCCAAATCCACGCCTTTGGATGTCAACTGTCTCTTAATATCTGAAATCTCCAATTCTCCGTGTTACGAGCCAGGCAAATGTCGGCAAACTCTTGCTTCTTCTCAGTATAGATTCTCAACCATTAACTTTCTTTGACAGTCACCCTCAGCAAAAGATTTGCAATTTTTAGAAATTAATGTTGCCACTTCATAGCTCGCCTTTCTGGCATTTTTCGTTTGACTTATGGGCTCTTGTGAAAAAATTGCTGCTGTGACATTAAAACAGCTTCAAGTTGCTTCAACTTTTCACTGCGGCCGCGCCCTGTTAGCTTGACATATGTGCTATTTCACGACTAGTAGTGTCTCTTGAAATGAAATTCCTTATAAACAGCCACAGTCTCTTGGCATATCAGATGGTGATTCCGTATTTCGGTGAAGAAATATTCCACTTGTCCTAGAAGTTGACCTCACTGTCAACTTTCCTTCTCTTGTTTTACAGTCGCCATTTTAGACATTGCCCAAAAGAGAAGGGATCATGTGAGTGCAGTGCTAGAGGTTTTTGGTTTGTGTTCGTCCCATACACTGCCCAACAAGAATTTTCCTACCTTTTTTTTTTTTTTGTGGCTGTGTGGTGAAGAGTCTGTGCGTGCGATAGATGTACATATTTTCCACAGTAGCGTAACAATCCCTCCACCTCCAGTCTAACTAATCGCTCACCTTATGGCATGGACCCCTGTGCAAACAGGTGGCCACGCAAGTGGGTATCAAAAGGGGTTAACACAGACCATAAACTTCTCTCACGTCTCCTTAGATCTCAGCAAGGATGCCAGGCCATGGGTAGAAAGAAAAGATCTAAGTGCTCACGGCTTAAGTATAAGATTTAATTTTTGTGTTCAAACACAAACTACTCACATAAAGATGATAAAAACACAGCATGTAAAGCCACCAACCATGTTAGTTCCGTAGGGCAGCAGCGGGTGATGTCATGCGTAGCTCCTCCTCCCAAATCCTAATGTGATCATGTGGCACACCACTTTAAAGCGTACTCACTGTAATGGATATAGAGAGAAAAAAATGTATGTATGTGTTTTTTATTTATTTTTTGCGATCAAAATTCTTTTCTTTTGATTGGGACTCTCCTCTCCGCTGGCTACCGGGTCTTCAGAGAGTTCCGTCTGACTTCTTCCCCCCCCCCCCCCCCCTTCCCCAAGTGCCTCCGTCTGCTAATGAAGGAGGGAGGAGGAGTTGTTGGTTTTTTTTTTTTTCTCTGCAAACCTGTCATACTTGCTCTATGCAGTGGTTTTGCACATCAGCCCAGATCCTCCTCAGGTCCCTCTTCTGTGTTCCTGGCCCCTCCCCTCCTGTCTAATGCACCCGAGCTGCAGCTGTCCATTCAGACACGGAGCTGCCATTCAACCCCGCACCCTCTACCAATTGGCTAACTGACTTTGACAGCCATGGGAGCCTACAGCCCGCTGTTGTCTTTGCCAATCAGGAGGGAGAGTCTTGGACGGCCAAGGGACCCATAGACATTGCTGGACAGAGGGGGCTCATGTAAGTATTGGGGGGTGCTGGGGAGGCTGCTGCACACAAGGCTTTTTATCTTTATGCATTCTTAATGCAGACTGACATGGGACCCACTTCATTAATTGCAAGTTGCATTCCTGTTGCTGTAGAGCACTAAACTTCAGCTTTAACCGTAAATATGCACATTGGGAGTAAAGAAAATGCTCAAAAAAAAAAAGCTCTAATGCAACCTTATATAAAGTAAAGAAATCTGATTCGGTTTGTACTCGTTGACCTAAATGGCAGAATTATTTGCTTCAGTATATGCAATTTATAATTCTATGATATTCATTCATTGCATAATAACCAAAACCAGCACATCAAAAGAAGGTCATTTGATCAGAAAAATCAGCATACAGTAAAACAATTTGCTATACTTTCTCTTTTTATTTTTTATTTTTTTCATGGGGAATCTCATTATCTATAGCAAATTAAACTTGGCCAAGGTGGGATAGCTAATTCATTTACGTATGACTGTAGTCTTCTGGGGCTCAGTTGCTGTTAAGTTTGATTTTTACTTTTTTTAATATGAATGGTATGATTACCACTTCTAAAATACCTGTAGCAGTCTGTTATGACCGGGAAGACAGAGCAGCCTGTCAAGAGGTCAGCTATACCTTTTTTATACAATGTAATGCAAACAATTGAGCAACAGAAAATTTAAGCAAAGCAATGGATGTGATGAAACATTCCAACAAAGATACCCCCCTGCATCTAAACGCCTTCATCTCTATTTAACCACTTTCAGACTGGGCCATTTTGCTGGCTTAAGACCAGACCACTTTTTGCGATTTGGCACTGCGTCGCTTTAACTGACAATTGTGCGGTCCTGGCTCCCAAACAAAATCCCCCCCCCCCCCCCCCCACAAATAGAGCTTTCTTTTGGTGGTATTTGATCACGGCCCGGATTTTATTTTTTGCGATATAAACAAAAAGAGCAACAATTTTGAAAACGCTTTATTTTTTGCTATAATGAATATTCCCCCCCCCCCCCCCCCCAAAAAAAATATATATTTTATACAGCAATCGGTGCTATACAAATGCACTGATTCCTGCGTAAATGGCAGTGAAGGGATTAACCAGGGGGTGGCAGTGTAGGGGTTAAGTGTGTCCTAGGGGAGTCTTACTAACTGTGGGGGGCTGGGCTGTGTTGAACACTGATCTCTGCTCCAATCACAGGGAGCAGAGATCAGTGTCACTTGTTGCTAGGCCGAACGGGGATATGCTGTCTCCCCGTGAGGCGATCGAGTCTGCAGGCCTCACGGGGGTCCCGACCAGCACGCGATGGCAGGGCGCCAATTTCAAATGGACGTACCTGTACACCAATTTGCCTGCCCATGCCATTCTGCCGATGTACATCATCGTGCGCCGGTTGGGAAGTGGTTAACCTCTGCAGCCCCGGAAGATTTTACCCCCTTCCTGACCAGAGTACGTTTTGCAATATGGCACTGCGTCGCTTTAACTGACAATTGCGCGGTCATGCGACATTGCACTTAAACAAAATTCACATCCTTTTTTTTTTTTTTTTTTTTTTTTTTTACCACCCTTTCTTTTGGTAGGATTTGATCACCTCTGCAGTTATATTTTGTACTTTAAACAGAGCATCAATCTTGCAAAAAAGCAAACATCCTTTTTTATCTTATTTTTTTTGGCCTATATGTAAACTACAGTTGGTTTAAAAAAAAAAAAAAAAAAAAAAAAAAAGGGGTAGGTGTATATTGATTGTTTTGCGCAGACGTTATAGCGGATAGATGTATAGCACTTTTATTATAAATGTATATAATTTATATTAATGGAAATATGCTGGGTTTTTTTTTTTTTTTTTTTTTTTTTTTTTTTTTTTTTTTTTTTTTTTTTTTTTTGCGACTGCGGAATTTCGGTAGACGCTTTTGGGACCATAGTCATTTATACAGCAATCGGTGCTATAAAAATGCACTGATTATATAAATGGAAGGGGTTAATCACTAGGGAGTGATCAAGGGGTTAAGTGTGTTCTGGGGGGGGGGGGGAAATGGGCTTCCACTGATGTGACAGTAAGCAGTAGATCCCTGTCATTTCACTAGGCAGAATGGGGAAATGCTTTGTTTACAAAGGCATCTCCCCATTCTTCTGCTCCGTGACACAATCGTGGGCCCCCGGCGACATAGTCTGTGGGCACTGAGCACATGGTGGGCACGCGCACCCACAATGCTGTTATTTGAAGTGTGTACCTGTACGCCCATTTGTCCAGCTGTGCCGTTGTGCCGACGTAAATTGTTGTGTGCTGGTCAGCTAGTGGTTAATTGTGCTTTTTAATTTACTGAAAAATCGCTATAAAAAATAAAAATCCTAGCATTTTTGGCCTTAGTCATGAGTAAGGGCAGATGATCCGTGTAGCAGTTACTTCCTGGAATCTGTCTGCCTTTAGAGCAGGCATGCAGGTAGGAGGATGTACTTAAGAAAACACCTCCCCTCCTCAAGACTCTTGGGATGTATGATCTTACTGGCCTAGGCCTGGAATCCAGGAAGCAACTGAAAAAGCGATTTAAAGGTTAAAAACCATTAATGACATACTTTGCCATTTACTAATGCTTGCAGCAGAAGGATTAAACTGGTCAGTTTAATTGAGTCAAGTTCTGCCTTAAAGTGCAACAGTAGCCAAATGTATTCCATAACCAAACCGTTATCTTTGTAACAATCTTTACATGTTCCTAGAAGTTCATGGAAACATAAGGGAGTTGGAATATAATGGAGGGGAAAGATGGGTGTAAGGTTTTGGAAAGTTGTGTTTGAAAACTGTGCAACCTTAAATTTGTAAGGTGGACCCCTTTCCTGCCATATTTACATATCTTAAGTTTTTTTTGTGTGTGATCTTTGTCCTAGGTCCCTTCCGTATAACCACAAATTATTGTGTGGACAAATGAAATATACACATGGACTTAAACTTGTAACGTGGCATTTCTGCACTGTAGAATTTACTCCGTAGACATTGCCTTTTGGCATTGTCAAATCCTGATATATGGGAAATGCTGAATCTGACAACAAAAGCAGTAGTTGCTTGTTGATTATAATTGGGTTATGAGTAAAGTAGTTGCCTATAGCAACCAGGTTTCTTTTCCATAAAAAAAAAAAAAAACTTAAGAGTTAGCATTGCATGCTATGAATGTTAAACCAGAACTTGCTTTGATCTTGGGAAAAGTAAAATAATTTTTTGGCTCCCCAAGAAACTTGTGCACATCTTCTTGGTCGTCCCCTGCTGACACACTACTAAAAATTCTTGTCCTTTGTTTTAATATAACAAGATCAAGCCTGTTATTCTTTCTAATCTAAGCAAAGTATAGTGGCGCTATCTTGCACCTTTAAATTCAGGTGTAACTTAAAAGGTTGAGGGTTTTTTTTTTTTTTTTTTTTTTTTTTGTGGTTGTAAACACACTTTGAAAAACTAACACTTGCAAGACTAAGGCATAATGAGCTAGAATGCATAGCATACTAGCTCATTATGTAATACTCACCTGAGATCGAAGCCCTTGCTGCGGTGCCCATACACAGCACCGGCCGGTGACATCACTCCCAGGAGTTACTTCTGGGTATTGCTGTTCTGCCGCTGTGATTGGCCAGAGCTGCGATGTCACTCCCACACACGCATGCAGTAACGGCACACTCGCTGAAGCAAATGGCACGTATGTGCCATTGATTCAGTTTGCATGTGCTGATGTTGGCAAATACAGAGGATATCTCCTAAACTGTGCAGGTTTAGGAGATATCCTGGGTAGCTACTGGTAAGCCTTATAGGATTACCTGTAGCAAAAAGTTGTCTGTAAGGGTTTACAACCACTTTAAATCTACTATAAGCTCTATAACAGGGGTCAGCAACCAGTAGATCGCAGTCTAGGCTTTCTGACCTGTCATCCAAGAGCATCTTACTAGAGTGCAACCAACACAGAGAGCTTACTTGCAAAGTTGGAGCTGTAGTACAGTAGCTAAGCCCATGCCTCCTATGTAGTGCCAGCTCCTGTCCCATGCAGAGTGATATCAACTGCACTCCACCCCTTTATCCTGGCTAGTGGTCTCCAGAGTGGTGCCAGCAGCAGGCAAGATGAGATCTTTAGGCTATTGTTGGACCATATACACTTGGCATAATGGTATAGGGCTGCTTTCAGTGATGGGCTGCGGTTTACCCACAAGCCCTAAGGGCTCATTCGTAAATGCAGGAGGCACTGCTGCTCCCCTGGAAAGTGCTCCAAGTGTTTGACAGGTGGTGAAGAGGTGATATTTTGCTGCCTCACCACCTGATTCAAACCCATAATTGCCGTGCAATGCACGTGTTTCCAACGCAGTAGTACGACAAGTAGCGGTTTAAATCTGGTGTGAAGCGACACTGCGCCTAGTGATCTTTGATTTCATGTTTAGGTAGATCTCTACCTCCTTTAAGGTTGCCTACCCCTGGTCTATAGCTGGAGAAGTGGCAGTTTGTATATTTACTTGTGTATACAAGAACATTTGTAGGCATTAGTGTGTGTGTGTGTGTGTGTGTACGTTAAAGTTGTTTTTCTTGAACCATTGGCGGTAAAGTTCCTCTCGTTTATAATGGTGCCACTATTCAGGCAGGGGTGGGGTGCTTTTACCCCCCCCCCCGAAGGGATTAAAAAGCACCTGTGTAGCACCGTTGCCCACGCATTCCAATGGGCAGGGGTGGTGGAGCGGTGTATACACCACTTGCAAACTGCCCCAACGTCCTGCAAGCGCACTGCCCCAGTGTGAAAGCACTCGAGCATTCACACTGGGACTGCAGATGAGCCATTTTACAGGTGCTATTCTTGGCACTAAAGTGCTTGAAAAATGCCTTCAATGTTAAAGGGGTCTAAAAGTGATTGTCCATTTTTTTTAATATAAAAACAATACTTGCCTCCTATGTGCAGTTGGTTTTCAGAGCAGCCTGGATCCTCCTCTTCTTGAGTCCCTCTTTCCTGCTCCTGGCCTCTTCCATCTATCAAGTGCCCCCTCAGCCAGCAGATCTCTATGGGGGCACCTGAGCACAGTCAACTCATGTATCCATTCAAACACTGAGACCTGGCCCTGCCCCCTCTCTCCCCTGACTGACTGACTTTGACAGCCACTGAAGTCAATGGCGCAGCTGCTGTTGCCTCCAATCAGGAGTGTCCCGGACGGCTTAGACACTCGTGGACATCGCTGGAGCGCGATGGTGCTCTGGTAAGTGCTGGGGAGGTTGATGTGGATTTCACCACATCCAATTAACATAGCAGTAAAATGTGACTGGCTCTCTATGGAGCTGGTTCACATGTCTGGGGCAGCTGCTGTGCAACTGCCTCATTTTCAGGGCCGACATTTAGGCAAAGATTTGTCCCTGAAATGGAGAACAGGGACTGACGGCATTGCTGTGCGATCTGCAGCCAGTTTAGGCGTGAACTGAGCCTTAATGCATTGAGAAACATCTGCCTTTACAACTCCTTTTTTAATGAGCAAATGTCCAATTAGATCTCTTAATGTACTTGCACTTTAGAGTTCATTATTTTAAAAATGGTGTCAAACAAGGAGTATTAGTCATAGATACAATGTGGTCTCAAAGTTTTGATACTAGCTCAGTTTACACTTTAAATACTTTTATCTACGTTTACACACCATCACCTTCAAAATGGTCCCCTTGCACAGCAATACAGTGTACCTGCCACTTCTGGAATGTGTAATGGAAGTATTCCTTTTCTAAGTGTCGCACACCTTCTGCATTTGATTGTGCTGGATCCCCACAATGTCAAAATGGCAACCTTTTGAGCTGCATCTTCATCATTGGGAAGAGGGTGAAGTCTGCAGGAGCAAAATCTGGTGAGTAGGGTGGGTGTGGAAGTGAGGTCATGTTTCTGGTGAGAAACTCACATTTTGTTCTAACTTGCGGTCCATGATGAAATGGTAGAGGTGGTAAAGCACAGTCAGAATAGCGCCAGTTGCACAGCTCCCAATGATTTGGGCACACTGAACTATGAAGGTTGGCACTCACTGACTGCATGCTGCCTTCTGTTGTGTTACAAGACTAGTCTCAACTTTGATACCACCTTGTAGATAATTATAGGTATAATTTGTGTAGGGGTTTTTTTTTTTTTTTTTTTTTTTTTTTTTTTTTTTTTAGCTCGATCTACAGAGTTTAGTGTGTTCATAGATGGACCCTCTTCAGACCAGTCATTGGCTTTCATATTTTGAACATTCCAAAACGCACAGACCAAGTTGGGTTAAAATGTTCATCAGTAAATCAGTTTGGTCGTTAAATTTTGCCAGGCTATGCAAGAATTTTTACTTTGGCATTAAGTTTAACTGCCCACAGGACTGTCTACTCAATCCTTGGCACGCCTAAGATCTTGCGTTTTTGTTACACCATGTGGCGGTTTCGAAAAATGTCTGGTGCAAGGCCTCTACCCTTGGCCAGATATCTTTAGTATTGTAGACCATGTTTGCAATCTTCTCCATCTTAAATTCTGTTTATTCTTGCAATGATGCAACAATTCTGTCTGTGCCAAAACTGCTTACTAAATTTTAAAATGGGCAAATTATAAAACGAGTCCTTATTCACCTCCTGTAGAGACTATAGACTTTGTGCAGATGAGCGCGTGCTCACCACTAGGTCAGAGGCACATGTCTTCATTTTACCACACCTTATCTGAAATGTCCATTGGTCATGCACCATACTGCAGCCCAATTGCTGTACATTAAAGTTTTTTTACTGTTGGAAAGATACTGAGTTTGATTAAATTGGTACCCTTTGGAAGAGTTTTTGCTAGAAGTGACTGGCTATAGTTTACTTGGCATTGGCTATTGTCCAAGAAGTTCCACATTAGCCTCATGTGGGGAACTGTGTTAAATTAAAGTTTTCAGACTAACTTTTTTTTTTTTTGTGTGTGAATACACCCTTTTAGCCAGTTTTCTGAGAGCAGTGATTAAAGCGGTAGTGAGCTTACCTGTAGGTTCAATAAATGTGCAAGTTTTAGGAGTTATTCTAGTAAACAGCAGCTGGTGACTTCACTGGCACATGCGCTCTGAAGGCACTGCATACCCATGACATTCCTTCAGAACTGTGTTGTGGCCATGACGTCCTCTTGGCTCAGCCATTCAAGCCACAGCAGCCCACGCACCTGGAAGGAAGACCTGGTGAAGATGGAAGCATCTGCAGTGGTTTTCCAGAGTTTTACTACACAGAGCTGTGCAGTGCAATAACATCCTTACAGGATGTCTCCAATTTACAAGCTGATCTTCAGGCACTGTTTATTTGGGCAACTGTGTCAAATGAGATTTAATTTTGATAAATGTAAACTTGTGCACTTGGGAGGGCTAAAAAAAGGCCTGCATCCTACATGGCTGGGCACTTGGTGGCATTAGATTAAACAAGGGCACTGCAAGGTCATATTATGGGTATATGCGGTATCTCAGCCAATGGGCAGGGGTTTTCTTAAATCCCTTGGCCTGCGTGTGTCAGGTGATCACTGTTCTGTGCCACTCAGACGGTTGTCTGGACGTGTTGCATTGCCTGGGCTGCTAGTCTGGAGTTTGGGCCTATCCCAGGCAAATCTGGCTGCTAGGCTGTCTGAGGGCCTATCCAGAAACAGGAGCAGGGATGGGATTGTGGCTTGAAGTCCAACCAGAAGTGACGGATCTGCCAGCTGTTCGGAGGTAGAGTGGAAGCTGTTGCCACTAAGGGACCATCCACTTGATTACCAGAGACCACAGTGGGTAGCTGAAGCAAGTACCAGAGCAGAATTCTCACCAACTGGGGATGGCTAAATCTGGAAACTTCAGCAGGTATCAAGCCAGGTACCCAGCCAGCAGAGGTGACTCTTGCAGAACAGCCTTGGGTGTCAAGCCAGGGACAGAGTAGGCCACTGGGGGTGAAGCTTAAGTATCTGGCGTGCCAAGCTAGGGACCCAGCAGAAAAGCAGGTGAAGATTGGAGGAGCTCACGGGATTCTGTGACAGTGAATCTAGTGAGACTGGGAGCTCAGTGGGCTGAAGAACTAAGTGTTTTGTAGTTGACGTGAAGAAACTGTTACTTTTGTGTTAGACTGTTGCCATAGACGGCACTCCCAACCATGCAGATGTGGCATCTTTCTGGATGCCTTTCCCTGCATGGCTGTCCTCCTGTAGAAGTCACAAAGTCTGCCAGTTAACGTTGCAACTACCTAAGCGTGTCCTGACCCTAACCCTCTCGAGCTCTGTTCAAGAGAAAAATCTCTCTGCATTCAAGAAGTATCTGGCGCCATGAATCTACCTTGCATTACACCCACTATGCCTTCCAACCCACCACATACAGAAGGATGTTGGCCATCTCTGGCCCTGGAGGTTCTCATACTGAAGGAGGCTGGGGATCTTGCTACACAGGCGAAATCTTTTCTTGTATTAAGAGGTATAGACACCAGGTCGATGTAATTCCTGTACAAATCATTAGTAAGACCATCTGGAATATGCAGTTTTGGGCACCAATTCGCAAAAGCTGTCGGAGAAGTGGAGACAGTGCAGAGAAGAGAAACCAAACTGATAGAGGCATGGAGGAGCTCAGCTATGAGAAAAGATTAGCTGAGTTTTAATTATTTATTTTTTCCCCTACCCTCTAAAATGGGCAGTTGAGTATAAATGCACAAGTGGTCCATATAGTGAACTTGGTGTAGTTCACTTTCAGGTCATTAGAGCACAAGGGGGCACAGTTTACTTCTGGAGGAAAAGGGATTTAACTGGCACATACAGAAAGGCTTCGTCATGGTATGAGATGTGGAGTAGACTCCTTCCAGTACTGGTTATGGACAGCTCAGTAGATTGTTTTAACAAAGCTGGAGGGATTTCTAAATGCACCAAATATAACTGGTTGCTTTAAATTTTTAGAGGGAAAAGTGTGTTTGGCGTGTTTTGTTTTCTCCTAACCTGTGTAGTGGCCAGGTTAGCTCATAAACAGCTGACAGAAAGTTGCTTGCAAAGGATATTTTTCAAATCACATATAGAGGGAAAGGTTAAGTCCAATTTCTGTCATGTGCACTGAAGGCTTTACTTCCTCTTCCCTTTTTATTATATAATATGCCTGTAGACTCCTGAAAAAGCTATAGTGTGCATGGACACTTTGGCTAATGTGGATACGTTTCCAGGCAGAAAACAATGAGCGCTCAAAAGCCTGTAGGAGCAGCTTCTTTCAGATGCAGTGCACATGAGCCCTTGGGCTGCATTCACATATGAGGGTTTTCAGCCCAAAAAATGCCCAACAAGCATGTTGTCATGATCTGGGGCTGGATGAATGCTGCTGGCACTGAGGCACTACAGTTCACGGAGGGAACCATGAATGCCAACATGTACTGTCTGACATACTGAAGCAGAGCATGATTTCCCCCCCCCCCCCTTTCGGGAGACTGGGCCACAGGGCAGTATTCCAACCGAATGATCCAAAGCTCCTCCAAGGCTACCACTGTCTTGCTAAAGAAGCTGAGGGTAAAGGTGATGGACTAGCCAAGCATGTCTCCAGACCTAAACACTATTGAGCATCTGTGGGGCATCCTCAAATGGAAGATGGAGGAACGCAAGGTCTCTAACTTCCACGAGCTCCATGATGTCATGGCAGAGGCGTCCATTGACAACCTGTGATGCTCTGAACTCCATGTCCAAGAGGGTTAAGGCATGAGGCAGTGCTGGAAAGTAATGGCCACACAGTATTGACACTTTGGGCCCAATTTAAACATTTTCACTTAAGGGTGTACTCCCTTTTGCTGCCAGCAGTTTAGACATTAATGGCTGTGTCACGTTATTTTGAGCGGACCGCAAATTTACATTGTTCAAGCTTTACACTGTAGCAAAGTGTCATTTATTCAGTGTTGTCCTATGAAAAGATAGAATTAACATGATTACAAAAATGCAAGGGGTGTACTCACTTTTGTGAGAGACTGTATATATCTGCACGATTTAATTTAACTGCTTCCTGACCAGGGCACGCCGATAAACGTCGGCAGAATGGTGCTGGTGGGCAAAGGGGCATACAGGTACGTCCCCTTTAAAAGGCGGCGCTGTGGGCGCACGCCTACCGCATTCTCCGTGACCGCGGGTCCTGTGGACTCTTTCTGCTGGGTGCCTGCAATCATGTCAGAGGTAGAACAGGTAGATGCTTTTGTAAACTAAGCATTTCCCTGTTCTGCCTAGTGACAGGAAAGACGACAGCAGTGATCGCTGTCATGTGTTGTAGCCCCTACCCCCTACAGTTAGAATTGCTCCCTAGGACACACTTAACCCCTTCATTGCCCCCTAGTGGTTGACCCCCTTCACTGCCAGTGTCAATGAATGTAACCAATGTGTCTGCCATAATGTTGCAGTCCCAAAAAATTTTTAAATATAAATGCCCTAAAACTATCACCTATTTTGTAGATCCTATAGTGTGTCATCGATCACAAAAAATAAACCAGAGGTGATCAAATACCATCAAAAGAAAGCTCTATTTGTGGGGAAAAAGACATCAATTTTTGTTTGGGTACAACGTCATACAACTACGCAATTGTCAGTTAAAACGACGCAGTGCCGAATCTCAGGAAGGGGGTAAAGAATCAAGATCGTGATTCAACCCCCCTTGATCGTAACACAGCATTTCCGCAATTCAGTGCACTTGGACCCCCTTCATGCTATGTAACTATGTAGCTTAAAAAAGAGAGAAAAAATCCTGAAAACTGCTCCCCATTAATATCAATGGATCCTTTCACACTGGGGTGGTGAAAAGTCCTGCAAAAATGGAACTTCAGCTTTTAGTGCTGGTGACCCTTTGACATGTCTTACTTTTTATTTTTTTATTTGGTTGGGGGGGGGGGGGAGAGAAGCAGGTACCCAGTTTACAGGCTGCCCTGGCGCCACAAAGAATATCACCTCCCTCACCCCCCCCCGCAAGCTTTTGGGACGCATTACAGGTCCCAGAAGATTGCCCGACCATTGACAGCTCTCAGCGCGGCTTGCAGCCCAGCGTCCAGATTTAGAATGGCAGCTCTGTGGAGAGGAGCAAGGCTTTGCATGCCCGCATCGCTGGACCGCGGGGCAGGTGAGGGTCTGATTAAGTCCGCAGCTAATCGGGTGGAACTCCGCTTTTAATTAAACAAAAAAGAAAACAAAACCATAAAGTTGGCGTGGGGTTTGTGTTTGTGTGTGTGTGTGTGTGTGTGTGTGTGTGTGTATATGTATGTGAAATGTTGCGCTGCGAATATCGTGATCTTTATTCTAAGCAAAAAATCATGATTCTCATTTTAGCCAGAATCGCACAGCTCTAATATATATAATTGAACTTGGTATACAAGTTTGTGTTTATGATCAGTTTTAATGTAAAAAAAGTGGAATGACCCTCACAATGTTAAACAATATCCAGCGTTCTGGCATCTGGTGCTCATCTGCATAAAGCCACTGGTTTATACAGTATGTGTGCCCAGAGGTCCGGGCGCTAGTGGCTCCCAGCACTTCCTGGAGAACTTGGACAATCCTAACCGGGTGGGGTGGGCGTAGCAGGTGTTTGGAGCATTGGGAAGTAATGTCAACCATTCCCCAGTGTCTCTGAATTCTCCAGGAAGCCATGGGAGCCACCAGTGCCCCTGGACCTCTAGCCACATTCTGTATACACCAGTGGCTTTATGTGGATGAGCACCAGACTCCTTAAAGTGATTATAAAGGCTTTTTCTTTCTTTTATAGGAGAGAATTTTTTTTTTAATTTTTTTTTTTTTTTAATTTTTTTTTATACTTGCTCTGTTGCAGTGGATTTGCACAGAGCAGCTTGGATTGTCCCTCTTCTGTGATCCTGGCCCCAACAGCAAGCGGCTTGCTATGGGGACGCTTGAGCCACAGCTCCCTGTGTCCATTTAGAAAAGGAGCCCAGAGCCGGCCCCTTCCCCTCTGATTGGCTAGGTGGCTTTGACAGCAGTGGGAGCCAATGGCACCACTGCTGTGTCTCAGCCAATCGGGAAGGAGAATTTTGGATGGCTGAGACCTTCGTGGTCAGATGGTGACCTCAGTTAAGTGTGAGAGGGGACTACTACAGTATATGCAGAAGGCTTTTTATTGTCGTGCATAGAATGCATGAAGCTAAACCTTCTGACTTTACAACTCTAATGCCATGTACACACTGTTGGATTTTCTGATGGGAAATGTTGGCTGTGAGCTGCTTGTTGGGAAGTCCGACCAGGTGTATGCTCTATCGAACATTTTGCTATTGGAATTTCCGCACACAAATGTTTGCGAGCAGGTTTTCAAAGTCCGATAGTGTGTACACAAGTTCATGCATGCTCTGAATTGAGCAGAAGTAGCCACACTGGTTATTGAACTTCCTTTTTCACGGCTCGTACGTCATAGCGTACTCGCGTTCGGAATTTTGGACCAACATTTGTGTGACCATGTCTATGCAAGACAAGTTTGAGCCAACATCCTTTGGGAAAAATCCACGGTTTTGTTGGAAAATCTGATCGTGTGTAAGGGGCATAACTCTGGATATTTAACATGGTGTGTATCGGTCCACTTTTTTACATTAAAACTGATCATACTACAGTACACAAGTTTCAACAACCTGTGTTAAGTAATTTCAATGTGAATAAATGGTTGTGGAATGAATCCTGAGTTTCCATTATTTGTTATGGGTAAATTTGCTTTCATATACGAGTGCTTTGGATTACAAGCACGCTTCTGGAATGAACTCAAAACAGGGGGCGGGGGGGGGGGGAACCGCACTGAGACCTAAAGATGTGGCAGCACAGTGGTGTAGTGGTTAGCACTTTCACCTAGCAGCAATAGGGTTGCTGGTTCAAATCTCGACCACGACGCTATCTGCCTGGAGTTTGCATTTTCTCCCTGTGCCTGTGTGGGATTCCTCTGGGTACTCTGGTTTCCTCCCACACTCCAAAGACGTGCTGGTAGGTTAATTAGACCCTGTCCAAAAAAATTGGCCGTATGTGTATGTCAATGTTGTAAGTGTCGGGACCCTACAGGTTAAAGGACCGCATAAAAGCTGCAGACGGACACCAGTGGCAAGGTAGCACTATACAAGTCATTCATAAAGATAATTCATAATAATAAAAATACAAAATCAAGAACAAAATAAATATTAATAAAAAAATATAAATAAAAATTACGGTAAATATTGAAAATCACAAGGCTGCTGCTCAACTGTGGGATACGCACACAATCAATGGAAGTAGAAGAAAAGAGCTGCGCCAATATGTAAAAGTAGCTTATAATAAAACGGCACTACATTCATCATAAAGTCTCTGACTTATTAAATAGTCCATAACAAGGAGCTCTTTGTGTTGAAAGCAAATTACTTGGCTTCAAAAACGGACATACCACGGTGATTCCACGCATCTATCACTAATGTGCCAAGCCACCGACAAAAGAATGCGCTTACCACATGGTAAAGCGTAAGGAGCGTTGTGGTAAAAGCCAATCGCAACCTCTCGCCTATACCAGATGTTTTGCAATTCAGGGGCGACACTTCATATATTGTCGATCTTTACAATGCTCCACACTCCCATTCACACACAATGGATATGCTCAGAAAGAGAGAAGCTTCCCATAGTGTAAAATCATTAATACTCCTTTAATTATAAACGAAAATGTACTTGCATAAGAAAGTTCGATTGCGTAAATACTGGCCGACAACTCGGGAGCCCATCCTCTCGTACAGCGTGGTGATGTCAGTGTGCCCTCCCAGATGCGTTCTGTGAGACGTGACTTTTTCAATGAGGAACGTGCACGCCGCAACGCACCACCATTAGAGACAGACCTCGTTCTGAGACAGAGGTCCGGCCGAAGACACCATCTTAGATATGGGCAAAGTCACTATTTTCCATAGCATACTATAAGGGCAAACCAGGACCTCCTGTAACGGACAGGTTCTCCCTAATACTAATAAACTAATACTAAAAAGTAAATTTTACAATTTAAAAGGGACCTGGAGGATAATACAATATAGGATAACCCCTTAAATCGCTGAACCTGTTAACCCCCCCTAGCGGTAATCCCGAGTCTGGCTCAGGTTGGGAATTTACTAGCAGGAGCGGTAACCCCGAGCCAGACTCGGGATCGCTTCGCTGGATGCAGGGGAGGACACAGGGAGAGTTACTTGCCTTGTCCCCTGGATCCAGCGATGTCCATCGAGCTGTCCTCCGCTCGATTCACAGTGCCGAATGCCGCCGAGCTCCGTTCCCTGCGACGTTACGGCGCACAGGAGCCGAGAACGGCGGCAAATTAAAAAAAGTAAAAAGACACAACACACAGCACTGTAATTTCACAATTACAGTGCTGTATTAAAAAATTACACCCCCCCCCCCCTTCCCACCTAGTGGTCTGTGCAGTGCCCTGCATACACTTTTTTTTTTTATATCATAATTACTGTGTTGTTTTTTTTTTTTTTTTTTCTTCTGCCTGAAATTTGGAGATTGTCCATAGCAACCAAAATGTGTCCCTTTTTTCAGTGTCTTAGGATTTTATTACATTATTGAAGAATTTTTATTCTTTATTATATTATAAATTTTATCCTACCCGGGATGTCTGATAGACTCTGGTTTGAAGAGATTTAAGAGCGTTATTCTTAATTACAGGACTACAAAATAAAACGCCAGATTTCCATGCAAAATAATTGTACCGCTTTCAGCACCTAAATCCAGACTGAATCATACCGCCAGGGAGATTAATCTATACCAATAATTGTAATAGCTGAGAAAAACGTTCCTATTACTATATTTGTATTTGATATTGTACCATTCCCCGTGAAAAAATGTGCTCATCATTTTATCCAATAATTTTAATATACCTGAATCCATATGTTTTTATATTCTTGCCTCTTATTGATTTTTGATATTATTTTTTCTTTATAACTACAAATTAATACTAGTAGTGATGAAATCGTATGAAGTGAATTCATTGTTAATTATATTTTAAAGCATTACATATTCCATCAAAAACGATCCCACTCCGAGCAGCCCATATAAGACCCTAAAAATCTTATAACAAAAAATGTTATAACAAAAGGTACAGGCATGTGGAGTCTGTACCCTTTTTTTTTTTTTTTATTATTTATTTATTTTTTGAGGTGAGGGATACTGGTTGGATTGGGAAAACATGCATGTTATAGCTCAAGCAACAGAAGAAAAAAATAGAAAACCCGTGTCCATAACCTTAAAAGGTAACACTGCTTTCGTGGGGGGAAATGTAATGTGTAAAATTTGTGTATCCAATTGCTACCTCAGTCATATTGTAATTAATGTTAAAAACTACCTTTTTCATTTTCAATCTGCATTGCTTGATTTTCTGTAAAATATATGTGGCTACCTGGAGGCATATGGTGTACAGCATGCCCCACAGATATATAATTTCCTGCTTGTGATTGGCTCACTTTTCCCCAGACGTCTGCACCAAGATACAGATTTTGAGCATCTTCTGCAACAAAAAATGTCATTTTGGAGAGATGCTACTAAAGGAAAATTGTGTCTAAAGGGATGCAGACCTTGCCGCTTTCCTCAGAGCCCTAAAAGTGCAGCAGATGACTGATAATTGCCAAACCACCTCCATACAGATTCACTGAGCACATGGGCACAGACAAATGCCTTTTTTTTCTGAGAAAAAAAGGTAGGAATCTGCAACAAAATTAAAATCCTTGCAGTGTACATTAACCACCCAGAGGGAAATGGTGTGACGGGGTGTTTTTTTTTTTTTTTTTTTTGAGTTGCTCTTTAAATGGTTGATTCAGAGGAATGCAGAAAAACCTTTAGAAGGCATGGTCCTATTTTTCTTCAGCCGGGGGGGGGGGAGGGGGAAATCCAGACCTGGATATGGAGTTTTTAAGCACGGCTCATCTTTCTAAAGCAGGGGTCTCAAACTGGTGGCCCTCCAGATGTTGCAAAACTACAAGTCCCATCATGCCATTGCCTTTGGGAGTCTTACTCTGAACTGTCAGCCTTGCAATGCCTCATGGGATTTGTAGTGTTTCAACAGCTGGAAGGCCACCAGTTTGAGACCCCTGTTCTAAAGACATTTGTTTTTTTTATTCCTATGGGGTACTGTCATTGAACGCTGAGAAATATAAGCACAGTGGGTAGCTTTTTTTTTTTTTTTTTTTTTTAAATGCATCTAAATACAAAACCTTTTTTTTAATTGCTGTACTGTAGTGCCTGGGCAATGCCTGCCAAAAGCATTACCATCACTGATGGTCTATTTTAAAGATGGGGGAGAAAAAAAAACAGCATTAGGACCAGCTAGCCTGCATTTTCAAATGGGCAGGACAGCAGTAGCTTTTTTTATTTATTTTTTTTTCTTCTTCATTCACTCAGCACAGGTTTCCTTTAAGCACAGGTTTGCATACACTTTATTTCCTGGCAAGTCAAAATGATATGGCGTGAGTAGGTGGAGCTTGAGAAAAACCAAATACACTAAAGGCGGTGTAGAAATGATGTGATGGATACTGTATGTCCTTAGTAGCTATCAAATCAGTAGATTACAAAAAGCCTAAAGTACTTATCTTCTGTGTAGTGAATTATAATTGAAACTTGGCATAGAAACTTGTACACAATGTGAATCACGGCTATGTGTGAAACAGTTGATGGGTGGCAGTTGTACTTCCTTTCTGTAATGGTGGAATCTAGCGTCTGGTGCTTGTATCTCTCTAGTAGACTGGTATTTCAGGTATTCTAAAACTGTCACCCTAAACGTATGTGTCGATCATGTATTTGCTATGGGGGCTATGTGCCCCCCCCCCTCCAAGAGGAAATAAGTTAACATTCCCATCCCCCATGGTCTTGAAGGCACAGGGCTTGCTTTCCCGAGTGACATGTATGTGTCCTTGCACTTGACAGAGTGCTCTAGGGAATGCAACGCGTATCCACTTTTTAGTTATCTGCAGAATTTTCTTTCTTTAAACACTTGGCTTAAGACCTCATGCACACTGGGCATAAAATGTTGCATATATAGGTGTTTGCGTTTCTTTCCCAGCCTGTGTCCATGCACATTTGGATGTATACAGGCATATTTTGAAGAGGAATGTTTACAGGCTAAGAAACCCCCATCACAAGCAAGTTTGGCTTCCCTTGCGTCGTATTTGGTTGGTCAGACCAGCATACAGACAAACTGTTTTTCCCAATAGGAATTGAGTCCGTCGGACAGACTTGAAGCGTGTTCTATTTCTAGGTCTGTGTTTTTTTTTTTTTTTTTTTTTTAAATGTGGAAAACTATTGTATTGGCCCACACACAATCGGATTGTCCGGTTCACTGATTCCACCGGAAAGTCCGGTCATGTGTATGCGGCATTGCATTACCCTCTTCCCAGGCTGACAATGCTGCTGTCCAAAGGGGTCTGTTTTTACAACTTCATCCAAAAGAGACACCCTAAGACAAGAACTGTTACTGGCTGGATCATCAGGGGAAATAACGAAAGCCTAAAGAAAACTAATGCTGCTATCACATCAAGGTGGATTTGCTTTAAATCACTAGTCAAAAGGCCTGATTTAAATCAACTCTTTAAGGCTGCATTCACACCTGAGCGTAGCTTTTTCAAACAGAAAATCGCGCAAATTTACAGCGATGTTGCTGTGTTTTTACCACGATTTTGTGCAGGGCAAAAGGTCACCAATGTTAAAAGAAAAAAGCCCAAATCTGCTCAAATCGAGCGACAAAAAAGGGTCCGGAACTTGTTTGAGCTTCAGGCGTTCGGCTTCAGGCGACTTGGAGTGGAGATGTGAACCATCTCCATTGAGAATAATAGTTTTTTTTTTATCCCTCTAGCGTTTTGTAGCTTCAAACTACAAAACGCTCAGGTGTGAATGGGGTCTAAATGCTAATTTTTAAAGCACAACTCTGTCATCTGTCCAGCAGAAGCTCCTCCTCTGACCCACTCATGACTCACTGACCGTCTCATTCACGTTAATGGGACGGCTGGTGATGCAGCAGTGACACAGCAAGGCGAGGGATGTGGTGGCAGCAGGTGAGTGGATGCCCGCTAACGGACGCTGTCATAATGGATCTGAAATGACAGGTGCTCTTTAAATGTAGGGACTTATTATTGCTGGTAGTTAGAATCTTTCATATTTGCAAACAAGGTTTCCTGTTTAGGATAAGCTGTTAGGTTAGTAAAACTGATATCAGAATCTATTTTAGGTTGATCACACGTGGTTGAGTTACTCGTGCTTTTATTTAATTAAAACAACCTAGTTACATATTCTTGTATTTGTTTTTTTCAAAGATATTGTTTATGCAGTGATGTTTAAGCAAACTTAAATGATCAGCTGGGTCTACGTGGAAAAATAATAATTCAAACACGGTCCATCACAGCACATCACCAAATTATATTGTTTTCATTCGGGCCATCAGGCCTTGCATCTTTGCATTGCTTGCATTTTGCACACATACCTGCTTTACCCATAAGTAGAGGAACTTCATTAAAATATTAAATATTCCCATACTGGGTCTTGTACCTGCTGCCTTTTTTATTTTTATTTTTTTCTTCAAACTATGTGCAGAAAGATCACAAGGTTTATAAGATGCTTGGGGTTCACTTTAATTTTCACTGCTTGCCCTTCCTCCTCACACTTGGAGCCTGGTACAGATGCATTTCTCTTAAAGTGGTTGTAAACCCTTACAACACACTTTGACCTACAGGTAAGCCTAGATTAAGGCTTGCCTGTAGGTCCAAGAAATATCTCCTAAACCTACACGGTTTGGGAGATATTTGCCGAAAGACAGGCACCGCTGTCTATGGCGCACTGAGCGCGGCACCCGTCAACGGCGATATGCTGCACATGGCGGCTCCTGTGCGGGGAGTGATGTCATCGCAGCTTTGCCGAATGACAGCGGCGGAGCAGCGAGACCCACCAAGAAGATGGATGCACCGGACTACAGGGGGACAGCGGTGACATCGCTGGCTCCTGTGTCAGGTAAGTGACACATAATGGGCTACTATGCGATGCATAGTAGTCCATTATACTTTACCTTTGCAGGGAATGAAAGAAGTAAACTCATCACGGTTTTTCCTCTTTAAAACAATAATACAATTTGTAGTGTACATAGATTTGAAAAACAGTGGGCTAAAGGAATATTCCTGAACTTTATTTAATCTCATGGTTACTGTGAGGTTGTGTGAATGCATCAATGCAGAGCATGTTGGCTCAGTTTGCAGAGCTTGGAGTCATTGAGTTTACCAAAAAATGTAAAAATTTCAGAATGTCCAGTCTCGTGCTACATAACGAAGCTCCATCTCATGCTGAATAAACCAAGTTTCCCATTTAAGATATGATTATCTTAGATTTTTACTCAAATCCTTTAAGATTAATTTGATGTTGATCAACAAAATCTGATTTTGAAATGAAAAAAGTGTGTGTGTGTGTGTGTGTGTGTGTGTGTGTGTGTGTGTTTTTATTTTTTTTTCCCACCCTGCATCACATCTCATGACTGGTTAGCGGTAATATATTTTGTTGGGTTCAGCACTGCCTTGTGTATTGTGTGACCTAACATATTGCACAAGAGGAAATGCTGGTATTCTATGTCTTGTGGAAAGGAAAACCAGAACAAAGTTGTGCAGCAAATCCATGACAAAAACAGATTTTCAGTTCTTCTTCTTCTTTTTTTTTTTTTTTTTTTTTTTTGTCTGAAATTTATTAATATTTTTACTACTCTTCGCCTCTGTCCTTCAATTCATCTTTAATGGAACTCTAATCTTTAATTTTTGCAGAATGTTCGGATAGATCCAAGCAGTGGGTTTGCTTATGAAATGTGGAGAGATCTTCCCGTGCCCTTCTTCATGTCCATCTACATCTTTGAAGTGGTGAACCATAAAGAAGTCCTTTTGGGCGAAAAGCCCAGGGTTGAGGAGCGTGGACCATTTGTTTACAGGTGCAGTAGGGTTCACATTCTGTGTTTAAAAAAAATAAAAATAAAAAAGTTTGACCACTGGACCCATGATGTCCACTTAAGCCACAGCATGCAGTATATAATCCTATATAATTCAAAATTCTTGAGGCTTATGGAAATTGCAGCAAGTTTACATGCAGTCAAGTGGTTAAAATGATTCTGGGGAGGGTATTGAGTTTGCCTCTTTATTTTGTGCAGAGGTGAGCTAACCCCCTTCCGTTTGTTTTTCTTTTGCAGCCAAATTGGTAACCCACCTACTTTTTACTACATATTTCTATTCATAGTAGATCTTCAATGATGGGCTCTTTAAATCTTGCATAACTGCCATTTTTGAGCAAAAGGTTTTATGATCATTCTTATTCATAAAACAAAGTGGTGGAGGCTTTCAAAGTGCCACATCCCAAAACTAACAAATACAGTGCATTGCGAAAGTATTCGGCCCCCTTGAACTTTTCAACCTTTTGCCACATTTCAGGCTTCAAACATAAAGGTATAACATTTTAATTTTTTGTAAAGAATCACCAACAAGTGGGACACAATTGTGAAGTGGAACGAAATCTGTTGGATATTTTAAACTTTTTTAGCAAATAAACTGAAAAGTGGTGCGTGCAAAATTATTCGGCCCCTTTACTTTCAGTGCAGCAAACTCACTCCAGAAGTTCAGCGAGGATCTCTGAATGATCCAATGTTGTCCTAAATGACTGATGGTGATAAATGGAATCCACCTGTGTGTAATAAAGTCTCTGTATAAATGCACCTGCTCTGTGATAGTCTCAGGGTTCTGTTGAAAGCACAGAGAGCATCATGAAGACCAAGGAACACACCAGGCAGGTCCGTAATACTGTTGTGGAGAAGTTTTTAAAGCCGGATTTGGATACAAAAAGATTTCCCAAGCTTTAAACATCCCAAGGAGCACTGTGCAAGCGATCATATTGAAATGGAAGGAGTATCAGACCACTGCAAATCTACCAAGACCTGGCCGTCCCTCTAAACTTTCAGCTCAGTCAAGGAGAAGACTGATCAGAGATGCAGCCAAGAGGCCCATGATCACTCTGGATGAACTGCAGAGAACTACAGCTGAGGTGGGAGAGTCTGTCCATAGCACAACAATCAGTCGTACACTGCACAAATCTGGCCTTTATGGAAGAGTGGCAAGAAGAGAGACATTTCTCAAAGATATCCATAAAAAGTCTCGTCTAAAGTTTGCCACAAGCCACCTGGGAGACACACCAAACATGTGGAAGAAGGTGCTCTGGTCAGATGAAACCAAAATCCAACTTTTTGCCCACAATGCAAAATAATATGTTTGGCGTAAAAGCAACACAGCTCATCACCCTCAACACACTATCCCCACTGTCAAACATGGTGGTGGCAGCATCATGGTTTGGGCCTGCTTTTCTTCAGCAGGGACAGGGAAGATGGTTAAAATTGAGGGGAAGATGGCTGCAGCCAAATACAGGACCATTCTGGATGAAAACCTGTTGGAGTCTGCAAAAGACCTGAAAATGGGACGGAGATTTATCTTCCAACAAGACAATGATCCCAAACATACAGCAAAATCTACAAAGAAATGGTTCACAAATAAACGTATCCAGGTGTTAGAATGGCCAAGTCAAAGTCCAGACCTGAATCCAATCGAGATTCTGTGGAAAGAGCTGAAAAGTGCTGTTCACAAACGCTCTCCATCCAACCTCACTGAGCTCGAGCTGTTTTGCAAGGAAGAATGGGCAAGAATTTTAGTCTCTCGATGTGCAAAACTGATAGACATACCCCAAGCGACTTGCAGCTGTAATCGCAGCAAAAGGTGGCTCTACAAAGTATTAACGCAAGGGGGCCGAATAATTTTGCACGCCCCACTTTTCATTTTTTTTATTCATTAAAGTTTCAAAAATCCAATAGATTTCGTTCCACTTCACAATTGTGTCCCACTTGTTGGTGATTCTTCACAAAAAATAAAAATGTTATCTTTATGTTTTGAAGCCTGAAATGTGGCAAAAGGTTGAAAAGTTCAAGGGGGCCCAATACTTTCGCAAGGCACTGTATAGCACAAAGGAACGCGGAAACCATCCCCCCTACTTAACCACCTACAAATAACACACTTGATTGGCTCAGCACAGGACCCAAACTTAAATCACATTAAAGTAATTGTAAAGTTGTGGGTGTTTTTTTAAATATAAAAAATCATGTTATACTTACCTGCTATTTGCACAGAGCAGCCCGGATTCCCCTTGGGTCTATCTTCTGTGCTCCTGGCCACTCCCTTCTGTCGAGTGCCCCCACAGCAAGTAGCTTGCTATGGGGGTGTTTGCCAGCATATAGCGACCCATCATATTTGGCTACCCGCTGGACTGCGTATGAGCGCTGCCGCCATATGCGTTCCACCCCTTTTTCTAGGTTCAAGCCCCACCATCCAAGTGGACATAGTTGGATTATAATGCCGAGCGAGGCCGTACCCGAAGTGTAGCGAGCCCCCAAGGGGCCCTCTGTTGGACCGCATATAGCGGCGGCCCGCAGCGGGTCCAGCGGGTAGCCAAATGTGGTGGGTAGCTGAATGTGATGTAACGGGGCATCAGAACAGAGTCAAAGCTCCCTGTGTCCAGACAAGGAGCTGCAGGCTGGCCCTGCCCCCTCTCTCCTGATTGGCAGACTTTGACAGCAGCGGGAGCCAATGGCGCTGCTCTTTCAGCCAATCAGAAGGCAGAGTCTCAGATGTCCACTAATGTCTCTGCCATCTATGAGCAGAGAGGGGGCTCCGGTAAGTATTGGGGGGGCTGTGGGGGGCCCTTCTGCCCACAGAATGCATTAAGATAAAGAACAAAAAAAGTAATGGCAGGCTTCTACAACTCCAGATGTCAATATGTTTAGCAATGTATTTGCTTCATCAGGACAGTGGGTATGCCAATCATAATAATTAGTAAAACAAGACTGATATGAACTCGTACATTCATTGTATACTTTCCCAGATATGCTCACATTGCATTCTTGGCAGTTTGGGAGAATGCCACATAAGTCTGGCAGGTGGACACAGGCAATAACGGCCATCGCTTCTCCATATAAGAAGGTGAAGGTAATGGCAAATGCGTAGACTCTAAAACAGAAACGTGGTGTTCAATGAGCACACTATCCAAATTTCCATGATGGAGCCGATAAAAACTAAAGGCATGACTCTCATGAGAGGATATTGCTGCATAACCAAAGTAATCTGTATTAAAGACAAGGTTGCTTTAATATCCAGGGACAACTGCTAGATGGCAGGAATAGATGCCGCCTTGGTATATTTGGTGTAGGTCAAAATTCAACATGTATACTTGATGGACAAATGGATTACACTTTTTTGGCTGTCCATTTTGTGCATTGTGTGCTGATGCAGTTAAATGTGGGGGTCACCTTTTACAACTATGCTTTTCCCTCTGTTCTGGTTTATAGACCTTTAAGAGATCCTTGGTTTGCATTTCTTTGTAGGAACTGCACTTCCACTGTGTAAGCATAGCCCCTTTCTCCCTCCTTCCTAAATGTTTAAATGCTTAAGGACTACATAGAAACTAGAAAACTTTTTTTTTTTTTATCTCTCCACTGACTTTTATGCCCACGACCCTTCACTGGGACCAGGAGGAAGAAACCTTTTACTCACTGGTTACTGCAGTACCCAGTGGTTAAATCTCTGCCCCCCCCTTCCTTTCCCATTGATGGGTTGTTAAATTAAGATGTAGTCTGTAAACTACACTAGCATCATTGGTACACAGAATAAGTGGCAGATACAACCAAGACACTATTGAAAATCTACTTTACCCGAAACTTTAACACCTTTTTCCCAAGTGTTCTTCCAGGACAGCCCTTGAGAGATGGAGCTCCTCCCATCGACACAGGAAACACATTGCCACAGTTCAAAAGGCGGTCCCTCAGGTCCCTGGTCAGTCATTTGTGTTTCCTCCGTCGGAGGAACATGTTGCCAGGAACCTGGAGGCCCCTCTCAGGGGCTGCCTGAGAACCTGCAAGCCTAAGGGACCGGGTCCTGGTTTATGGCTGCAGTTTGGGTCCATACCTTTTTTTTTTTTTTTCTTTGGCTCGGGTACCGTCCAGCTGAACCGGAGCAGACCCGTTACCCTCCTCCTTCCAGTGCCGAGGTGGCCAGGGGCAGAATGACGCCGGTTTCCCCCAGGAGTGGTGAGTGGAACCTTCCATCTTCCCTCCTCGTTGCAGGGGGTCGGAGACGCCGAGCGTTCACTTCCGGCGGAACCGCGTCATCACTGCGTGCCGAGACTTCCGGTTCCGGGTCTCTAAGGGTACAAGGAGGAGAGGGAGAGCCAGTGCTGTGCCTGTAAAGCCCGACCAGCGTCCAGCTATACCGGATTAGCGGCGGGATTCGGAGCGTCAGAGGGGGACCATGGAGGCTATTCCCCAGGATACTCCGGCGGAGACAGGCACCAGCCAAACCCAGGTAGGCTGCTGGGCATGCTATTACTCTGGTGGAGTGGTGGTGTTTGTAGGCTGGGCCCTGTAGTACCCCACGGTGGCGGTTTACTCACAGTGAGGTTGTTTGTTAGTGGTGATTCTAAGAGGGACATGGTGCTGACGCTAAGAAATCCTTTGTCTTCTTATTTTCAGGCTAAAGAGATGCCAAGGGAAGACAAGACAGGCCGCAAAAAGTGTCCTAATTGTGGGAATAGGTTGTCCTCTGGCTCTAACAAAGCCCTATGCAAGCAATGCATTGCAAGCTTGCTTAAATCTGAGGCAGATTCCCCTTTAGCAAAGTTTTTGGGCTCCTTTAAAGAGGAAATGGCGTCGACCTTTAAGTCCCTCCGGGAGTTAATCACTGACGTGGGATCAGCTGCAGCTGCCTCCACGAGTAAAACAACTATAATCTCATCACCATGCCTTACAACACCCAGCTCAGGGGAGCCCCGTATGGTCAGGGAGCCTAGCCCCACGTTGATTAGCCCCGAATCCTCTGACACTGACTCGGGTCAGGAAGAGGATCAAGCAGCATCTAAAGCCTCAAAATATAGATTATCTCTCGAGGAAGTAGATGAGCTAATGGGGGCTATCTATGATACGCTGGAAATTGAGGAGGAAGAAACTCAGTTATCCAGACATGATCAAATGTATGAGGCTCTGGGGAAAAAGAAAGCAAGGGTTTTTCCTATACATAAGGTGCTTTCTGACCTTGTCCTTAAGGAGTGGTCTGAACCAGACAAGAAGGTTTTCTTTCCTAAATCCCTTAAGAGAAGGTTCCCTTTTGATGAGAGCCCAGAGGCGGTCTGGAATAAAAATCCAAAACTAGACGCCCCTCTGTCCAAAATCTCAAAGCAGGCTGATCTGGCCTTTGAGGATATGGGCCACCTGAAAGATCCCATGGACAGGAGAACAGACATTGTCTTAAAGAGGGCCTGGGATGCCTCTATGGCAGGCTTAAAACCAGCTCTAGCCACTTCCTGTGTAGCTAGAAACCTGGAGTTCTGGTTATCGCAACTACAAGAACACTTAAAGGCAGGCACTCCTAGGGGGGAGCTTTTGAAATCTTTCCCTATGCTTTTTAAGGCCACCAGTTTCATCTCTGACGCCTCCACGGACTCCGTTAAATTTACGGCTAAATCTGCAGCACTTTCAGTGGCAGCAAGGAGGTCAGTATGGATGAAAACCTGGGGGGGAGACACGGCGTCTAAAACCCGCCTGTGCAGCGTCCCTTTTACAGGAGACTTAGTCTTCGGGCCTGAATTAGACTCCGCCTTAGAAAGGACGGCGGACAAAAAGAAAACCTTTCCTGCAAAAAAGAAAAATTTTCAAAGAAAAATTTTTCGTCCCTTTAAGGAACCCTCTAAATCAGAGAAGAGTTCAACCCCCAAAAAAACATTGGTCGGGACATAAAGGGAAAGGAAAAGGGGGCATACTGTTTAGCCGCCCCAATCAGGATCCCAAACCCCAGTGACGTCAGGGTTCCTGTGGGAGGAAGATTAAGCAAATTTCTTCCTCAATGGGAAGAGACAACCTCGAACGAGTTTGTCTTAAACATAATAAAAAGGGGTCATGCGCTGGAATTTCACAGCAACCCTCCTTCCAAGTTTCTGGTGACAAAGCTTCCAAGTCACTCAGAAAAGGCCAGGGCCTTACCTTTACTAATAGGGGAAATGGTAGATCAAGAAGTATTGACACCAGTCCCTATTCAGGAACAAGGGGACGGTTTTTACTCGCACATCTTTGTGGTAAGAAAACCGTCAGGGAGATTCAGACTAATTATGAACCTCCGTCCACTGAATCGCTCCATCCGTTACAAGAGATTTCGGATGGAGTCCATTTATTCCATAAAGAATCTCCTGCAGAAAGACATTTATGGCAACCCTGGACCTAAGGGATGCTTATCTGCACATTCCAATAAGGGAGGAATGCCAGAAATTCCTTCGGATGGCAGTGCAGATAGACACAAAGGTTTACCACTTTCAGTGCAGAGCACTTCCCTTCGGTCTATCATCCTCTCCGAGAATCTTTACCAAGGTTCTCGGAGAGGCTTTAGTTCCTCTGAGGCTTCAATTATCCCCTACCTAGACGATCTGCTCCTAACAGCCCACTCAGAGAGTCGTCTTTCTCAGGACCTAGAATTGACTCAACTCAGTCTGAGTCGATTAGGGTGGATTGTCAGTCAGGAGAAATCCAAGACAACCCCAACACAGGAGATCCTGTATCTGGGGTACTGGATCAAGTCTGTAGATCAGAAAATTATACTGCCGGAAGAAAAGATTTTGAATCTGTGGCAGAGAATATCTTTTCTTCAATGCAGCCCCAAGTGTACGGTGAGGGAAGTAATGTCGGTCTTAGGTCTTATGACGGCAGCCATTCCAGCCGTACAATGGGCCAGGTTCCATCAAAGAGAACTTCAGGGTTTTCTGTTAGAACAATTAAAAGGCAGAGATCTGGAGGAGGAGGTATCGATCCCCTCAAGGGTAAAACGCTCCCTCTGGTGGTGGAAGGACAGGGAGAACCTAAACAAAGGGGTTCATTGGGTCCTTCCTATCACTTCAACACTAACAACGGATGCGAGCAGTTGGGGCTGGGGAGCCCACCTAGGCTCAAGCTGGGTCCAGGACAAGTGGACCCCGGAGGAGAAATGTTTCTCTTCCAATTGGAAAGAACTAACAGCAATCCTGAGAGCTGTTCTAGCTTTCCACCCCGCAATACAGGGTCACCATCTACAAGTCCGTTCAGACAATACGACGGCTGTAGCATACATAAACAAACAAGGAGGAACCAGAAGTCCTCGTTTGATGTTGGTAGCCAGACGCATTCTCCAGTGGGCAGAAGCCAATCTGGAATCCATTTCTGCAGTTCACCTGAAAGGGGAGTTGAACAACAAGGCGGACTTCTTGAGTCGACAGAGGATTTCGAACCAAGAATGGTCCTTACACCCAGAGGCATTCAATCTCATAACAGCTCACTGGGGAGAACCAGAGGTAGACCTTTTTGCGAGCAGGAAAAATGCAAAGGTTCCCAATTTTTTCTCGCTAAACCCAGGAGATCAACCCCTGGCGGTAGATGCCTTGCAAACTCCATGGACTTTCAGTCTGGCGTATGCATTTCCCCCTCTTCATCTCATTCCGAGGGTCCTAGCAAGATTCCTCAAGGAAAAAACCTGTTTGATTCTAGTAGCACCTTTTTGGCCCAGGAGACCGTGGTTCACAACGTTGCTACAATTGACAGACTGTCCGCCTCTAAGACTTCCCTACAGACAGGACCTCCTGTCGCAGGGACCTCTTTACCATCCGCAGGTCGCCACACTGAAGCTGTCAGCGTGGTTACTGAGGAGGAAATCTTAAGGAGTAAGGGCCTGTCAGACGAGGTAATTGCGACCTTACTACAGAGTCGCAAACCAGTCACGAGAGCTATTTACAAAAAAGTCTGGAAAAAATTCAATAGCTGGCTGAATGGCCGGGACATAAATACGGCTAATATTCTACAGTTTTTACAGGAAGGTGTAAACAAGGGTTTAACCCTAAGTACTATTAAAGTACAGATAGCTGCCTTAAGTGTATACCTAGATGAACGCTTACAGGAAAATCCTTTTGTCGCTAGATTCTGTAAGGCAGTCGCTAGACGCAAGCCAGTCAGAATCACAAAAGTCCCATCCTGGGATTTAGCAGTTGTGCTAAAAGCTTTCTTGGGGTCACCCTTTGAGCCTATCTCAGAGGCCTCCCTAAGGCTTATTACCTTTAAGACAGTTCTCCTGGTGGCAATCACTTCAGCCCGTAGGGTCAGTGAAATCCAAGCACTTTCCATCAGGGAACCATTCCTACAGATCCTAGAAGACAGAGTCATTCTAAAGACAGACCCTGGGTTCTTACCAAAGGTAGCATCTAGTTTCCATAGGTCCCAAGATATTGTCCTCCCTTCATTTTGTCAAAATGCAGCAAATGAGAAAGAGGAACGTTTTCATTTATTGGATGTGAGGAGGTGTATTCTAGAATATCTTAAAATAACAAATCCATTCAGAATCTCAGACTCCCTTTTTGTCCTTTTTTCCGGACAGCGTAGGGGACAGAAAGCTTCAAAAGTAACCATAGCTAGATGGATTAGGCTAGCTATAACAGAGGGGTATAAGGCCTTGAATAGAGATCCTCCTGAGGGTGTTAAAGCTCACTCAACAAGAGCGTTGTCTGCATCCTGGGCAGAAAGAGCTGGTGCCACCCCGGAGCAGGTATGTAAAGCAGCCACATGGTCAAGCTTTTCCACCTTTACAAGGCATTACCGACTGGACTTAATGTCTAGTCAGGATCAGGCCTTTGGGAGGAAAGTCCTCCAGGCCGTGGTCCCCCCCTAATCTGGTAAGTACTTGGGGATCCTCTCAAGGGCTGTCCTGGAAGAACACTTGGGAAAACTGGAGTTAGTACTTACCGGTAACTCCTTTTCCGGTGGTCTTCCAGGACAGCACGATCCCACCCTTTATTTGATTGTAGTGATGTACTAATGTTATTACCTGTTATGGTTTATATGTTTTTCAGTTCCATCCTTCGGTTCTTGGTGAATGACTGACCAGGGACCTGAGGGACCGCCTTTTGAACTGTGGCAATGTGTTTCCTGTGTCGATGGGAGGAGCTCCATCTCTCAAGGGCTGTCCTGGAAGACCACCGGAAAAGGAGTTACCGGTAAGTACTAACTCCAGTTTTTGTAGAGTTTTTTTTTTTTGCTCATGAAATTTTCTAGGTATGGGCACTTCAGCCTATAGAAATTTAAAATACAAGGAGTAATCTCCCTTTTTATTTATAGGGAACGCAAACAGAAAACAAACATAACTTTTAATGAAAATGGGACCGTCTCATTTGTTGAGACACGGATTATGCATTTTGAACCTGATATGTCTACGGGAAGTGAAGAGGATTACATTGTATTTCCAAACATTCTTGTCCTGGTAATTTTTATTTTTTCCCACACCATTGTTACTGAAATTTGTATATTTAAGAATGCCATCTTGGACCAGAAGTCCACATTAAGCGGTCTTTTGGTTATGCTCTGATGCCAATTTAGTAGTTCTCGTTGTACCTAGAATGTTTTTGTTTAGTTTTTGGTTTAGCTGAGATAAATGCAATACAATTCTGTAGTGGGGTGTTTTTTTTTTGCCCCCTATGTTCAACACTATGGTCACCAGTATTAAAAAAAAAAAAAAAAAAAAAAAAAAAAAAAACAGGCTGGTTTGATTTGCTTATAGCGCCGCTCAAAGTAAAGGTGAAAGCCTAGCTGTGTCCAAGAACACGGGTGCAGGCCTGCCCTGATGCTAATCCAGGGGGGTAAATGTAAAGAGGAAAGGATGACTGCTACTCCCAGGGAGTAGAGTAGTGGCAATCCTTTCCTCTTTACCTAAAGACAGAGGTGTTTGGGATTGTGAATTGAGATTTTGCTGTAATCCCTTTATTTTTTTTTTATTTTTTTTTTAATGTGGCTATGACCACTTCTAACAAAACATGGGTTAAATTGGATAGAACTTGAAATGGCATGCTTTTGGGGTGTCCTCAGTCTGGGCTAAACTAGACTGTGACCTTTACCTATGCTAGGCTACCTCCTAGGAAATAATAAAAAAAAAAAAAAAAAAAAAAAAATTCTGTGGTTTTATACATGGTTCGTTTGCGATAAAGCAGCATGGACAGGGCTGGTGCAAGAATTTTTGGACACCCTAGGCGAAACCCCATATTTCTGCCCCTGACTCCACCCCCTTTGCCCTCTTAACACATGGGACTTGACACATGCGCTGACCTACTGGACCATGGCTGGTGCTAGCTAGTCTTGCCTAGGGCATAAAATAGGCTAATTGGGGGGGGGGGGGGAGAGGAGGGGAAAGGGGGACAGAGGGGGGGGTGTTGAGAGGGAGTGCTGGCTAAGAATGGGGGGAGGGCTGATTGAGGGGTGCTTGGAGGGGGGAGGGCTGAGAGAGGGGGGCTTGGGGGGGGGGGGGAGGGCTGAGAGACCCCTAGCCCTGTTCCTGGAGTCCCACCTCTGTCCCAGTCTGTCTGCAGGTGTGTATGATGACTGACAGTACCTTCCATACCATGATTCCAGTCTCCTGCCCGTCCTCTGCGACCCCAGTGTAGGTGAGCTTGTCCTCCAGCTTCGGGCCTCACATCACGGAAAGGAACTTGGAGCAGTCCATGCTCTGGAAGCATGGGTTATGCTGCGCCTGCTTGCCTCCTGGGGAGGAGGGGTCAGGGGGCGAGGTCAAGGAGGAGGTCGTGCCATGGTAGCGCTCTTCTCCCGGGCTTTCTGGCTTATCTGCCCTCAAGCGGCCCCTTGCTGTTCACTGCCATGTAGCGATAGATGCCTGGCCACCCACACTTCCCAAATTCACACAGCAGAGAGCGCCCTGGGGGTTGCTGGACATGTGACACTTGCTGGCTGAGATCATGATAGAAGAGCAGAGAGGGGGGATTACTGTCTGGAAACACAGAGCGGAGAGCCAGGGCGGGGGTGCTGCTTGACTTGGCTCTGTGGAGGACAGTGTGTGAGTAAAATAGCCAGCGTCCGGGCGTCCTAGGTGGCAGCGTGACCTAGGCGGTTGCCTAATCCGCCTAGTGATAGCACCAGCCCTGGTTGCAGCTGCAAAACTCTAGGTTTTGTTTGGACCAAGCTGATTCAAACTAATTCTTTCACTTTCTAACATGTTCCCACTGGGAGCACTGTATAAATGGCAGAAGCTACATACAGTACTGTTCCAGCAGCAATATGGGGAATTCTTGTTCCCTCCCCCCAACAAAGTTGAGTCAGGCAGAGTGCTGCTCAGCCATTCACATTAAGCATTGTATTTTGTGAATGAATACAAGGCTTTCTTTGGCTCAGGTGGAGTGGCCGGCAGACAACCTCACCATCTTGACCTCAGCCATTTGTTAGAAGCTTTGCATTTTTATGAATGAATACAAGGCTCCCTCTGAATGGCTGAGCAGCAATTAACCTGACTTGATTTTGTTCCGGGAATGGCAAGTCCCTGCACCGTTGCCTAAAGCATAGTGCTGTATGGTGTATGTAGTATATGCTCCAGGTTTATGCAGTGCTCCTATTACTGAAGGAAATCGTTTGGGCCAGCTTAGTTCAAAACATTTCACGTTTGAATTAAACCTGGAGTTGGGGAGCCCAAATTGTTTCTATGGTAAAAGTTTTAGAATATGCAGAGTATTTACAACAGTTCATTACAGTTCAAGGCATTTTAGGTAAAGTTTTTAATGCAGACCTGTTTTTGTATTTTATACCTACAGGGTGCATCATTGATGATGAAAGATTTACCTTTACCCATTAGATGGGTCATCAGTGCAGCATTTTCATCTTTCGGTCAAGAGGCTTTCATAAACAGAACAGTGACAGATCTCCTGTGGGGCTACAATGAGCCATTTTTAGATTTTATAAATGCATTACTCCCTGGAAAACTTCCGTTCAAAGGGAAATTTGGTTTGTTTGCAGATGTAAGTGAAACACGTCCTTGTTTTTAGGCAAACCTGTTCATAATGCTCATTTGTCTTATAAAATGTTGCATCTTGTAATGTCCTATTTTTTTTATTTCATCTTTTTTCTCTAGTTCAATAACTCAAACTCTGGTGTTTTTACGGTAAACACTGGAGTAGAAGACATCAGTCGAGTCCAAATGGTAGATACGTGGAATGGGTTCAGAGAGGTAACTTGTGTTCTGTGATGGCTCTAATTAATTTTTTATTAAAAAAAAGACATAGATTAACGAGTAATAATCTTGTGTTTACATGACTGTTCTCAATCAGTTTTTCATCGGAGCAGGATCTGTACAACTAGTTATACATGTTGTCAGGACTTGTGATGGTAGTCAAGATTCTTTTTATAAGAAAAGCTAGGGGAAAGATGTTTGTGTGACAACTGCAATGCTCACTTTGTAAAAAAACTGTATCCACATCTGATGGCTTCTATGAAACTTTAATAAAAGCATTGTGCCACGAATTGCATTATTTGTGTGTAGTCAGAGATAAATCTATTATAGTACTAGATTAAAACTGTTTATCATGATCATGCAGGACATCACCTAGGTTATAGGCTGGCACCTTCAGGTGATTGGACACTGGAAATGTTTTCAAGGACTTGCCCTTTGGATGCAGTGGTGTATTATCCATGGGTGCAGGGTGTTCACTGAGCATAAACCCTGAGGGGGGGGGGGGGGGGCACTGAACCCATGGATGATCATCCCTGGTCTGACTCTGATCGTTTAGGATGGAAAGTGGCAGAAACATGTCATTTTACTGGCCCCTTCCTTTTCTGAATTGGACAGTGAGCAATTTGCTCCTGTGTCCTTAAACTGAAGCAGAGTTAACCGTTTACTATGCCCTCAGGTTAATGAGAGAACAGGAGCCTCCGTCTCCTATTCATTCATTTTCAATGCTGAGAAATTGATTGGGGAATCTGTGTCCTCAGTCCTGTTTCAAAGGGGTGATGTTAGGGGTCTGCTTAGACCCCCTGATATCTCACGAAAGCCTACCAACAGGGCTGATTGCAATAAAAATTGCAATAAAATTGTAAAAAAACTTCTATAAATTCCCTCTGCCTTACTGACACTAATAATAATAAAAACGATTATAAACTACTGACACCGCCCACTGTGCCACGCCCCCTTCCCCAGAAGCACTGTAAAAAAAATTAATACAATTTTTATATATATATTTTGTCAGTGTTCCAGCCATTTGAACCATTACAGCATATTCCCTTAGTCCTGACTAGGAAACTGATGTTTTTGGTTGCTATATCCTCAGCAAGGAGAGTTTCAGAATTGGCTGCTCTTTCTTGTAAAGAGCCATATTCGATTATTCATGAGGACAGAGTGGTGTTAAGCCCTTGTCCAGGCTTTTTGCCAAAAGTGGTTTCAGGCTTTCATCTGAATGAAGATGTTGTCCTGCCATCGTTTTTCCCAAAACCATGTTCCAGGGAAGAGAAATCACTACATTGTCTTGATGTAGTGAGAGCAGTGAAAATCTATTTTAAAGAAAACTGCTAAGACTCGCAAGACTGTCTTATTTCTGCCAGAAGGTCCTAAAAAGACAGGCAGCGTCAAAATCCTTGTGGATTCGGCAAGTTATAATTCCAACTTTTGATTTAAGGGGTAAGATTCCCCCTATTTAAGTTAAGGCGCACTCTACCAGAGCGGTTAGTGCTTCTTGGGCAGTGCATCACCATTCCTCCTTTGCTCAGATCTGCAAGGCCACAACTTCGTCTTCGGTTCATACATTCACAATTTTACCCAGTGGCTGTAAGAAGGAATGAGGATATTGCCTTTGGGCGCAGTGTGCGACAGGCAGCAGTATAAGTCCTCAAGGTCTGGGGGTGCCCTACGAGTTGTCTCCCTCCCCTCAAGTAGTGTTGCTATGGGACGTCCCACTAAGAATGCTTAAGGCTCTGTGTCCTATGATGTACAATAAAGAAAATAGGATTTTTTTTTTTATAAAAGCTTACCTGTAAAATCCTTTTCTTGGAGTACATCATAGTGCACTTTTATGGGGTTTAAGTATATTGCTTATATTGCTCAGCTACAAAAACTGAAGTACACCTGGAAGGAGGAGGGGTTATATAGGGGAGCCACCTTCCTGTATTGGGTGTGCCAGTGTCAACACCTGAAGGTAGCTATAACCCACAAAGTTAATACTTAAGGCTCTGTGTCCTGTGATGTACTCCGAGGATAGGATTTTTATAACCGCTTACGGGTAAAATCCTTATTTTTGCATATTGGATCCTGCATGGGCACTTACCAAGGCACTTGGCGCATTCCCTGTGCTGAAGGTCTGCTCAACCTCAGTGACTGCTCCCCTTGCACTGGAGCAGGAACTGATTTTTATTTTTTATTTTATTTTTTTTACACACCAGCCTTTCCTCTTACCAAACCCCCTTTGGCCTCAAAAAGACCTGGATATGTAAAAGGAATGACTTGCCTGTTGTAGTACAGGACACAGGCCCTCACTTCTGTTCCTCTATTCTGAATGGTTTGCTTCAAAACTGGGGACTCGTGAGGTTGTTTAGAGTTAACGGGGGGGGGGGGGGGTTGTCAATCTTCTCTTTTTTTTTTTTTTTTTTTTTTTAATAAAGTTTTGCCTCTTGTGCTGTCATGTACTAAACAAAACATTTTTTTTTTTTTCATTGCAATCCACCTTAGTTCCCCTGCCAGCCCCTTCTTTCATCTGATTGCCCCAATAGCAAGCTATATGCTATGGGTCGGTGTTCCTGAACTGGGCTTTTCTGCATCCTTGGACATGCTTGGCTCAACCACAACCCCCTGCTCTTGCATCACAAGAATTGGCTGACAGCAGCAACCTATGGCTACCGCTGCTCTTACTGTAGCTTGAGAGCAGGAAGAGGGGAAAACAAGGGCTGCGGCCAGGTACGATGCTGAATTAGAGGACCCATGAAATTGTTTGAGCAAGGGGGCTGGGACAGTTGGGGGGGGGGGGGGGGGGGGAATGGATGTTTTTTACCTTGCTGCAGGGAATGCATCCAGGTTAAATGGTTTAGGTTTAGAATCCCTTTTAAATCTACTTAAGGTCAATATGTATAAAACAACCAGCCAACAAAATGTTTTTTTTCTTAATTTCATCCTCAGGTTAATTTCTGGAATTCTGAACAAGCAAATATGATTAATGGAACTGCTGGTCAAATGTGGCCACCTTTTCGGACACCTGCTCAGCCTCTGGAATTCTACAGCCCAGATGCCTGCAGGTATTAATCGCAAATTTAGGGCAGGGGTGATTTTACTTTTGCCGTGTTTTCTATGCCATGCAACCCCTTTTTTAATGCCAATTTGGAATCATACATGCTAGCGTTATCCAAAGGCCTACATGTAGTGTATACATTACTTGTTAGTGCAGTGTGTGTGTGTGTGTGTCCCCATTCCCCTCTTCTGGACTGAACCTAGACTCAACCCAAGGGCATGCTATGGCCCTTGACCTGGAGCAATTCAGGCGTTAGTTACTAAACCCAGGACCCTGCATTCACTATATCTGGTCTCCCTCAGTACACAACATAGAAATGCAATTATATTAGTAAATATAAACTGCTAAATAGCTTTTCACATCAGCAGTCTTATTTCGATCATTGTCTGGTTAAGGCATGTAGGAGGCATTTTCATTCTGACAGTCTTATGAGGCTGCATGACCCCTGACCCTCTGGCTGTGCATTGCTGATTGGCCCTGGTGTCGCTCACATGCACCTTCCAGGAAAAACTCTAGCAATATACAAACTGAGCATGTGCAGAGTGCCAATCCATCTGCTGATAGGAGAATCGGAGATCGGATCAAACAGCCTTTTTACACAATGCAGAGGATTAACTCCTAAGGTTTTAGTGTGAGTATAAGAGTCATGCTTTACTGCATATACAGACTGATTTTTTTTTTTCCTGTTGGTTTAGTAACACTTTAAGACTTCAATTTCCTACATCCTTTTTCATCTGGGCATGGAGATATCCACGTTACTACTGTTTTCAGTAAGAGTATTCATGAAATCTTGCATGCTTCTCTCTGGTGCATTGTACATATTACCAATTAAAAGAAACCCGTACAATCAGTTTTTGGTAAATGCTCATTTAGTAGTTGTATTCATAATCGGTGTGGTGGACCACTACTTTAGTCTGTTAGAAAAAGTGCTACCTTGGTGAGTATGGAAAGGGGGGGTGCCATTGCTGACCCTCAATGTTGGCTTGCTTTGTTGGCACAATGATTCTTTTGGCATCGGTCTTTTTCTGCGTCTGTCCTGGATCAAATGGAGATGAGGAATTCTGACATTCATTTACAACATGCTTGCCCAGTATTGAAGTCAGAATGCCTTTAAAGCGGAGTTCCACCAAAAAGTGGGACATCCGCTTATGTTTCCTCCCCTCCTCCGGTGCCACAATTGCCACCTTTTGGTGGGGATGGGGACAGGATACCTGTCTTTGACAAGTATCCTGTTCCTGCTTCCAGGAGCCACAGCCGCGGATATTGATGTCACCGCAAGGCTCCGTCCTTCCCCCCTATAAAAGAGAAAGGAACCCCCCCCCCCCCCCCCCCGTGCATGCGCAGTAGGGTTCCCGGCATGAAGCTGTAAGGCTACACTGCCAGGTTCCCTTACCCGCAATGGCAGTACCCGACAGCCAATGGAAACCGCTGCGGTGCTGGACTCCAGGACAGCTAAGTGTCCTATTAAAAGCCAGCAGCTGCAGTATGTGTAGCTGCTGGCTTTTATTTTTGCAGCGGTGACAGACCTCTGCTTTAAGCAACTAGCATTTGCAAAGTGTTCACTAGGAGCCACCATACTTTTTTCATAATGGTAACTTTAAACTGTTTCCCTTAAATCTACTATTTTTGGATTACAAAACAGTGCTCGCAATGAAAATGGATGGACCTTGAAACTGCTTATTTTAGCAGAAGATGCAGCATATGACCTCGAAAGTAACACTTTGAACGTTGGCTATGAAGGCCATTTATCATTGCGTAGATTCTATGTAACCATGTCTGAAGCTTTAGGAAGGTCAGCTTTTTTTATACAAACATGACTATAGAACATAATTTTAGTATATCTAAAAATTTGTGCCGTTTATGGGATCGTCCTAATTCTAACAGGCATCTACTGTATACATGAATGTGTGGTTTTTGTGTGGCGTCTCATTTTCGTCTTGGCTAAGCAGATCTGAATAAAGACAAAGTTCAGCTCTATGATGCAGTAGGGTTTGTGTGGGTCCAGATTTTTATTTTAGGTGTCTGAATCTGGACTGCACATTAGCTGGTGGCTCTAACTTAAAAACATTATAGGGATAGTAAACGTGTGTGTGTGTGTGTGTGTGTGTGTGTGCGCGCGCGCGCGTGTGTTTTTTATTTTTTCTAATGGCCAGTATCCTTTATATTTAATATTGCTGCCCTACAAACACTTTGCCCTTGTTCACACCAATGCGATTTGACAGTTCAAAATCGCGCGACAAGTTGTGCCCCAGTTTCGGTAATGGAACTGTTCATCAAATAGTTGTGACTGAAAAAAAATAAACTAATAAAATTTCCAGTGCGGCTTTTCTACAATTTTTAGGACTTGCATTGAATTCACAAGCTTGCAATAAAATTTTCGATCCAAAACGCACTGATCTGTGGCTTTGAAATTGCACTGAAGTAGCTCAAATTCAAAGCCGCACTGGTGTGAACCAGGGCTTGATCCACTAAAATGAACCCTTAAGGTTTGGGGCAGCTGGGGGGGGGGGGGTGTTTAACGCTTAACCATGGATAAATACTATGTTCTCTGTCAACTTGTCATGAGAATGATTGGGTCACTGCCCTTCTGAAAATGTGTTTTGTTGACCCACTAGCCTTAATACCATAGTGAGCTATTGTCCCTAAACAAACAAGTATGAGATCTGGAAAGTCGTCAAAGGTCCTTTCTGCATATGTTAAAGCCCTGATGCAAAGCAAGAGGCCAGCGTGACTGCCATAAAATAAGCATCTTTAGCATGAGGGCAACAATTTTTTCTTCTGCTTCTTCTTCTTCACACTTACCTAGACATTCAGTGTTGTCTCTGCACTGTAAAAGACTATGAAATAAGTAATCACACCTTTGCCTATTTGGGGGGGGGGGAGAGATGGTATAATGGAAAATTGGGCATAAAGTATAAATCTAACCCTAGTATAATGGCCTGTTGGGAGCTCTGATGTCTGGATAATTGTATACAGAGATCACGCTTGGTGTTTGTGTGACAACACCAGTCTTATGCAAAGGGGTTATGACTCTGTTGTAAGACAAACAACTTCATTTTTTTTAAGTTGGGGGGAGTCTGCAGTCCTAGAACTCAAACTTGTTGATGCAGGCAGTTATATGGCAATTACAGTGCTGCATAGCCCCTAGACACCATCCCAGGAATCTTCCAAAAGTGACAGTTTTCACCAGAAAAGGAAGAAAGGGAAAATTCTTCCAATTATGGAAGATATCATTTCAGCTGACAATTTAGAACGTTTTGACTTTCCCACAGCTTTCTGTTGCAGGAACATTAAACAGTTGCATTACTATTTGCATATCATCTTATTTTCTTAATGGATACTATATTTTTTTCCCCCAAAAAGTTTCCATATGTAAAGAAGTTATCCTTTAACCACTGCCTGAAGTGGTTCTACTGGGAACATGGCTGCAGCTATAACTCTATCAACATTTTCAGCTGGCAATGGGCTTGGTTGTTGAACTAATCGGGTACCTGCTCGTTTATACAGGGAGCACAGGGGCCAAAAAAAATTAAAGGGATAGTGTAAAGGAAATAAAAAAATGAAGAAAAAACTCCACTTCTTTAATATGTAAATGGCGAACACTAGCAATAATTCCTTCACCAGACTTGCTTCACTCTATACTGCTAACCTGTAAAGGCTTTTAAAGCGTCCTCTATGGATAATATAATGTACTATAGTCTTTCACCATTCCAAGAATGACTTTATCTACTTGGTTTAACTTTGTTTTTGTCTTTGTTTTATTTTTTGTTTTTTTTTGAGTGGTTAACAAAGGATTGCGACATGGCTACTGAAAAAATCAATTCGGGCATAACCTGGCTTTGCATGCTTTTTACACTAAATCTCTAGTCAATAAGGCCTCATGCACTTGGACATCTAGAGGCTATAAAATCCAGTCCTTTCCCACTTCTGGGGAGTCACAGGTTGTACATGGCAGTATTTGTGTAAATTCTTATGCCTTGTGTGTTTACATGAGTACAGATGTGAATGGGTGGAAATGCCATCCGTGGCTCCCTTCGTGTGGGAAAGCGCCAAGGACTTTATGCTAGAGTGTATTGCAGCCTGTAGCTGTCTGTGTATGAGTCCTAACGCACTTTGTCCACAAGTCCCACCCTTATCCTATCTTCTGAGCCCATTTTGGTTTGTTTTTGACCCTGAGAACTGGGGCGGGTACACAAATAATACAAAAAGTAAATTAACAAACGTAACGCTTCCACAACCCTGTACATCTTTTTGTAACCAAGTACATTTGTAATACTAAAATTTGGGGTTTGGCCAAAAGGCACAATGTATGACATCAGTTGGGTGGGATATGACACATAATTGTAGGGTTGGATTGCTTTGCTAAGGGCTGTCAACTTGGAAAGAGATCTGAAGGGGACATTGGGAACTGACGCCACCTTCTTTTTAAATATAAAGTCACTAAGTGTAACCTAGTTATTAGTCCTTCCTCTATATATTAGACACATTTCTTTATTTTCAGAAACGTGCAAGAGGTTTGTAGTTTAAATCTTGTAAAGTAAGCTCTACCATAGGTAATATTCTACTTAAACAATTCTGTCTTAAAATGTTAGTGTAGGCTTTTGCAAGAAAAATTTATAACAATTGATTACTGTGTTTCTTTGGTGCACATAAATCACAAAGTAACACTTGAAAGCTTATATTTTTGCAAACTGTAGGTCTTTGACATTGGTATATGATAAAGAAGACTCTTACAGAGGTATCCCTACATATCGGTACACTGCACCCAACTACTTGTTTGCAAATGGATCGGACTACCCTCCCAATGAAGGCTTTTGCCCATGTACAGCTTCTGGTGTAATGAACGTCAGTGCCTGCCGGTCTGGTGTGTATTTTTAATGTTTACCTGATTCTATGCATGTTTATCTATTTGAGAATTCATAAAAGAACAGGTTCTGAAGCGTTAACGTTTTAGGAGTTGGGCTTGCATATTGATCTCTTGGCCTGCAATACGCAAATGGATCTGATCATTTTAATAGATCGGGTTCCAGATAGCATTTCTCCAAAGCAAGTCTTCCTTTCTCAGCTGTCATGTGTGTCCACTGTGTTGGTCATTTCTCCCACTTGTCCCCAAGTGAAGATTTTTATGTAGTTCTGGCCTGTATCTGACTTTTTTTTTTTTTTTTTTAACTAAAATTCTGCTATAAAACACTAAAGGAGAACAAAAGTTGCTATGACAGTTTAAATCTCCATAGTACACAATAATTGTGCCAAAACTAGGCATGCAGTTTGGATTCAGAATGCAAGGATTCCATTAAATATCACAACCCTTAAAGCAACTTGAATAGGGGATTCCCTTTTTTTGCACCAATTTCCCTTGAAATATGTTATGCTGCCTAGTAAATGGCAAAATTGTTACTTTGTGACATTATGCTTTTTGTTTGAAGTGACCATTACCATTGTTTATACTATCCGATCTATCAGTTGTACACTAATGCCCTGTACACATGGTCGGACTTTTTCCGTTGGAATTTCCAACAGTTTGAGAGCAGGATCTAAAATTTTCCGACCACAAAATCCGATCGTGTGTAGACAATTCCGACTGACAGTGCCACGCATGCTCAGAATAAATTACGAGACAAAAGTTGTTGGCTACAGCCCTCTTTATAGTCCCATCGTACGTGTTGTACGTCACCGCGTTCTGAACAATAACCTTTTTCAGAAACGTGCGACCGTGTGTATGCAAGACAAGTTTGGGTCAAAATCCGTCGTAAAAAATCCGCCAGATTTTGTCGTCGGATTGTCCGACCATGTGTACAGGGCATAAGGCTGTCAAAAGACTTTCAGCATACCTTGCCTGTGTTCTCTTGCAGAATTTTCACAGCTGCTATCTAGGGGATTGCTAAACTGACTTTTACAAGTGTCTGAAGTTCAGCTCTTGATTACATAAGGCCTCATGTACACAGGTCATCTGTTTTAGCCCCTCTGCTTAAAAATGTGGTAAGATTTGCGCATCACACATGTTTGTGCACGTGGCTGCATTTTGTTGTCCAGAATATTAATTTATGCTGCACATTAAAATGCATAACACGCCTAAACATGTCTAGTGTTTATGTGCATTCCACTTTTTTTTTTTTCCTGCAAATGCGCTCCTATCCTGGGTTTTTGGCGGCTGACGTGTGTGTGTGTGTGTGTGTGTGTGTGTGTGTGTGTGTGCGCCTTTTAAACATCATATACAGCCAGAAAAACACCCATAAGTCTTCTTTTTTTTTTTTTTTTTTTTTTTTTTTTTTTCAAAGCCCTATGTGTGCATGAGCCCTTAATCAGCTTGCATACAATGGCATCAGTCTTTCCTGATGGCCTGGATTTTTTTTCTGTTGTATTCGATTACAGAACTTTGCTATGAAGTTGTCAAATCAATTCATTTTAGATTGTCGGACAAAAGCAGAAAAAAGTGCATGGATCTCCTGCAATAAAGGTAACTTGCATGTGCTCAGCTTGTACTGGTGCAGATCAGACCAGCAGGGTACAGTTTTGTGTAAGCCCACTCGCTATGGCCAGCAGCAGGAATAGATGACATAACGGCTGTTAGTCCTGCTGCTCAGATTGGCTCCCAGATGACTGATGCAGTGGCATTCTTCTAGCCTTGCCACTGGCCTTGCACAACTTTATTTTGCTGCCTTGCTATGTACCAGTACAAGCTGAGCATATGTGAGTTGCCATTTTGTTTTATAAAAATTACATCCCTTTTGTATGCTACTGGTCTTCAGCCAAGATGAAAGCTATATTTATGGACACTTGAGAAGCGCCATCCACTATGAGAATATTCAGATCTGTTTGTGTAAGGTCAGCCATGTAAATATACTAATATAGTAATCTGGCTTATAATTGGGAGTTAACAACTATTTGTAATATTTGGTTTTACCAGGTGCTCCCTTGTTCCTATCATTTCCTCATTTCTATAATGCGGATCCTGCATATGTGGATGCTGTGGATGGACTACACCCAAGTGAAGAGCTGCATTCCCTATTCCTAGATCTGCATCCAGTAAGTTTTATTTTTTTTTTTTTTTTTTTTTTTGAACAGCGCACAGTATCTAGCTGTTCTGATGATCCAGTAGCTTGATAGCTTTGGTACTTGCTTACAACCATGATGATTACTGTTATAAATAAGTTTAACTGTGTTTGTATGACTTTCCATTCATGAACGCTTGCTTACAGTTGACATGCTGTGATTGGCTACAGCTCGCAGTAGCCAATTGTTGCGCGCAGTAATCGGCTGTGACATCTAGCACATGCACACTAGTGCCCCCACGTGATTGAAGACATAGGTACCGTATGCCACCAAACCTGCTTGTGCCACCCGTGTGCGGAAAATGTTCTGGGGGCGGCAAGCAGTTAAGTAAATTGTACTTGGCACTCTTTTTGGGGATCTTTATGCTGACACCTGGGCGTTAATCTACTACAAGCAAAAATGTGGCTTTTTTAATTTTTTTTAATACTTGAGGCTACCCAAGGCTACTTTTAAGGCTAAGACTCCCATACACACTAATATATATATATATATATATATATATATATATATATATATATATATATATATATATATATATATATATATATATATATATATATATAATATATATTTCCTTTCAGATTTATCAACACCCTTTAGTGCAAGGGCCTGTCTGATTGCATACAAATTTAAACTTTTAAGGTTTGACCTCCACATTGTATGGTTTTGGTAAATCTGAAGGAAAAAGCTACAGAAAATTGTATAGCGTGTGTATTCAGCTTTAACCATTCATGTTCTGAGACCCACCAATTTGTTAGGACACCTGGGTGTATTAAAGCCTGATTATTGTATGCCTGCCTGGATTCAAGTAGAATTCTTTTGAATCCATGCAGACTGACCACTTTTCTGTTCAGTTCAATAAGATAATGGCTTATATGGCCCTCTAGTAAATGTGTGTAACCAAGCATCATGTCTCCATGGATAGGAGAGTAGCTGGCATTACTAGGTAACCATGTGGTTGGTAGTCTCCAGGGACAACCTTTTTCAGCTGTGCATTTGAGTTTTTTGCATAATTTGTAAACAGTAGAAGTGTTATTGTATGTAGTAAAGCACTGAGAAGTGCAATCTGTTGAAGGGGAATCCATTGCTAGTAAATGGAATTCATTCAGAACATCTGGAAGCTCTCTAGGAATGCAGTGGCACAAGTGATGTTTTCTAGGTGGGGGGAATCCCATGGGACAACAGAAAGTTGTTCTGTGGCTTAATAAAGCAGCGGTTCTTCTATTTCTGAATGGAGAATGTGGTATGAAGGAAATGTTTAGCAAGGGGTATGCTCAAGGCAGTTGCAGAACAGTGTAGGAGGCCAGAGGGATGCCAACACTTTGACGTAACTATTCTCGTTTTTGTTGCTGAACTTGTATAAAGTGTTTGCTGTGAAGGCACTGGACATCGGGGCAAATGTTGACACTGAGCAGTAAGCGGACTGCTTCCACTAATACTAACTAATATTATACAGCACTAATGGAACATGGAGGTAATAAACCAGCATGATATAAGAATTCAAAGTACTTGTTAACTAACCTGTAATAAAAAAACACTCAAATGTGTTTCCACACAAGGTAAAACTAGTTTAAAGCAAAGGTGTGGCGCTCCCCCTTTAAAACCATAAATATTACCCTCAAAGGTGCCTGATAAATCCCCATAACATGATAAATCAAACTAAAATGGAAGTACAAAACTGTTCCTGCTGGGGGTTGAACACAACACCAGTGCAGCAAAAAAGAATGGAGGTTACAATGCAGTGTAAGATGGGAACTCTGCAAACTTGCTAATTTTAAATGAGAAATTTCATAAATTACACTAATGGGTAATTGAACTTAGATTCCCAGTGCTGTCAGTGGGTCAAAATAGAATTGAATAAATTGAAGATAATGGATGATCAAAATGTCATGAATAAATTATGGAAAATTCATAAATGTGCTAACCAATCCTAAATATCCAAAAAGTATAGAAGTAAATGGTAACCCTACTGGATACTAAAACTAGAAAACCAGTGCTGTCAGCAGATGCAAAAAACTGTAAATTTCATAAGTTAAAGTAATTAAACAAAATTTAAAGGGGGCGGGGGGGGGGGGGGTAGTCCAAAATGGCGGAGTGACCAGACGCTTATTCCAGAGCTCTGCTACAGGGGAACTTTTTTCCTATTATCCTGGCTGGGTGTATCGGAGTTCTACCTAGGGACAAATGATTGTGGATGCACACTGGATGCGGCAGAGGAGGAAAAAAACTAAAATTTCTCCCAGTAATACCTCTTGCAGCCAGCCCGGAGCCTCAGCGTTACAGAGCGTGTGCGAACATGGTGTCCTGGAGGCTCTACACCAGGGATACCAGAGGTCATGGAGGCTATCACCACCTGCCAGCCGGCTGTTGCCTCTTGCCAGGTGGCCCTTACCTCCAAAATTGAGGCAGTTCAGCTGGACATCAGGCTCATCCGACAAGACATGGACAAAGTCCGTTCCCAGCTGTCCATGCCTGAGGCGCGGATAGGCCATGTCGAGGACGCAGTAGCGGAAAATTCTGGCATGCTCCGCTCCTTATAATCAAGGGTTAAGGCACTGGTACATGGGGACGAGGACCCTGAAAACATGCCGAGGGAATATTTGTCTCATTGGGGTTCTTATCCTCCGCACCCTTCCCCAGACCACAGTATTTGCAGAGCAGCTGTTCCATTACTTGGTCCCTGCAGCTCAATTATCCTCACACCTTATGGTGGAGAGGGCCCACTGCATGCCACCACAACCGGGGTCTTTTTTTTTTAATTTTTTATTTTTTTTTATGCGCCTTCTTAATTTTGAGATGAATTGCTCAGGGCTGCCAGAACGTTAGGGGGAGTTGGTCTACCAGAATAACTGCATCCTGCTATTCCCATATTTTTCTTTGGAGACCCAGAAGCTTTGTTTTGATGCTGTTAAAGCGGGCCTGTGCTGCAAGGGGATTAAATACAGTGTTCTTTCTGGCCAAGCTTCAGGTGATGGTGAAACAATCCTGAGCCTTAAGGCCTGGGTAAGCTCACACTATCGCACCACGTACTGCAGCTACTCAAGGGGGTCAGTACCCTGGTGCACAATCGGTTGCCATTTCAGCTCTTGGATATCAAGATAGATCCTGGGGGCCGATATCTTGTGTTACATACTCCCTGTGTGCTTGTAGGTATTTACTTGCCTCCTCCAGCAGAGCCTGCCTTGCTCTCTACAATTATGCAATTGGCCTTCAGTTATGGGGTGAAGGATGTACTAATGTTGGGAGATTTTAATCTGACTCCTTCTCCTGATCTGGATAGACTCCACTCTTCCTCACATTGGGTGCCTGGCCAACTGGGCTAGCACATTTGCTCTCAGATGTTTGGTGCCGTTTTAATCCTTCCCTTTGGGTATTTGCAGTGGGGCAAAAAAGTATTTAGTCAGCCACCAATTGTGCAAGTTCTCTCATTTAAAAAGATGGGGCCTGTGATTGTCGTCATAGGTATGCCTCAACTATGAGAGACAAAATGCGGAAACAAATCCAGACGATCACATTGTCTGTCTGTCTCTGTCTGTCTGATTTGGAAAGAATTTAGTTGCCAATTATGATGGAAAATAAGTATTTTGTCAATATTAAAAGTTCATCTCAATACTTTGTTATATATATCCTTTGTTCACAGGTCAAATTTTTTTCTGTAAGTCTTCACAAGGTTGTCACACACTGTTGCTGGTATGTTGGCCCATTCCTCCATGCAGATCTCCTTTAGAGCAGTGATGTTTTTGGGTTGCCGCTGGGCAACAGACTTTCAACTCCCTCCAAAGGTTTTCTATGGGGTTGATCTGGAGACTGGCTAGGCCACTCCAGGACCTTGAAATGCTCCTTACAAAGCCACTCCTTCGTTCCCTGGACGGTGTTTGGGATCATTGTTCATGCTGAAAGACCCAGTCATGTTTCAGCTTCATTGCCCTTGCTGATGGGAGGAGGTTTGCACGCAAAATCTCATAATTCATGGCCCCATTCATACTTTCATGTACACATATCGGTCATCCTGTTCCCTTTGCAGATAAACAGCCCCAAAGCATGATGTTGCCACCCCCATGCTTCACAGCGTTCTTTTGGTTGTAACTCAGCATTTTCTCTCCTCCAAACGTGACAAGTTTAGTTTTTTTTTTTTCTAAAGAAACAGTTCTACTTTGGTTTCATCTGACCATATGACATTCTCCCAATCCCCTTCTGGATCATCCAAATGCTCTCTAGCAAACCTCAGACGGGCCCGGACATGTACTGGCTTTTGCAGGGGGACACATCTGGCACTGCAGGATCTGAGTCCCGGGCGGCGTCGTGTGTTACTGATGGTAGCCTTTGTTGCATTGGTCCCAGCTCTCTCTGCACGTCATTCACTAGGTCCCCCCATGTGGTTCTGGGATTTTTGCTCACCGTTCTCATTTATTTTTAACCCATGGGGTGAGATCTTGTGTGCAGCTCCAGATCGAGGGAGACTATCAGTGGTCTTGTATGGCTTCAATTTTCTAATTGCTCCCACACACAAAGCTGCTTGCCTATTGCACCTATCTTCACCATAGTTGAGTTTGGAGTATGACTGTTTGAACATCTTATCAGTATAAAAGACACCTGTCCAAAACCTCAAACAGGTGCCATTAATACAAGTAATGAATGGAGGACTGAGGAGCCTCTTAAAGAAGATGCAGGTCTGTGAGAGCCAGAAATATTACTTGTTTGTAGGTGACCAAATACTTCTATTACACCATAATTTGCAAATTCTTTCAAAAATCAGACAATGTGATTGTCTGGAATTGTTTCCACTTTGTCTCCTAGTTGAGGCATACCTATGATGACTACAGGCCTCATCTTTTTTTAAGTGGGTGAGCTTGCACAATTGGTGTCTGACTAAATACTTTTTTACCCCACTGTACATGCCATTGATCTTCTTTTATTTTTTTTTTATTTATTTTTTTTTCAGACCCTCTCTCGTATTGAAATGATCTATGCCACCCAGGCTTTGCTTGGGAAGGACTCTGATATTGCTATCCTACCCAGGGTTATTTCGGATCATGCCCCCGTATTACTCAAGCTATCCCTTGGGACCCCTGGGGAGAGGCTGTGGAGGCTGTCCAGATACTTGATTGAGAATGAAGGCATACAGGAGACTGTTCAGGAAGGCTACTGGTTGATCAATGCTGACTCTGGTAACGTGGGATGCATTTAAGGACTGGACTAGGGGAGAATATATCTTCTGCACTGCGGCAGCTTGTGTGAGATCTGTAGTCTCTGGAGCAGTTGGAAGAGGAGGCTAAGGCTACATAGTCTTATACCTCCAGATCAGGTAACCTATGGTGCTTGGCAATGCGCACTGAGTGAGGTGTCCCTATGTAGGGTAGAGATGACTGTCTGTTTTTGTTTTTGTTTTGTTTTTTAATACTGCTCCGAATCTTTGAGTTCGGAAGCCAGAACGGGAGATTGCTGGCTTGGCTGGCCAAGGGACAGTTCGCTTTTACCCATATTAGCAGAGTGAGGGACTCTGAGAGGGAGGTGGTAAGATCACTGTGATATTAATGGGAGATTTTTACAATGCTACCAGCACTTGTAGTCCTCCTCCAGGGTGGAATATATGCCACATGAGCTGTCTTTATATCTTGACGGTGTCACTTTTCCAACTTTTGGAGAAGACTTGCTTGAATCTTGAGGCTGATGGCAACCTGCACTTCCTCCAGGGTAATGGCTCTCTCAAATTCAACCTGGGAATACCCCTGGGGTATATGGGCTTCCAACAGACTTCTACTCCCACTATAAAGATCTGTTGGCCCCAAGGCTTGTGTCCCTATTTGACTAGTTTTTCACTAGAGGCTCTTCCTGACTGTCTGAGGTAGTGGTGTTCTCAAACCAGGCAAGGACCCTGAGGACCGTTCTTCCTACAGAAATAATGGTAAATGGGATATCTGGGGTCTTGGAGGAAGCGGTCCATGCTGATCAAACTGGGTTTATGCCTGGGAAGGGCACCGATCTCAACCGAAGCCACCTGTTTCTTAACCTTTCCATCACTCATGCCAATAGTGGGAGTAGCTATTATAGAGGTTATCGCCTCTCTAGATGCCGAAAAGGCGTTTGACTCCATAGAGTGGATTTTCCTGTGGGAGTAGTTGTGCAGTTTTAGTTTCGGGCCTAAATTCCTTCAGTGGCTATGTATGCTCTACTAGGCGCCTAAGGCTAATATCCGAACTGGAAGACTATCCACGTCCTTCCCACTGCAGAGGGGAGCTGAATCGGTCCGCATGTCTGCTAGGTCCTCTGACTTGGCTAATTCAGCCAGAAGAGCACTTTGGTTAAAGACTTGGCAAGGGGACAATGCTTCAAAGATCAAACTGTGGTATTCCGTTCACGGGGGATTTACTGTTTGGTCCAGACCTGGAGGCTGTCCTTGATCAGACAGCGGATAAAAAGGCGCTTCCCTTAAAGAAAAAAAAGGGGAAAATCTAAAGTCTCGCCCACAAAGGAAGTTTAACTTTCCGAGGACAAAGTCTCAGAAGAAAGTCTGGACCAACAAAGGCAGAGGTCGTGGGGGAGTGTTTTTTTTTTTTTTTTTTTTTTTTTTTTTTTCGCCCTCCTGAGCAGTCCCAAAAGGCCCAATGACAAGTTAACCCCAGTGGGAGGAAGACTGGGGGCTTTCCTCACACAGTGGGAGTCGGTTACCTCCAATCCTTTTATTCTAGGCATTATAAGGAGGGAGTACAGACTGCAGTTCTCAAGTCCTCCCCCTCAGACTGCTAATCACAGACCTACCAAGGTGTGCAGAGAAGGCGGTAGCCCTTCTGGCTTCTCTGAAGGATTTGGAGCAGCAGAATGTGAGTTCACGGATCCCTCTGGGGGAGGTAGGCAGAGGGTTTTATTCCCACGTTTTCATGGTCAAAAAACCTTCATGGAAGTTCAGGCTGATCCTAAAACCTTTGAATCTGTCAATCTGTTACAAAAAGTTTTGATTGGATTCCATATTTTTCAGTGAAAACCCTGCTTCCTCCAAATTGCTTCATGACGTCCATAGACCTAAGAGGCGCCTATCTGCACATTCCAATTGCCGAGGACAGCCAGTGGTTCCTCAGGTTGGCAGTAAGGTCAGGGTCAGAAGTAGTGCATCTTCAATTTCAGGCCCTTCCCTCTAGGCTATCCCCCCCCCCAGATACTCACCAATGTTATGGTGGAGGCTCTGGCCTTCCTGCAACTCGGGGGAATCTCAGTGGTAGCATATCTGGACGACCTGCTCCTGTTTGCATCTTCACCGGAGAAGCTGGTTCAGGATTTGCAGGTAGCAAGAAATGTTTTGGAACAATTGGGATGGCTCTTAAATTTGGAGAAATCCAACTTGGTTCCATCGCAGAGAGTGACCTTCTTAGGGTACGTTCTAGACTCAACAGCGAGTATTTCTCCCAGAGGAGATTTTGCAAAAGAGACAGGGCTCTGGAAGTTCTTCAAAGCAATCAGCAAATTTCTATAAGAAAGGCCATGTCAGCCTTGGGACTGCTGACCTTGGGCCCTTCCAGCTGTAAGGTGGGCAGGAGCACACTTTAGGCCCCTGCAGCTTTTAATTTTGGAGGTTTGGGATCGTACTCTGAGTTCTCTGGACTCCACGGTTCTCATTCCAATAAAAGTAAAGGGGTCCCTCTGGTGGTGGAGAAAAGCAGCAAATCTTTCTCAAGGTCTAGAATGGGTACTCCCAGTGTCCAGGGTCGTCACAACCAACGCAAGCGGCTCGGGTTGGGGAGCACACCTGGAGAAAGATCTGGCCCAAGGATCTTTGAGTCCCGAGGACGCGGGGAGGTCCTCGAATTGAAGGGAGCTGAGAGCCATTTTCTTGGCTCTAAGGTTTTTCCAGCAGGAACTCCGGGGACATGTCCAGGTCCGTTCAGACAATTCTTCAGCGGGGGGCACAAGAAGCAGCTCCCTTGGCTAACAGAAGCAATATTCAGCTGGGCGGAGTTAACAGTTCGCTCTCTATCAGCAGTACACCTGAAAGGAAAGCTAAATCAGAGCAGACTTCCTCAGCAGGAAGAAGCTGAGGGAGAGCGACTGGGTCCTGAATCTGGAAATTTACAGGTTGATTGTCCAGAGGTGGGGGAGACAGTCTGTGGATCTTTTTGCGTCAAGAGAACGCAAAAACTACTCTTTTCTTCTCTCTGAATCGGGGGGGCGGGACAGAGCAATAGGAGTGCAAAAACACTCAATCTGCTGCCCTTAGGTGGAGAGGTGGAGTCTGGCAGCCTGGCTCCTGAAGAGAAGCTGAAAAGCAAGGGGTTCTCCGAAAGGTTAATCGCAACTCTTCTGAATTCTAGAAAGGAAGAGACACGCAGGATTTATTTGAAGGTATGGAAAAAATTCAATTCCTGGTATGCAGAGAGCTCCTTTAACATTCATAGTCCAGTAGCAGTGCTGGAGTTCCTACAGAGGGGGGCAGATAAGGGACTGGCTCTCAGTACTCTTAAAGGTCAGGTTTCTGCTTTTTAAGTGTTTTTCTGGAACAACAACTAGCAGCGAATCCTTGGGTCTCCAGATTCTTTAAAGGTTTAAGTAGACAGAGACCAGTCAGTTTACATCCTTTTCCAGTTTGGGATTTATCTTTAGTTTTGCAGGCTCTTACAGAGGATCCTTTCGAGCCTATTAGTTCTTGTACGGTAAAATTTTTAACCCTCAAGACGGGTTTTTTTGGTAGCTATCACTACCGCAAGAAGGGTCAGTGAGTTAGAAGCCCTCCCAAGGAGGGCACCCTTTCAGGTTTTTCAGGATCGGATTATTTTTAAAACTGATCCGGCCTTTTTGCCAAAGGTATCTTCAAATTTCCATAGTAGTCAGGAAATCTGTTTGAATCCTGTGAGGGAACAGGAACATGTCTTCCACAAGTTAGATGTCAGGAGGTGTGTGTTAAAATACCTGGAGGTTACGGAGCAATTCAGGAAGTCCAATTCCTTGTTTCTTTTTCAGGGGCTAGGAAGGGTTCTAAAGCCTCTAGAAATACTATAGCCAGGTGGATTAGGTTGGCAATCAGTCAGGCATACATAGCAAAAGGGGTGGAGGTCCCAGAAGGTATTAGGACCCATTCCACTAGGGCTATGGCTACATCACAAGCAGAGTGGGCTGGTGCTACACCCGAGCAGATCTGCAGAGCAGCAACGTGGTCAAGTTTTAACTTTCGTTAAGCACTACAGATTGGACTTATTGTCTGCCCAGGACCAGGCCTTTGGGCGTAAGGTCCTGCAAGCAGTGGTCCCACCCTAGGGTAAGTGCTCGCTTATTCTCTCAAGTGTGCTGTCCTGAAAGACGAAAGTGGGAAAATTGAAGTTACGTACCGCTAATGTTTTTTCCAGGAGTCTTTCTGGACAGCACCAGTACCCACCCAAAATAAGGTCTTTACCATTAGGACATTAGAGCATCAGGTATGTGTAATTTTTTTTATGATGTATCTTTGTCTCCCTAGTCTGGCCGGAGGTGCTCGTGCAAAAGCTGAAGGGCTGGAGTGAAGGAATGGTTTTAAAGATCTGGGGGAGGCGGTGTTTCCTGAGAAGGGAGGAGCCAAGGTCTCAAGTGTGCTGTCCTGAGACTCCTGGAAAACGTTACCGGTACGTAACTTCGTTTTTTTTTTTTTTTTTTTTCTGAACAATTTGGCAGTTTTTCGGGTGTTTGAATAAACTGGTCTAAATCGACTATCTTTCCCTTTTTAAATGCCCAGGCTCGAATGACTAATGCAGATGTCTTGTTACACTGGGTGGATAATTTTAGGTACTTGGGAACCCAGGCTGGACAGGATCCAATGAGTTTCATTGAACTCAACCTGCTCCCGACTCTGTCCCACTTCCGGGCCCAGTGTGCTTCTTGGGCCTCACTGCCGCTAAATCACACAGGATGTATAAACCTAGATCGGCTGACTCTCCCTGTCCGTTGCGGAGGAATAGCTTTACCAGACCTACTACTGGGCTGCTGTCCTGGTGACGGTCAGGTGGTGGTATGTCCTTTCCTGCTCCAGTGCTGCCATGTGTCTTGAGGCGCCTGCCTTGGGATCACTTTGGGAACTGGGGAACTTGGTTTACAGAGGTCATGGGGCATACATAGATCTCCTGCACCCCACTAGAGCGACACTCAAGGTCTGGGCTGTGGCCAGGTGGAGGTGTCTGTATCTTCATAGGTGGTCCCCTTTTTGCACACTTTGGCATCCATGGACGGCCTAGGAAGGATTTCCTCCCTGCAGGAGGACATTGGCACTGGGGTGACTCCTATGCCTTGCTGCTGCCCTAGTTAAAGATGGTTGTGATGTGAATCCCCTCTTTGGGTCTTGCTTGTTCACTATGGACCTTTGTTTCTCAGATGTGTGCTTTGTACCTGACCAACTGTTTGCCTGTACATTTTGTCCATTCTGTAAAATAGTGCCATGTCTTTGATTGTATGCTCAATAAAAGAATGTTCTGTTTTGTAAACAAAATTTAATGTATAAGTACAATAGAGTTCATCGTAATGATATAGTTAATGTGCTTCGAATATCCAAATATAAGAGGCAAAGGAATCGGACTGTGATCACAATGCATAGAAATCAAGTTCCTTGTGTAAATGTGGACACTCGCTTGTGTTCTAGCAGTTCATCTCAGGGGACAACCATATAGGTCTAATGGCACATGATGGTGGTTAATGCCTAATCAGGTGGCTGTATATTCTCTCCTCAGGGCTCTGGTGCAGATCACCTATATCTAGCAGCACTTTGCCTATTCCTCCCAGTGGATTACTTCAACCTCCTCCTTCATTACGAAATTGCCATACATGGTAGAAATATTCCTCAGTGTAATAATTTTAAGCAATATATTTATTAAAAATGGCGACTTGCATTAAATGCAAATGATGGTCAATGTAGACAAATCACCAGAGAACATCCAAAGTAAGCAACTTTCCAGTCTCTGCCACGACCTGAAATGAAGTCACCTGGCTTGTACCGACCCATTGCCTCACAGATCATGTAACTTCCTCGGGGCCATGAAATTTTTAGTGCCAATTTCATAAGTGAAAGTAATACCTGAGTGTTTTTGCATCTGCTGTCAGCACTAACTTTGTGTTTAGTACCCAGTAGGGTTGCTGTTTTACCTATAGTGTGTGTGTGTGTGTGTTTTTTTTTTTTTTTTTTTTTTTTTTTTTGGGGATAATTGGTCGGATATCCTGGCGAGCACTGAAATTAACTCTATATACCAAACGGTATTTCGCAAGTTGTAAAAATCCCAGTGTCTCTTCGGCTATAAACTAATGGCTCTATCTGGTTTTGAAAAGACTCCACAGTTTAATGTGTGCATTTGGGTTAGAGTAATTGGGTGCAGGAGAACTAACCACTGTCCTAAAATATTGTGATGGGCATTATTGGTATTCACTTTGATTGAACTAAAATGTTAAGGCTTTTTTTGCATGGATGCCCTTGTCTGACAAGGTGTATATACTGTACACCACACCATTCCCTAGTAATATGCTGATGACTTTCCTGCTACCTGTCTTTGGCTTGGACATTACCGGTAGTTTAGGATTAATGATGGCAGGGAGATCACCAGGGGTGCCCTACAGAATTTTTGTTTGCTGTGAGGATCTAAAAGGTATAGTTACTACCCTACACAACTTTCAATGACTGACCTAGTGTACTCCATAATAGTTAATGGGATCCTTTTTTGGTTCAACACTGTGTAGGTGTACATTTTAAACATTCTCAGTTTCAATGAACTTGTATTTCTGTAGAACTGGTCTGATCACACATCCTAAATTTCCTTTTCCTGTCGCCATCATGTTACACTATGCTTCTTGAACGGCTTTTGCATAGTTGTCAATTAAGACAGGCAAACGTAAAATTCTGCTCACTGTGCTTTCAATGTGCCCGTTTGTTTGGAGGCATAGGGTATCTGTTAGTTTTTTTTTTTTGCTAATGCCTTGAAAATGTATCGCTTTGACCATTTGCTTTCTTCTTCTCCTTCTCCTTCTCCTTCTTCTCCTTCTCCTTCTTCTCCTTCTCCTCCTTCTCCTTCTCCTCCTTCTCCTCCTTCTCCTCCTTCTCCTCCTTCTCCTCCTTCTCCTCCTCCTTCTCCTCCTCCTCCTCCTCCTTCTCCTCCTTCTCCTCCTCCTTCTCCTCCTCCTTCTCCTCCTCCTTCTCCTCCTCCTTCTCCTCCTCCTCCTTCTCCTCCTCCTTCTCCTCCTTCTTCTCCTCCTCCTTCTCCTCCTCCTCCTTCTCCTCCTTCTCCTTCTCCTCCTCCTTCTCCTCCTCCTTCTCCTCCTTCTCCTCCTCCTCCTTCTCCTCCTTCTCCTCCTCCTTCTCCTCCTCCTCCTTCTCCTCCTCCTCCTTCTCCTCCTCCTCCTTCTCCTCCTCCTCCTTCTCCTCCTCCTTCTCCTCCTCCTTCTCCTCCTCCTTCTCCTCCTTCTCCTTCTTCTTCAAAAAATAGCTAGTAGTTTTAATGCATTTAGGTATACAATACCTGAATGTCTTTTGAAGTGTCTTAGGCTGGATTAACTTGATAATGCATGAATACGCTCACGCAAATAGTCACACGCTTTTCGCGTGTGGGTTTATTTTTTTTGGACTGTAGAGCTGTGTTCTTGAATGCAGTAGATAATTTGATACAGTATCTTTGTGCCTAGTTATAAATGTAAAATATTTTATAGTTGGCCTACACTGTAGAATTGATATAGTTTCCTAACACAAGGTGTTATGAACAAATTTGATATATTAATTTTATTTTAATATAGCCTACGTTTGACTTGCACCATTTATGCTTATCACAGTGCCAAAGTTTAATGTCATAATGCTTGCCATAAAATAATGGGCAAACAAAAACAGAAGGTAATCTTTAACCTAGGAAGATGGTCCATGTTTGCAGGTTTATCTCGAAGTACTAATTGAGCCTAATGAATTTATGACTTTAATAGCCTCCTTATCTAAATCCATTTCTTGTAGCAAGGTGAAATCTTTGCACTATGGAATGTTAAAAATCACACGTAACAGTCTGCCCGAGCTTTGCCTTTTTTATAGCTGGAAAATTATTAGGCTTTCTCTGTTCTTCCACAGAGATTTATATCTGCTTTGTCAGGTGCAACTCCCTGCTTAGTTATATACAGTACTGTACCATATGCTCCATAAACCACTAATGTTGACAAGTTGGGCAGTCCTAACCGTTCTGTGACTTGACCTACTACAGTGCATCCGGAAAGTATTTGCAGCGCTTCACTTTTTACACATTTTGTTACAGCCTTATTTCAAAATGGATTTAATTTTTTTTTTCCTCAGAAATCTACAAACAATACCCCATATGACAACGTAAAATCAGTTTGAAATCTTTGAAAATGTATTAAAAATAAGTATTCACAGCCTTTGCCATGCCACTCAAAATTGAGCTCAGGGTGCATCCTGTTTCCGCTGATCATCCTTGACTCTACAACTTTGAGTCCACCTGTGATGGTAAATTCAGTTGATCAGACATGATTTGGAAAGGCATACGCCTGTCCTATATAAGGTCTCGGTTAACAATACATGTCAGAGCACAAACCAAGCCGTGAAGCCAAGGAGACTGCCTTTATACCATCCTGTCTGAGGTCTACAGAAAAATGTCTGCAGTATTGAAGGCCCCATTGGGCATAATAGCCTCCATGGAACCCTAAATGGAAGAAGTTTGGAACAAGCAGGACTTTTCCTAGAGCGGGCCCTTCAAACAAACTGAGTAATCAGGGGTGAAGGGACGTAGGGAGGTGACAAAACTGACAAAGCTCTAGCATTTCTCTGTGGAGAGGAGAACCTTACAGAAGAACTACCAGCTCTGCAGCACTTCACCAATTGGATTTATGGTAGTGGACAGACAAACCACTCCTCCAGTAAAAGGCACATGACGGCCCGTCTGGAGTTTGCCAAAAGGTACCTGAAGGACCCGGACCATAAACAAAATTCTCTGGTCTGACACAAAGATTAAACTCTTTGGCCTGAATGGCAAGCGTCCTGTCTGGAGGAAACCGGCCACTGGCTCATCTGGCCAATACCATCCCTACAGTGAAGTCCGGTGCATTCAGCATCATGCTGTGGGGATGTTTTTCAGTGGCAGGAACTGAGAAACTGGTCAGGATCGAGGAAAAGATGAATGCAGCAATGTAGAGGCATCCTTGATGAAAAGCTGCTCCAGAGCACTCTGGCCCTCAGACTGGGATGAAGGTTCATCTTCTAACAGGACAATGGCTCTAAACGCACAGCCAAGATAAAGGAATGGCTGCAGGATAACTTTGGGCTTTGACTGGGCCACTCAAGGACACTCTGACTTGAACCCAATTGAACATCTCTGGAGAGATCTAAAAAATGGCTGTGCACTGACGCTCCCCATCCAACCTGATGGAACGCAAGGTCCTGCAAAGAATGGGAGAAACTGCCCAAAAAGGTATGTCAAGCTTGTAGCGTACTCAAAGACTTGAGGCTGTAATTTGGTGCCAAAGGTGCTTCAACAATATATTGAGCAAAGGTTGTGAATATTTGTGTACATAGGATTTTTTTTTTTTCTTTGTTACATTTTTTTAAACAAACTGCTTTCACGTTGTCATTATGGGGTACTGTTTGTAGAATTGAGGAAAATAATGAATTTAATCACATTTGGAATAAGGCTGTAACATAATGTGGAAAAAGTGAAGCGCTGGGAGTACTTTCCGGATACAGTGTGCCACAGTCGTAAGGCGATAAGGTAAAAAAAGTTTGCAAAAATATTGGAGATTCTTATAAGCAATCAATGGAGAGGGAAGGCATTTAAGGGTACACATAGTACCTACCTGGTAAATAAAAGTAATAGAATTGGACAAAACGTAAAGCGGTCAAGGGCCTGTATATTGAAGACATCCCTCTGTAGTTCTACCCTAGGAACTTTATACTCCTAGTTTAGAATCCTTCCCTTCCTCAAATTACTCAAAGTCTAATAAACCTGGCAAAACTTGGTCATTACTAATCAAATTCATTTTATTATTCCCAAATTTTTGAAGGGGTAGGGCAGGCAAAATGTAATCTATATTGCACTGCTAAACCTTGATGCCAACATACCCATTAAACTAGAGAATGCCCTGTAGTCCATTTTCTTAACTAACTTTACTAGTGTAAAGTAAGAAGCTCTCTATCGCTAAACATGTTAGGTCAAGAAGTCCTTAACCTTGTAGCTTTATCAAACTGGATTACTCAGCTTAACTATAAAATTAATAAAATCTCTTGTCATGCCCATAGAGTAGGTCTTCCTAAGAGGCGGTGTGTGATGTCCTTTATTGCAAACATGAAATATGCATACATGGCAGCCTCAATTTTATTCACAATAGAAAATGCATATCAAATGTTTAAACTGAGAAAATGTACCAAAAAAATCAGGTATATTTGAAATTGCAGCAACACCCCTCAAAAGGTGGGGCAGCGCAACAAAAAGCTGGCAAAGTGGTACTAACAGGGAAGAGCATTTGGCAACAGGTCAGGAACACTACTGGGTTTAAAGAGGATCTTGGCCCCCGTTCAGACCAGTGCAACTTGTCATGCGATTTGATAGGGCCATATCGCTTGACAAGTGGCACCCTATCATCGGCAATGGAACGGTTCAGATGCATGCGACGCCGACTTTGCGGTGTCGCACCGATTTGTAAAGAAAATCCTGCACTATTTTTGGCGATTTCAGGTGTGCCTTGGCTGACACCTGATTTCAGGGACAGATGTCTATGCAAGTCGCAACGATCTGAAGTGACATTTGAAGTGTTTGATTTCAGTCTGATTTTGATGTGAACGGGGGCTTCGAGTCAGTCTCAGACGTTGAAGTCCTTTCGCATGGAAAGACTCCGGCTGCGATCCACTTGCTCAGCAGTGAACAGACATGGCCCACTCTCCTCTATAGTGTCAGATGTAAATGGACCACCTATCCATTTACACCTGACTGCCATCCGATTTTTTTTCTGGATGGAACAGATCCCCAACCGTCTGATCAGATGTCAACGGGTGTAAACAGACATGTCTGTTTTACACTTGCCGCTCCATAGAGAATGAAGGTTCAGACAGATGGGGTCTGTCTGAAACATCGGACTCTAAAGATGGGCAGAGGTTCACCAATCTGAAAAGCAGCATCCAAATATTGTCGCACAATTTCAGAATAATTTTTCCTCCATGTAAAATGGCCAAGACTTTAAATGCTATACTTTATGTACTGTAATCTCAATATTTAGAGATTTTGGACAAATCTCATGATCTTCAGGCCCTCAGACCTCACTGCATTAAAAACTGACGGTCATCCAAAAATGCAAGTTAAAACTCATGCAAAGAAGCATTATCTGAACATGATCCAGAAAGGTTGCCGTATTATCTGGGCCAAAGCTAATTTTAAAATTGTAATTTGCAAAGTGAAAAACCTGTTCTGTGGTCAGACGAATCAAAATTTGTCATTCTTTTTTGCAACCATGGTCAGTTTTCCTCTAGACTAAAGGGGGAGGGACCTACTGGCTTGTTATCGGCACTTAGTTCAAAAGCCTGCATCTCTGATGGTATGGGGGTGCATTAGTGCATATGAATTGGACAGCTTGCACATCTGGAAAGGCACCATCAATGCTGAAAGATAGATATATATCCAGGTTTTAGAGCAGTCTGTCTTAGATGGATGGCAAGCTATTGTTCTCTTCTGTCCAGGTTTCATTGATAGAAATTGGGGGGAAAATCTGCAACCCTAAGACAAAATCTGATAGGGGTTCTAAGGCTAGGTTCACCTCTCCAAGTTGGTTCCCCCCCACTATCTTCTGGGACACCTCACGGGTCCCAGAAGACTACATTGCCATTCACAAGGCACAGTGTGGCTTGCATGTGCAGTAGCAAACTGCTTGTACACTTCCTGTTCCCCTTAGGCCCCTTTCACACTTGTACTTCTTGCGTCTGCAAAGTCGCATGACAAGTCATACCCCATGATTTCCAATGAATACATTCATATCTGTGTGACTTAGTCGCACCGACTTAAAAGTAGTCCCTGCATTACTTTGGTCTGACTTTGATGTGAGTTACACAGGCATTCCCTGAATTCATGGCAAAATCGCGTGACTTGAAGTTGCGGTAGTGTGAAAGGGGCCTAACTTGCCTGGGGCTTCTCTTTAAGACATAATGGCACCCTGCATGTTTTTAAAGCATCATGTCTGCATGTGGGTGTGGAATGTGTGCATGAAAAATTTCACTCCTGCACATATGTGAACTTTTCTGTTTTTGCGGTTTAGAGATTTTTACCCTCGCTACCTGTCCCGCTGATGGTTTTGGGATTGAAACTCTCAAAGACCTGGATAGCCGTAAAAACCCAGCGCGGGATCTATAATCCTCCCCTACTCCAAGCCACTACTGTGTGGCCATTCAGACACTTAGTCTTTCTTTCTCGCTGCTGTATCTCAGATAATCGGGAGGGAGTCCTGGACCAATGACACTTGTGGACATTGCTGGATCGAGATGGGGGTTTTCCTCAACTCTGGCCCTGCTTCTTCATAAGGGAACGCCACTGTCCCTAGGGTCTGTCAGTTCCTTTCCTATTGTGTGGACTCTTCCCTTACTAGACCTGCAATGCAAGATCTGCAATGCGGTTTGGCCCACAAGTCCCTTGGTGGGTTCTTGCATGAAGGGCATTTTCTTCATGCAGTCCCTCTGATTTTGGTGGTGGCTTTCTACTAGACAGAAGAAACCTGAACAGAGATGGAGTATGCTTTGAGCACCTTTCTTCTAACATGCCCCAGAGTCTCCCATCTGTGCTGAGCTGCTAATAGAACATGTCCCCATAGCAGACAGCTGCAGGCTCTAACCATACACAAACACAGCTGGAATTTTCAAACGCCCCCGAGTCATTTTTACGTTACAAACCTTCCAAGAACTGATGCAACAGGGTGTTATTTCCCAAGTCCCGAAGGACCAGGAAGGGAGGGTCTTTTAGTCCCACATTTTTTCTGGTCAAACATTGGGAAAAATTTAGTCGGAGTTTGAAGATCCTGAATCTATAAAGAGCATGAGGTTTCGAATGGACACTATTTTTTTTTTTTTTTTTTTTTTTCTCTAAAGAAATTATCTTCACGTATCAATTGCAGCCTTATCGCAGAAATCCCTGTGACAAGCGGTCAATTCAGGGCGCTGCCTCTTCACCTTTTCCTCCTCTCCCAGAGTATTCACGAAAGTGATGGCAGAGGCCCTGGAGTCTGAGACTGAAGGGGATCTCCATAGTGCCTTATCTAGACGATCTACTACTGTTTGCAGAATCAAAAGATCAGGTAGTGGCCAAACCCTCATGTAACCCAGGCACATCTAAACAGCTTAGGGAGTGAGGTTCCAAGGATACAAAATGGATTCAACAGAAGAATCTTACTCCCACAAGAAAAGTAAGAAATGCAGATGGCTCTTAAATCCAACACAGGTTTCAGTGAGGGAAGCCATGTCAGTTCTAGGCCTGTTGACAGCAGCTCGTTGTCTGCAGTCATTCTCCTGAAATGGACACACCAGGAATCTCTGGAAAAGATCAAAATGGGAACACGGGCAGAAACTTCACTTTGGTGGGGGAGATATACGACAGATGCGAGCACATGGGGGTGGGGAACTCACCTCGAACAGACAACACAGGGCGTATGGTCCAAGTCAGATGCAAGAAGGTCCTCGAATTGGAGGGAATTAAAGGCTATCCATCTAAGCCTCCTATTTTTCCAGAAGACCCTAAAGGTACAAGCACATTCAGGTGTTCGACAAAAGGACAGCGGTATTATACCCAACAAAGCAGGGGGCATAAGGAGCAAGACCCTGATGGAACTAGCTCACCAGGTCCTGATCTGGGCGGAAGCCAATCTGGCCTCAGTCAGCAGTCCATCTGAAAGGCATGGAAAACACCCTGGCAGACCTTCTCAGCAGCAGGGAAGCAGAATGGTCATTAAACCAAGGAATATATTCCAGACAATCACCGGAAGTTGGGGTTTTCCTCAGGTGGACCTCTTTGCAAACTGAATAAATGTGAAGACGTCGGCTTTCTCCTGTCTCCAGACACAGGATAAGGCACTCGGCATGGATGCGTTGGCTCACAAATGGGACTTCTCCCTGTCTTGCGCTTTCCCCTGTTTCAATTAATACTGAAAGTGTTGGCAAAGTTCAGAATAGTCCACGGATCTGATCCTAATTGCTCCCTATTGGCCAAAGAGACCCTGGTTCTCAATCCTAATGAACCTCTTGGCAAAACCTCCCTGGAGATTACCGATCAGGGAGGACCTTCTGGAACAAGGTCAAATTCAGCGTACCTCAATCTAACCGCCTGGTTTGAGGAAGAAATTCTAAAGAAAATGGGAAATCAGAAAAGCTCATCTATCAAGTAGGTCACCAGGGAGATCTACTTCAAAGTCTGGAAGCGTCACAATTGCTGGTCTTCCAGCAAGAACTTTAATTTCATTAGCACTATTTCAGTTTTAGAATTTTCTCCAGGAAGGACTGGAGGTCTAGCAGCAAGTACCCTCAATGCAGCTACCTGCGTCTTATCTTTTTTTTCTGGAAAATACCCTGTCAAGGGAACCCTTGGTTTTTTTTTTTTTTTTTTTTTTTTTGCTGTGGCAAAGATTAGGCCTTATTTTATATTTTGGTTTTTCAGGGACTCGCCAAGTCACCTTTCGAGCTGCTAGAAGATGCATAGTCAAGATTCCTGACCTTAAAGGCAATGCTCCTGGTTGCAGTAACATCTGCATGTAGAATCAGCGAAATGCAGGTATTATCAAGGAGCCCTTCTCAGTACTATCCTGTCTGGCAGACACCTCATTCTGCCAGACAGGATAGTGCTGAGAACAGATCCAGCCTTCCTACTTAAAGTGTCTTCGATCTTTCACCACACACAGGAGATCATACACTTTCTGCCCCATGCCCTGCGGGCCGGGGGAAGGAGCCTTCCACACTCTGGATGTTTTGAAGGTGCCTTCTAAAATACCTGGAGACAATGAGGAATCTTGGAAAATAATCTTCCCTTTTTTTTTATCCTAATGGAAGTTGCAAAGGGGATAAAGCTTCTAAAAGTACCCTAGGAAGATGGCTGGAACAGGCTATTAAAGAAGCCTACTTGACTTTGGGTGTGGAGCCTCCAGAGGGAATATTTCCTCATTCTACACGGGCAGTGGTGGCACCATGGGCAGAGGGCCAGGGTCATTTCCACTGCAGATATCCACGGGTGCTACGTGGTCCAGCTGCTCGAGCTTCATAAGACACTACAGGGTGGATCTGCTGTCAGCTTCAGACCAGTCCTTCAGCAGGAAGGTTTTACAAGCAGTGGTCCCACCCTGAAGTAAGTTCTCGGTTATCTCCAAGATGCTGTCCTGAAAGGCGAAGGGAGAAAACCTTAGACTTACCGGTGACTATTTCTACAAGCCTTTCAGGACAGCAGCTACTTCCCTTCCTAGGTTATTATATATGGTTTATAATCGTCTGGCTCTATATTTGTCGGTTTATCTTCCAGCATGTCTAAGGAATTTTCGGTAACAACTGACGGCATGGTGGAAGCAGCTGAATTTAAAGGGGCGTTGCCCCTTGGTGTTTCCTGTGAAGAGGTGGATCTATGCTTTCTCCAAGGTGCTGTCCTGAAAGGCTCGTAGAAATACTGGTAAGTCTAAGGTGTTTGTGGTGGGGGTTTTTATTTATTTTAACTTTTGTATCCTTTTTGATTCCTTTCGGCGAGTGGAAGTCAGTGGCGGGATTAGAAGCGTGGCAGTGGACACAGAATGGTTGGAAAGGTAGAGTAATCTAGCAGCATATAATAGACCAGGGGTAGGCAACCTCAGCACTCCAGCTGTACTGAGACTACAAATAACGTCATGCCTGCGATTGTCATGGTCTTGCAATGTCCCATGGGACGTCTAGTTTCAAAACGCCTGGATTGCCAAGGTTGAAGGTGGGATAGCCTCTGTAAAGGTCTGCTAACAAGGAGAATGTTACAACAGTTGAGTCGAGAGATAAAGGAGTGAATTGGTAGCTTTCTCATGTCATTTGTTAGGAAGTAGCTAATTTTGGAAATTATGTAGGTTAAGGGGGTTAAATTTGGATTCAGTTATTGGCTTTGGGGCTAAAATGTCAGAGTACAGGGCTACATATACAGTAAATTAGATTTCCTTGTAATTGGTAGAGTGCTTGGTCATGTATAGTGATCATCCTCACTCCACCTCAATGTTTGCCTTCCCCCACCTCCCACGTATGTTCTGTACTAGGCTTATCTACCGTCTGACACTCCTGCAGTCATATCTATCCTTGCTTATAAATAAAAATGTGCTGATTTTAATCAGGGGGTAGATAACCTATCACAAAATTGTCATTGCTGGTATATAATGAACTCTTTCAACTGCCAGTCTTTTTACAATCCGATATTAACAGTACATCGGTTCCATAATCTTATCCATGGTGCAATTATCAGGAAAATGCTCCAAGTGAAATCTGTGGGGACAGTTTAGTTGGTATAACTAATTTTGTCCTCGAATACTGTTTTTTTTTTTTTTTTTTTTGTCTCCCTCTACAGGTGAATTCTGGGAATTATTACTAATTGTTACATCACCCGAGATGTTCACTGATGTTAAAATGTATTCTTGTTTTTAGGTATGTGTTTTGTCTCTGTGCACAAGTTTTTGATGACATTTGTCCTGTGAAACCCTGGACAAGTCTATTGTGTCTCAACTGAAAAAGTGTTTTGTGTGTAAATGGTTTTGGATGTCTGTTATGTACTTGTCCATATTTGTACATCTTGACATAATTGGTGTTACAGCGAATGCAGGGTCCTGGGTTTAGTATCTGGTCTCCCCAGTACACAGAACATGGAAATGTAATCGTTTTGATATAAACTGCTAAATACACTTTTTTTCATACTGCACTGAGCTGTCCTATCATGATCCGGGACCCCTGACCCTCTGTCTGGACAGAGCTGATTGGCTCTGTGCTGATCACACTCCCCAAGATGCACACCAAACTGAGCATGTGCTGTGCAGCCTGACTCCAAAAGCTGTCTTACCCGGACATGTTCCTGAGTCGGTGGCATGGATATCTCCTAAACCTATATGGTTTAGAAGATATTTACCTGAAGGCAGCCACCACTGTCTACGGTGCATGCGCTGTAGACAGCGGTGCGCAGGCGCACTGGGTAAGCCGCAGATCGCGGCGATATGCCGGGAGTGACGTCATCACTGCTCCGGCGAATCAGTGCCGGAGCAGCGAGACCCACCAAGAAGATGGACGCTCGGAACTACAGGGGACAGCGGTGACTTCGCTGGCTCATGTGTCACTTACCTGACACAGAATGGGCTACTATACGATGCATAGTAGTCCATTATGTTTTACCTTTGCAGGGAATCAAAGAGGAAGTAAACCCATTAGTGTTTACTTCCTCTTTAAAGGAGATGGTCACAATATACACGTCCACTTCACTATAATATCATCTTTGTAGTAATGTAAACAATAGTTGTGTGACCATCCAATATAAGCTTATTTGACAAATCTTGTTGTGCGTTCTTCCTGTCTGCATACAGGTAATCCACAATTTCCCGGATTACCTGTATGCTTTGCAGTTTATCTGATGTTTGCTTTCCAATTCCAATGACTACATATCCCATGGTACTTTGCTGCCTGCAAGCAGTGATTCCTGAATTGACTCGGCATCCGGAAACTCCTTCTCAGCACCTCTAGTTCAAATACAGGCTCTGGAATGTGTTCCCCAATTCCTTGTTGAGTACTGCTGTCACTGAATATAAAAAAGTGGGATTCTTCACAAAGTAAATTTACAGACTTCAGGATTGTTCAGATTGGGAGTAGCCAGGAAAAACCTTAAATACCATGTGGATTTTTTACATTTTGACCAATGGTATGCTTTAAAGTAAGCCCACAATGGATATACAAGAGAGCCAGTATGGTAGCCTGAATTTATGGGAGGAGCCCTGGGGGTGGATTTTAAAGCACACCACTCACCTGTGGTCCTTGTTTTTGGTTTGCAATACCTCATGTCTCTAGGCTGGCTCTTCCCAGCTCACCTCATGCTTTGAGTCTGTGCGTTCTATTCCAGTGTGTTGCGGCATCTCCGTTCGTAGTCTGTCTGCAGTTCTTGCTCATTATTGCAGGTAGGATTCAAACCCTTTTTCAGAATATCCACAAGTTGCGATTTTGTTCTGTTCCCACATCACTTTTGTAGTTGGCATGTCAGCTAGTGCATAGGTTCCCTCTGCTTTGTTCATCAACCCATCTACGAACATACGATTTGATACGACTCGGCACAGGCGTCTGTTTGCAGTTTTCAGTCTATGGGGGTGGGAGCCAGCAGGTATTGCTTGCACAGGTTCATTAGCTCATTGAGGTGGTAATTGGCCCACCTGGTGCCTTGTCTTCATCCAATTAGCCTGGGGGGGGGTGCTGGGTGGTTGGTATGTGTTCAGTTTGGAGGGGTGATGTAGCAACCCTACGACCATAGGCAATTAAACTTTGTTTGATTTTTTTTTTTTTATTTTTTTTTTCCCTTTGGGTTTACTGGAGTCATGTAGTGCAGGGGCCTGCCAGATTGCATACAAATTGAAGCCCTTGAGGTTGGCCTCATGTGGCATGGTTTTGGTGCATCTGGGGGAGGGGGGGATCGGCAGAAAATTGCACTCTACCCTAGCCTGTTTCAAGTCTAGTCGCGTCGGCACAACGTTGTGTATTGGTTATTGCATACATTTGTTTATATTGCATATCACACGCTGTACAGTCTGAGTCCAGTAGCATCTGTGGCACAGAGATTCGTATTGGTTTCATCTGAGTCTATAGTCTGATTTGAATCCTGTCTCATCTCTGGTACGATTCGAATTCTCATCTCTATAGTACATTCATGCACACAGCACCCACATCTCCATCTAGTCATGTGTTAAATGCGGTCGGTCATTCCTACATACTCAATTCTCTTTTCGCCTTTTTGATATTGCTACTTTCTTGCAATCACATCTCCAGTGGCGCGCAATCCAGCTACTCATTGTCCACAGTAGCACATTTGTTTTCTGCCTGTCTTTTCTCATTTAGGTCACTCTACGTCAGTTGTTCCATCTTGCACCAGGCTGGGTGTCATTTAAAAATGTTATATAGCATCTTCACCGGAAAGGTCAGTCGCATCAAGGGGCAGGACATTTAAAAAAAACTGGACTTTCATGACACCCTTACTCCAGGTTCCCGGTCCATTGAGTTTTTGACCCTAACCAGGACTCTGCATCTAGGGCATCAGGTGTGTAGTACAAATGCTCCCCTCTCACGTAACCTTGCAGCACTCTGTCACTAAATGTGTTCCTTTGCATTTCACTCTGTTTTCAAAGGGCAACCCTTCACCTATGCAGACAAGGTTGCCAGATATTGGCACGCCGAGCATGCGCCACGAACTACAGAATGCAATATTCCTATTTAGGCCATACCAGACTTCAGTTTCATGTCCCAGTACGTCCTGGGGCTCTGGTTCACAAGTTTGTGCCAAGCAGACAGGCACCCGAGCTATCGGTTACTTGGTCAGTCATCACCTGATTCTCGGTTGCCACACACTGTTTTGAGTTTTCTAAATTACCACTCAACGGCGTTCAAATGCAATCGGCTTCTTCATTATACCTATCTTTCAGTGTTCTGTTCTCATTTTCCTTCTATTTTTTTTTATTTTATTTATTTTTTCATTCAAAATATTTGTATTCAAAATTTTTGATGTTACACTCATGGGATGGTATACATAAATGGTAGTATGCATCAGCAATAAATTGCATAACACAACTTGTGGTAATGGGTATATCTGAAACGGGATGAGTGATTGCAGGTTTAGAACTGCATACCTGTAATCATAAGTAGTAACATAAACCTAGGAAGTATATACTCTGCCATTAATCTAAAGGTAGGGAGGAGAGGAAGGAGAGAAGTAAAGGTGAAGGAAGAGGAGATGGGGAGAGTTGAAGGAGTGCAACAAAGCGTAAGACAGAGCGCCTGATACTATTACTGTATAATACCTGCTCAATGACTTGAGGTCGATTCTTTTCATACCATTGTGCCCAGGGAAACCATAATTCATGTGTCTTGGAGTATGAGGGTCTACCTCGTGAAAGTAATGTCTAAATGAAGTGATTATGTACGAACGCTATAACTTCTGCACTGGATGGGATTTCTGTTTTCCATCTTCTGGTAATGAGTAGCTTGGTTGCTAGTAATACATGAGTAGTGATGAGTCTGAGCTTGGGCGGAATCAATTCTATGATTAGATTCAGGATGCTAAGTTGAGGAGTTAATATGATGGGATATTGCAGTATTTTTTGTAAAATGTTTTCAATCTCCCACCATAGTTTCCTTTTTATAGATGGACATGTCCACATAATGTGTAAGAGTACCTGTGTAAGTGCACGCTCTCCAAAAAAAGAAGTTGAAAGTGGTTGGAATTTTGCCAACTGTTTAGGCATCAGATACCATCTCATCGTTGTTTTTTGCATTAATTCCCAGAGGGAAGTAAAATTCGTAGATTGTACACCTTTTTTTATGGCTGTTTGCCATTGTAGGTCAGTAAACTGGGTTTCATTTTCCCAATCATTAAGGGGTTTGGATTTGTGAAATACAGCCTTTTTCTTGTAGCGTAGAAGAGGGAAGTCCCTATTAAAATATGGAATTTCCTTTTCACAGACACATTCCAAAGGAAGTGCCATTTCCAGAGAGGGATGTGCTATTAGACATTTTTGAAGCCTGTAGTAGGTGAAGTAGTCTTGTATTCCCTCTGCATTTGGGAGAAGGGTTTGCCTAATATATTGGATTGACGTGTCGTTATGTGGGTTGCCTGAGCTGATAGCCAGGTGGGTACTTTCAGGTCTGAAGATAGGAGTGGAAGCACAGTCAAGGGTATTTGGATGGTCTTTGGCTGGTAGGTGTGACCATTTGATGTAGTGTAGGGTTTGGCATGATTTGGAGGCTTTAATGGTTGGGGGGGGGGGATAGTGATTTCAATATGATTGACCAGAGTGCTGAATAACCAATCTTTAAGATTCTTACCTGGTATCAAATTGTTTTCTATGTTGCCCAAGAGTGTGGTAGGTTCGGTGGACATTCAGTCCTTTATTTGGGAGAGTATAGTAGCTAGATAATAGTCTTTCAATTTAATGTATCCCATATTATGAATTGGAGTGTTGGTAGGCATGAGAAAGTGGTAATGGCAGAGTTCTGAATATGTACGAAAGTTTGAGCAGGACTTGCATTTTAAAAGCTTCTAGACGCCCCGGCCAGGAGAATTCATGTTTGCATAATTTGACTGTTTCTCTTAGAAGCATTTGTTAGGTCTATTCGCTGCCAACTATGTAGAAGCCATTCATGTATTTAGTAAAAGTGATACCTAAATATGTAATCCCAGGGATAAGTAAAGTTTCTAAGTAAGGGGCTAGTTACTGCATCTAGTCCTCTTACACATGCACCCCCCTCTCCTTGCCTCATGGCTGCTAGAGGGAGATTGCAAACAGCATGTTAGCGGGTATCTTGGGATCCTATAGTGATTGATCAACTCCTTCCCCTTCACCCTGTCTCATAGCTGGAGCCATGTCGCAGGCCAACAGACTGCACCTCCGCCGCTCAGTCACCCTTGGCAGGTTCAGAGCACAGCTGCGTGCAGTCCCTCAGGGGAGGGACCACCCCCCCCCCCCAAGCTCACAGCAGAGCCATGGCATTCCCTACAGGATGCTCTTACCACTGGCAGCTGAGCCTGGCACCCAGCAGGCACCCCTGCAGTCAAATCCAGTCGCACCGGCGGCACAACTGTTGGTCTCCTTGGCACCACGTCCTGGTTCTGTCATGCAGCTTACTACAGTTTGGTTTCTATTGTGAGACATCTGTTTATAAGGTATTAATCCTTACTTGGACCAATCCACTACGCACTCAGGACGCAAAGCAGAGCATCAGCTGAGTTATGTCACCTCATTTACTCATCCTACTGACAGATTCAAATCTAGTCATGTCAGCGGCGTAACAATCCAAATCCTCGGCACAACACTACACAACTCCATTTCTCACACAGCTTCCACTGCCCTATCTTTTATCGCAATGCACCTGCTACAACCCACCAGTTACTCAGTCCATACATATGCTCAATCTTAGACTATATGCAACTCGATTTCAACTAAAGGACTTGCAACTTTAGCCAATGCCGGCTGCTTCACCTTTTGCGTCATGGGCCACAGAGTACATCCTAAAATGATGTGGTACCTCAAGCAGCACAATACTTGGTCAAGTGAAAGTCCGGTGGCTGGGGTGTTGCATTTCTTCACACCCAACTCCCTCACTGACCGCTTTCTCAGTACACAGATTTACGTCAGCGTTCCACACCAGCCTCGTCATGCTACCCCACTGAACCCACTGCTAATCAGGGGCTCTGGGCTTCAGCAAAATGGCAGCCTCTGGCAAGAAAATTAACAATGCTGGAGGCAATTTTCCAGCACACATTTTGGCAGCATAAATATTAATGTGTTCCTTGTGAACTAACTTTTCCATTTTATTTTTTTTAAGCTGGCCAGAGGTAAACAAATGTCCTGCAAAATAGTTTTGTATTGTTCTATTAATGCTCTGCACTAGTAGTTGATGAGAATGTGCAGATAAAAGCCAGCTTATAATTTATGCAATGGTTTTGGGGATAAAGAAACTGAACTTTTTTTTTTTTTTTTTTTTTCCAATATACATTGTATGCTGACTAGCCCAAAAAAGTAAAGGTGGACATAGGACATTCTGTGGACCTGTTGTGATGTCTGATGCTGTACTTTCAAGCCTTTTTTGTGTGGCCTTAGGTTTTTTTTTTTTTTTTTTTGTCTAATGAGCACTACATACGCAAGGATTGTAGTTTTTGCAAATGTACTTTAGAGTATGATTGTCTGAAAAGTTACTGCAAACCTAAAGTGTAGTCATAAATTGTTGCAACCCCCAGGGTAACATGACCCATAAAATGTACAGGTAAGTTGACGGTCCAAAGCAAACTGCATGTAGAAACTGGTGCTCTGGGTGAGGTTGCATCTTTTATGGCCATCTCATTTCTTGTATGCCTTGAATAGGGCCATTGTGTTGGGGTGCAATAACGTCTGTTCTTGTAAATGAAAACTGTTTCTCAAATTTCCACAAGAGGTGTGATTTGACGTTATCATTAAAGTGTTGCCATCTGACATGGTTTAACATTTTCTAGCGTATAATTTTCTGAAAAAATAGAACATTGAAACATTTTTTTGTGTTTGACAAGTGCATAAGAATAAACAAATCTGTGTTGTTTTTTGGAGGCCTTGGATGTGGCGGCTGTATTCTGTTCTGCAAAAATATTGTGTTATGATTTCTTTGAACTGCTTTCTCAGCTACCTTTTTTCTAAACTACAAAACACTGCTACTGTGTAATGAAGATGAGAGAAGGAGCACTTTGTAGGCTCCAAATTTAGGCACAGCCTAGGGGGTGACAAAATCTCTCCATAAATGCATTGCATTCAGGCTATTATCAGCCACTACATTTTAGGTAGAAATAAGCTGCAATATATTTTGATCTTTTAAATGCACTTGGCTGGTACTAGATTTATACCCTGCTTTACTATATAGCATGTTACTTATTTTTAATGCTTTACCCATTTCACTTTTATTGTAGCTTACAGGAATCCCTATGAATTGTTCAATCAAGATGCAGCTAAGCGTATTAACAATGAGTGTTGGTGGAATTCCGTAAGTATTTCCAGCTTTGTGAAGAAGTGTGTGTGTGTGTGTGTGTGTGTGACGCCATAAATCCGGAACACTCGCATTTTTAAATAAGTTGCAGCTTCTGTGTTGGCACCGCTTCAAAGTCAAAATTGCAAAGCTTCGATTACAGTGCTTTTAATAATTGTCCGGATTCTATATCTGGATGTTTCTACACTTGGCAGTGTTACAGCCTGGTATTAGTGGTCGTAAAGTCAGGTTGTTGGGGGTTTTTTTTTTTTTTTTTTTTATTTTTTTTTTATCTTAATGCATTTAGATAAAATGCCTTCTGTGTGCAGCAGCTCCCCTAATACTTGAGCCCTCTCTCTGTCCAATGTCTGAGTTTCTGGGACTCTCCTGCCTGGCTGAGACACAAGTGGTGCTACTGGCTCCCACTGCTGTCGGCCAATCGGAAGATAAGGCGGGTCTGAACTGTAGCTCCGTGTCTGAATGGATACAGAGCAGCGGCTTAGCTTGGGTGCCCCCCCAATAGCAAGAAGCTCAAGCAACCCGAGGAATTCGGCTTTTGGCCAGTGTGCTGCGGGCTGCCGTATAAGTTCTGATGGCTATTTGGTAGGGTGTCTCCCTCCCCTCAAGGCTATTGCTCTGGGACGTCCACCAGGTAATGCCTATTAGCCTGAATGTGTCCCATGATGTATGAAACAGATCCCTCCCCAGTTTTATAGCAAGCAATGAATCCTCAGAGGGGAGGGATCTGTGTCCCTTAGTGTACTCAAAGAAAATAATTTTACAGGCAAGTATGAAAAAAATCCTATTTCTCTTTTTCATACATCATGGGACACAGTCGGGCTTATATTCATTACCTGCGTGATCCCTATATAACCCTTCCCACACAGCTTTTTTGTAGCAAGCACTGAATCCTCAAAGCTCATTCTCTTTCTCTCTCTTTCTCTCTCTCTTTCTCTTTCTCTTTCTCTTTCTCTTTCTCTTTCTCTTTCTCTTTCTCTTTCTCTTTCTCTTTCTCTTTCTCTTTCTCTTTCTCTTTCTCTCTTTCTCTTTCTCTTTCTCTTTCTCTTTCTCTCTCTCTTTCTCTCTCTCTTTCTCTCTCTTTCTCTCTCTCTTTCTCTCTCTCTTTCTCTCTCTCTCTCTCTCTTTCTCTCTCTCTCTCTCTCTCTCTCTCTCTCTCTCTCTCTCTCTCTCTCTCTCTCTCTCTCTCTCTCTCTCTCTCTCTCTCTCTCTCTCTCTCTCTCTCTCTCTCTCTCTCTCTCTCTCTCTCTCTCTCTCTCTCTCTCTCTCTCTCTCTCTCTCTCTCTCTCTCTCTCTCTCTCTCTCTCTCTCTCTCTCTCTCTCTCTCTCTCTCTCTTTCTCGTGTGTCACCCCTTAATTTAGTATCACCTACCAACTTTTTTTTTTTTTTCAGTTCTTGGCTATATGCTTAAGCACTACAACACTCCCCCCCCTCCCCCTTATCTGCTGATCTGACAGCTGTAATTTTCTTTCTCTATTACTTGTCTATTACCTTTCCTCTTACCTATTTTTAGATCGAATGTCCTGCTCAACCATGGATTTAAATACCTCCAAAAAGTGTTTTGATGTTTTTAATCCAAAAAAAGTGGAATAATTTCAAACCACTAGTTCCGAAATTCCTTTAGAATCATGTACAGACAGGTTTTCAAGGATTTTCTGCAAAATTGTTTTTTTTTTTTTTTTTTGTTCCTTACAAACTTCAGTGCCAATGAAAGCTTCGAATTTATTGAATCCTTTTATCTGGGGCATATCTGAGGCCTAATTTAAAAACTCTTAAAACTCTTAATTCATTGGTTGTGTGTGTTGTTGTTTTTTTTTTTTTTTTTTTTTTTTTTTTTTTTTTGCCTTTGTATTGTTTTCTGTGATCCCTGTAGGTGCCATTTGGGGGCCTCCCACTGTTGCCAGTGTGGAGAAGACTGCTGGTTGGGTTGGGTCCCCTTGTGGTAGTTCCAGGGTTGATTCTGATATTGGTAACCACCCCCTCCCACTCTCTGCCCAGGGTATCCCTGTTGGGGTTCCAGTCCACCCTTGGAGGTGGATCTCCATGACCTCTCCTGGGAAAACCCCAGTGAGGCTGGTTTCCTCTGTAGGATTCATTGCTATATTGTAAGGGCTGGAAACAATTTATATGTGGGAACTTCATAACCCATATTTATCTTTGGCCCAAAATTGCTATACTGGTTCCTTGTATATTACAAAAAGACAAGATGGGGCTTCTGGACTTTTTAGGCACAATGTATAAAATAACAATCATAGAATAAAGATAAAAATCAACATTTTATTAAGAACATATTTTTTCATTGTACTAGACAACAGATTGCTAAAAGAGCATCTAATCACAGCAGGGCTCATATCCTCCATAATATACAGACTATACCGCCTTTCACTTTTGAAAATGGATGGTAAACATTTAATACATAATCTTCAGAAATATGATTATTCTACTCGCGGTATTAAGTAAACTGCTTGAGGAGAAAGCTCTACATGTTTTGCGTGTTTTAACACGCTTCTTCTGGAGTGAGAGATTTGTGTGACTAGTAAACTGACAAAGAAACCAAACAATTAAATATTAATATTAATCATACAAAAATATTATACAACATCATATCCCTAACAGAATAGGAACTAAACATAAGTCAACATATGATGTATTGCAGATTAATAACAGGAATGGGGATCACACTGTCAAAACCGGGGGGGCAGCAGTGTATATATAGGTCACCATGGGGACATGTAAAACATAATAGCTAAATTTCAATAGTAACAAGAGGTAAGAAAAGGAAAAACAAACTCACTCAAAGTGGAGAGAGAGAGAGAGAGAGAGATCCAATATGGCTTTCTGCATATTCCCATTTCATCCACCGGATTGTCGCTTTCTGCACTTTGCAATGGAAGACAACCATTTCCAGTTTGCTGCACAGCTTTTGACGCATCTTCTGCTCCCAGAGTATTTTAAAATGGTCCTAGCATCTCTTTTTCTTAACATGTGACTTGAATGCCCTGAGTGCTGAGGTCAGCCTTCTCCTGAAGAACTCTTTTTTTTTTTTCCCCTTGCAGCTGTCTGCAAATGTCCACAGGACAGTTCAGATGCACCAAGCCTTTGGTTGGGTGATCAATTTCCAGTCCTCTCCAGCCTTCTCTTCATCTGGAATATTTGGGACTGGTCCTGGACACATCCTAAGGCAAAGGTTAGAGCCCACACAAGATTTGAGATCCGAGACCGCCCGCATGAGTTTTGCCATGACTTACGGGCCTTCATGGTAGCCTCCTTTAAAAAAAATATATAAATATTTTTATTTTTTGAGGCTGTACCATTCATCCAATTTCATTTGAGACCTCCAACACAACATCTTGTTGACCTGGAACATACCTGTTTCTATGGGCCTGTCCAGCCAAGAATGGAATTCCCTAATTTGGTGATGCCCAGCCTTAACAGTAGGTAAGACTTTCCTTTTTCACTGGCCAGTTTTCAGGCTGGGGAGAAGTGTTCCAGTCCGACTGCAGTCCAGGTAACATGGTACCCTGTGGAAGCCAACTCCCACCATCAACATCCTGCAGCTCCAAGCTTTATGAATAGCTCTGCAACACTGGACTTCCCTTGTGCAAGGACACCCAATTGACATGCAGTCAGACAATGCCAAAAATCATGCAGTCTTGAAGGAAGCAATCCAGTCTGTCGGAGATGCACTGTCCAGTGATCCTGCAGTGCATGTGCCAGGAGTTGTGAATTTGAAAGCAGATTACCTCAGCCACCGCAGTATGCATCAAGGGGAATGGGCCTTTCACCCAGATATCTTCACTCTGTCTGAAATGGGGCTCTCCAGAGTAAAGAAACTGCCTCTGTCTGTGGCCAGGACCGATCATTCTTTAGCTCTGGCTTCAGATGCCTTGACTTCCTGGTCTCAGTTGAAGCTCAGATATGCCTTACCCCCAGTTACAAATTCTGCCATGTCCATTAAAAAAAAGCTAGAGAATACTGATTCTCATTGCACCAAACTGGCCCAGAAGAACCTGGTATATACACTTAGGTTTTAATCCCAGAAACTGTTTGGCTTGCATTCTGGCCTTCCTACAATCAGGTTTTGACCAGAATTAGACCTTGGGCACTCCTTTTTCTTCAAGGTGCATCTCGTATCCTTGCAGTACCCTGTTCTCTTGGGATCATAACTTGGTTGGCCTTTGTGGTTGCCATAACGTCTGGATGTGTCCTGAGCTAGCAGGTAGTTTTGTGGCTGTGCCAATCTCCACCCCCCCCCCCCCCCCCCCCCCGTGAGTGACAGATGACAGCGATCTTGTAAACCCTCCAGCACTGACAGAGGCTGCCTTACCTTGAGGAGACATGGAAGCATGAAGGCAGCGAAAAGGAAGAGACGTGCCGCTCCAGCGAATACAGACCTTCTCCTTCCGGCCCCATAGATGCATGAAGTGCGTCCTGATTGGCTGGAAGGAGAATGAATGGCAAATATTAAATTGCTAGTGCCAGACCTGGGTGGGCTTGTATCGCAATGCTCTGTGCCCCAAACCCACCCTATCTTGAAGTCTATTAGCGCCTCTGGCTCTAATCAGGTGGTTCAAGAAAAAACCCACCCTGCATTGGAATCCATGCACCCGGCGTCCAGACGCATGGATAGGGGAGGGAGCACCAGTGCGCCCTTAATGGATAGGTGGACCCTGTTCAGTACATGAACTTTGTTGTCATGAATAAATATACACAGCATGTGGGCATTAAAGCCAACACTTTTTTTTTGCTGCCAAACATGCACTACATAGGCGATAGAAGTTAGGAACTTTGTTTTGTTTGAAGACCTAACAACTTAATTTCTGACCAGCTTTCATTTGAAAACTGGTCTTGACACACAACGTAGTGTTGAGATTCAGGCAAGATATGTACCCCAGAATAGGGAATTTATCTGTATGCCCATCCCTAAATACTAGGGAATACCATACACTGGAATAGTGTGCGCCCAATCTAACTATAACTGTGTGTTTGTTCCTGGCAGTGACAACTTTTCATTTGTACGATACATTCTTTCCCCTTGACTGACTTTTTACCTTGTTCTAGGTGCAATAAAAAATTATTTTAGCAGCCAAAAACCCTTTTTGCTCCCTAGACTTTGATACTAAGGTGGTTGCTTGCAAAAATTGGTTAGTATATTGCCACCTATCCTTAACATTCCACCTATAATTAAGGCCATAAAAATGGCTGTTTGATAGTGAAGTAATGTCTGCCTGTAGTAAAATGAAAATTAGACTTTTGGTAAACCATTTTTTGACATTTTGAATCCCCTTCTTTTTTTTTTTTTTTTTTTTCAGACAAACTGTGAAAATAAAGACTGGCATTCTTCCACTCCTGTGTTTTTCAGAGGTAAGTCTGCCATAGGATTACATTTCATTTCATCACACAAGTGCATTAAACACACACTACACATTTATTACTGTGCTGCAATTTCCTTTACCAAAATATATATTTTTTATTTTTAAGCCTGCGTTGTGTTTTTTAGAAAATGAGAGCTGGATCTGCATTGTGGTTTTGAAGGAAGATTAGCTTTGGCACCATTTTAACTTTAATTTTTATTTAATTTTAACGGTTTACCTAAACTGACCTAAGTAATGGACCCTAGGTAGCCATAATAAAACAAATGCTTAAATGAATACGTTCATCAGTAGAGAATTGAGAAACCTGACAGGCTACTTTTTAAAACTATAGCAAGTAAAATAAAGGTAATGTTGGAAATTTGGATAGCCATCAGTTGCAAGTTTGTGAGTTCTTTGATAAAACATTTTAAAGGGGTTTTAAACCCTTGTGTTTTTCACTTTAATGCATCCTGTGCATGAAGGGTAAAAAACTTGACACTGACCAACCCCCCTTGTTTTACTCACCTGAGCCCCGTCGTTCCCAGGGTGGAGACACTACTTCTCTGCCCGTTGACTTGGCTCTTGAAAAGGTTGATGGGGAGTGCAGCCATTAGCTCCCACTGCTGTCAATCAAATGCAGTGATGCAGGCGCCGGGTCCAAGTCTACTGCGTGCAAGTCCACCTTTGGAAACTCCTCAAGACTTCCAGATTGAGGAGAAGAGTAACATGACTGACAGGAACTTGAGTCTGGTTTTAGAGATAATGTATCTGCTTATAGAAGAGGAGCCCTTTTGAAACCGTATACTGACACCTGGTGGATGGTGGGAGATGAGCTGATGAAAAGTGGAATTGTTCTCTTAAAGGCGCAGAATTTTTGGCTGTTTGAGTGCATCCCCAAAAGGGGAGATTTCATCGCACAGGGTGATCCTTGGTGGAAGGTTTTCAGCACAGCAAAAACATCTTAACAGTTTGTCTTGGGTTTTTTTTTTTTTTATATAAACTGACAATTCACATTGGACAGTGTATGGGAATCACTGCTGCAGTATTATAAAGGACTTAGGTTTTTTTAAATATTGCCATTTTACATGTGCTTTTGGATAGATTAAGGATGGCATCAGGTTCAGTTTACATGTTGGAGGAATATACTATTTTTAAACTTGGAATATGTATACATTTGAACATACCTCCAATTCCCGTCATACTTGCCTAGATTACCTACTTTAAAACTCCCGGTCTCTGCTTTTTTTTTCATCTGCCTTGCACAGTTCTGGGCCCTGTGCTGTGTTATGAAGGGAAAACAATAAATCTCCATAGTCTGTGGGGTTAAGTTATTTTATTCAAACGATCAAAACAACCAAAAAGCATATAGGGCAGTAATGGTGAACCTTGGCACCCCGATTTGGAAATACATTTTCCATGATGCCCCAGCATTCTGCAGTGTAGCTGAGCATCATGGGAAATGTAGTTCCAAAACATCTGGGGTGCCAAGGTTCACGTCACTGATATAGGGGATAGCTTGCCAGTATATAAA